>NC_054467.1:259435191-260035191 GCF_017639515.1 Carcharodon carcharias | reverse complement strand
TCTCAGTCTCACTCATTCTCACTCTCTTTTAACACTCTGTCTCCGCTCTCAGTCTCGCTCCTTCTCGCTCTCTTTTCACTCTCTGTCTCCACTCTCAGTCTCCCTCTTTCTCACGTTCTTTTAACTCTCTTTTTCTGCTCTCGGGCTTGATCCTTTCCACTCTCTTTTAAGTCTCTGTCTCCACACTCATTCTCACTCCTTCTCACTCTCTTTTAACTCTCTGTCTCCGCTCTCAGAGTCGCTCCTTCTCGCACTCTTTTAACTCACTTTCTCTACTCTCAGTCTCGCTCATTCTTGTTATCTTCTAACTCTCTGTCTCTGCTTTCAGACTCACTCCTTCTCGCTCTCTTTTAACTCTCTTTTTATGCTCTCAGTCTCAATCCTCCTCACACTCTTTTAATACTATGTCTCCTCCCTCAGTCTCATTTCTTCTCACTCTTTTTTAACTATCTGCCTCCGCCATCAGTCTCGCTCCATCTCGCTCTCATATAAATCTCCGTCTCTGGTCTCAGTTTAGCTCCCTCGCACTCTCTTTTAACTCTCCTTCTCTGCTCTCAGTCTTGCTCCTTAGCGCTCTCTTTTAACTCTCTGTCTCCACTCTCAGTATCCCTCCTTCTCGCTCTCTTTTACCTCTCTGTTTCCACTCTCAGGCTACTTGCTTTCCACTCTCTTTTAACTCTCTGTGTTCGCTCTCAGTCTCACTACTTCTCGTTCACTTTTAACTCTCTGTCTCTGCTCTCAGTCTCGCTTCTTCTCACTCTATTTTAACTCTCTGTCTCCACTATCATTCTCGCTCTTTCTCACTCTCTTTTAGCACTCTGTCTCCGCTCTCAGTCTCGCTCCTTCTCGCACTCTTTTAACTCTCTTTCTCCACTCTCAATCTCGCTACTTCTTGTTATCTTTTAACCTTCTGTCTCCGCATTCAGTCTCGCTCCTTCTCAATCTCTTTTAACTCCCTGTTTATGCTCTCAGTCTCAATCCTCCTCACACTCTTTTAACTCTATGTCTCCTCTCTCAGTCTCACTTCTTCTCGCTCTTATTTAACACTCTGTCTCCGCACTCAGTCTCGTTCCTTCTCGCTCTCATTTAACTCTCCGTCTCCGGTCTCAGCCTCGATCATTCTCACTCTCTTTTAACTAACCTTCTACGCTCTCAGTCTCGCTCCTTCTCTCTCATTTTTAACTCTCTGTCTCCATTCTCAGTCTCACTCATTCTCACTCACTTTAATCTATCTGTCTCCGCTCTCAGACTTGCTCCTTCTCACTCTCTTTTGACTCTCGGTCTCCACTCTCATTCTCGCTCCTTCTCGCTCCCTTTTAACTCTCTGTTTATGCTCTCAGTCTCACTCCTCCACACACTCTTTTAACACTATGTCTCCTCTCTCAGTCTCACTTCTTCTCGCTCTTCTTTAACTATTAGTCTCCACATTCAGTCTCACTCCTTCTAGCTCTCATTTAACTCTCCGTCTCTGGTCTCAATTTCACCTACTCTCACTTTCTTTTAACACTCCTTCTCCACTCTCAGTCTCGCTCCTTAGCGCTCTCTTTTAACTCTCTGTCTTCACTCTCAGTCTCACTCATTCTCACTCTCTTTTAACACTCTGTCTCCGCTCTCAGTCTCGCTCCTTCTCGCTCTCTTTTCACTCTCTGTCTCCGCTCTCAGTCTCCCTCTTTCTCACGCTCTTTTAACTCTCTTTTTCTGCTCTCGGTCTTGCTCCTTTCCACTCTCTTTTAAGTCTCTGTCTCCACGCTCATTCTCACTCCTTCTCACTCTCTTTTAACTCTCTGTCTCCGCTCTCAGAGTCGCTCCTTCTCGCACTCTTTTAACTCACTTTCTCTGCTCTCAGTCTCGCTCATTTCTTGTTATCTTCTAACTCTCTTTCTCCTTCTGTCTCCGCATTCAGTCTCGCTCCTTCTCAATCTCTTTTAACTCCCTGTTTATGCTCTCAGTCTCAATCCTCCTCACACTCTTTTAACCCTATGTCTCCTCTCTCAGTCACACTTCTTCTCGCTCTTTTTTAACACTCTGTCTCCACACTCAGTCACGCTCCTTCTCACTCTCATTTAACTCTCCATCTCCGCTCTCAGTCTCGCTCCTTATCACTCTCTTTAAATCTCCGTATCCGCTCTCAGTCTCGCTCTTCCTCACTCAATTTTAACTCTCTGTCTCCACTCTCATTCTCCCTACTTCTCGTTCACTTTTAACTCTCTGTCTCCACTCTCAGTCTTGCTCCATCTCGCACTCTTTTCACTCTCCATCTCCGCTCTCAGTCTCGTTCTTTCTCACTCTCTTCTAACTGTCTGTCTCCTCTCTCTGTCTCGCTCCTTCTTGCGCTCTTTTAAAGGACTGGCACCGCTCTCAGTCATATTCCTTCTCACTCTCTTTTAAGTCTCTGTCTCCGCTCTCAGTCTTGCTCCTTCTCGTGCTCTTTTAACTCTCTTTCTCCACTCTCAGTCTTGCTCCTTCTTGTTATCTTTTAACTCTCTCTCTCTGCTTTCAGTCTCGCTTCTTCTCGCTCTCTTTTAACTCTCTGTTTATGCTCAGTCTCAATCCTCCTCACACTCTTTTAACTCTCAGTCTCCGCTATCAGTCTCGCTCCTTCATCTTATCTTTTAACTCTCTGTCTCCGCTATCAGTCTCACTCCTTCTCGCTCTCTTTTAACTCTCTGTTCATGCTCTCAGTCTCACTACTCCTCTCAGTCTTTTAACTCTATGTCTCCTCTATCAGTCTCACTTCATCTCGCTCTTTTTTAACTCTCTGTCTCCAATCTCAGTCTCACTCTTCCTCACTCTCTTTTAACGCTCTGTCTCCACTCTCATTCTCGTTCCTTCTCACTCTCTTTTAACTCTCCGTCTCCGATCTCGGTCTCGCTCCTTCTCCCTCACTTTTCACTCTTTGTCTCCGCTCTCAGTCTCACTCCTTCTCACACTATTTTAACTCTCTGTCTCCACACTCATTCTCGCTCTTTCTCATTCTCTTTTAACTCTCTGTCTCCACTCTCAGTCTCATTACTTCTCATTCACTTTTAACTCTCTGTCCCCACTCTCAGTCTTGCTCCTTCTCGCACTCCTTTCACTCTCTGTCTCCACTCAGTCTCGCTCTTTCTCACTCTCTTTTAACTGTCTGTCTCCTCTCTCCGTCTCGCTCCTTCTTGCACTCTTTTAAAGGACTGGCACTGCTCTCAGTCATATTCCTTCACACTCTCTTTTAAGTCTCTGTCTCCACACTCATTCTCCCTCCTTCTCACTCTCTTTTAACTCTCTGTCTCAGCTCTCATTCTCATTCCTTCTCACTCTCTTTTAACTCTCAGTCTCCACTCTCAGTCTCCCTCCTTCTCGCGCTCTTTTAACTCTCCTTCTCTGCTCCCAGTCTCGCTCCTTCTTGTTATCTTTTAACTCCCTGTCTCCGCTTTCAGTCTCACACCTCCTCACTCTCTTTTAACTCTCTTTATATGCTCTCAGTCACACTCCTCCACACAGTCTTTCAACACTATGTCTTCACTCTCAGTCTCACTTCTTCTTGCTCTTTTTTAACTATCTGTCTCCGCAATCAGTCTCGCTCCTTCCCGCCCTCATTGAACTCTCCGTCTCCGGTGTCAGTCTCACTCCCTCTCACTCTCTTTTAACTCTTTTTCTCCGCTTTCTGTCTCGCTCCTTCTTGCTCTCTTTAAACTCTTTGTCTCCACTTTCAGTTTCACTCATTCTCACTCTCTTTTAACACTCTGTCTCCACTCTCAGTCTCGCTCCTTCTTGCTCTCTTTTCACTCTCTGTCTCCGCTCTCAGTCTCGCTCCTTCTCGCTCTCTTTTCACTCTCTGTCTCCGCTCTCAGTTTCCCTCATTCCTGCTCTCTTTTAACTCTCTGTTTCTGCTCCCAGTCTTGCTCCATTCCACTCTCTTAACACTCTGCCTCCGCTCTCTTTCTCGCGCCCTCTCACTCTCTTTTAACTCTCTGTCTCCGCTCTCAGGCTAGTTCCTTTCCACTCTCTTTTAACACTCACTCTCCGCTCTCAGTCTCAATACTTCTCGTTCACTATTAACTCTCTGTCTCCGCTCTCAGTCTCGCTCATTCTCGCTCTCTTTTCACTCTCTGTCTCCACTCTCAGTCTCCCTCATTCCTGCTCTCTTTTAACTCTCTGTTTCTGCTCCCAGTCTTGCTCCATTCCACTCTCTTAACACTCTGCCTCCGCTCTCTTTCTCACGCCCTCTCACTCTCTTTTAACTCTCTGTCTCCGCTCTCAGGCTAGTTCCTTTCCACTCTCTTTTAACACTCACTCTCTGCTCTCAGTCTCAATACTTCTCGTTCACTATTAACTCTCTGTCTCCACTCTCAGTCTTGCTCCTTCTAGCTCCTTTTAAATCTCCATATCTGCTCTCAGTCTCACTCTGACTCGCTCGCTTTTCACTCTCTGTCTCCGCTCTCATTCTCCCTCTTTCTCACTCCCTTTTAACTCTCTGTCTCCACTCTCAGTCTCACTCCGGCTTGTGCTATTTAAAGCACTGGCTCCGCTCTCAGTCTCGCTCCTTCTCACTCTCAATTAACTCTCTGTCTCCGCTCTCAGTCTCCCACCTACTCGCTCTCTTTTATCTCTGTTGCCAGTCTCAGGCTATTTCCTTTCCACTCTCTTTTAACTCTCTGTCTCCACTCTCATTCTCACTACTTCTCGTTCACTTTTAAATCTCTGTCTCCACTCTCAGTCTTGCTCCTTCTTGCAGTCTTTTCACTCTCCATCTCCACTCTCAGTCTCGCTCTTTCTCACTCTCTTTTAACTGTCTGTCTCCTCTCTCTGTCTCGCTCCTTCTTGAGCTCTTTTAAACGACTGGCACCGCTCTCAGTCATATTCCTTCTCACTCTCTTTTAACTCTCTGTCTCCGCTCTCAGTCTCGCTCCTTCTCGCGCTCTTTTAACTCTCTTTCTCCGCTCTCAGTCTCGCTCCTTCTTGTTATCTTTTAACTCTCTCTGTCTGCTTTCAGTCTCGCTCCTTCTCGCTCTCTTTTAAATCTCTGTTTATGCTCAGTCTCAATCCTCCTCACACTCTTTTAATATGATGTCTTCTCTCTCAGTCTCACTTCTTCTCGCTCTTTTTTAACTATCTGTCTCCACTCTCAGTCTCACTCCTTCTTGTGCTATTTAAATCTCTGGCTCTGATCTCAGCCTCGCTCCTTCTCACTCTCTTTTAACTCTCTGCCTCAACTCTCATTCTCGCTCCTTCTCACTCCCTTTTAACTCTCTGTCTCCGCTCTCAGTCTCATTTCTTCTCACGCTCTTTCAACTCTCCTTCTCTGCTCCCAGTCTCGCTCCTTCTCATTCTCATTTAACTCTCCGTCTCCGGTCTCAGTCTTGCTCCTTCTTATCTTTTAACTCTCTGTCTCCGCTATCAGTCTCGCTCCTTCTTCTTATCTTTTAACTCTCTGTCTCCGCTATCAGACTCACTCCTTCTCGCTCTCTTTTAATTCTCTGTTCATGCTCTCAGTCTCACTACTCCTCTCATTCTTTTAACTCTATGTCTCCTCTATCAGTCTCACTTCATCTCGCTCTTTTTTAACTCTCTGTCTCCAATCTCAGTCTCACTCTTCCTCACTCTCTTTTAACGCTCTGTCTCCACTCTCATTCTCGCTCCTTCTCGCTCTCTTTTAACTCTCCGTCTCCGATCTCGGTCTCGCTCCTTCTCCCTCACTTTTCACTCTTTGTCTCCGCTCTCAGTCTTGCTCCTTCTCACACTATTTTAACTCTCTGTCTTCACACTCATTCTCGCTCTTTCTCACTCTCTTTTAACACTCTGTCTCCGCTCTCAGTCTCGCTCCTTCTCGCGCTCTTTTAACTCTTTTTCTCCGCTCTCAGTCTCGCTACTTCTTGTTATCTTTTAACTCTTTGTCTCCACTCTCAGTCTCGCTCCTTCTCGCTCTCTTTTAACTCTACGTCTCCAATCTCAGTCTCGCTCCTTCTCCCTCACTATTCACTCTCTGTTTACGCTCTCAGTCTCGCTCCTTCTCACTCTCTTTAAATCTCTGTATCCGCTCTCAGTCTCGCTCTTTCTCACTCAATTTTAACACTCTGTCTCCACTCTCAGTCTCGCTCCTTCTCGCTCTCTTTTAACTCTCCGTCTCCGATCTCAGTCTCGCTCCTTCTCCCTGACTTTCACTCTCTGTCTCGGTTCTCAGTCTCGGTCCTTCTCGCTCTCTTTTAACTCTCCGTCTCCGATCTCAGTCTCGCTCCTTCTCCCTGACTTTTCACTCTCTGTCTCGGTTCTCAATCTCGCTCCTTCTCATGCTCTTTGAACTCTCCTTCTCCGCTCTCAGTCTCGTTACTTCTTGTTATCTTTTAACTCTCTGTCTCCGCTTCCAGTCTCGCTCCTTCTCACTCTCTTTTAACTCTATGTTTATACTCTCAATCTCACTCCTCCTCACAATCTTTGAACTCAATGTCCCCTTTCTCAGTCTCACTTCTTCTTGTTCATTTTTAATACTCTGTCTCCACACTCAGTCTCGCTCCTGCTTGCTGTCATTTAACTCTCCATCGCCGCTCTCATTCTCGCACCTACTCAGTCTCTATTAACTCTCTGTCTCCGCTCTTAGTCTCCCACCTACTCGCTCTCTTTTATCTCTGTTGCCAGTCTCAGGCTATTTCCTTTCCACTCTCTTTTAACTCTCTGTCTCCACTCTCAATCTCACTACTTCTCATTCACTTTTAACTCTCTGTCACCACTCTCAGTCTTGCTCCTTCTCGCACTCTTTTCACTCTCCGTCTCCATTCAGTCTCGCTCTTTCTCACTCTCTTTTAACTGTCTGTCTCCTCTCTCTGTCTCGCTCCTTCTTGCGCTCTTTTAAAGGACTGGCACTGCTCACAGTCATATTCCTTCACACTCTCTTTTAAGTCTCTTCTCCACGCTCATTCTCCCTCCTTCTCACTCTCTTTTAAATCTCTGTCTCCACTCTCATTCTCGCTCCTTCTCACTGTCTTTTATCTCTCCGTCTCCGCTCTCAGTCTCGCTCCTTCTCACTCTCTTTTAACACTCTGTCTCCACGCTCATGCTCATTCCTTCTCACTCTCTTTTAACTCTCAGTCTCCACTCTCAGTCTCCCTCCTTCTCGCGCTCTTTTAACTCTCCTTCTCTGCTCCCAGTCTCGCTCCTTCTTGTTATCTTTTAACTCCCTGTCTCCGCTTTCAGTCTCACACCTCCTCACTCTCTTTTAACTCTCTGTATATGCTCTCAGTCGCACTCCTCCACACAGTCTTTCAACACTATGTCTTCTCTCTCAGTCTCACTTCTTCTTGCTCTTTTTTAACTAACTGTCTCCACAATCAGTCTCGCTCCTTCTCGCTCTCATTGAACTCTCCGTCTCCGGTGTCAGTCTCACTCCCTCTCACTCTCTTTTAACTCTCTGTCTCCACTTTCAATCTCACTCATTCTCACTCTCTTTTAACACTCTGTCTCCACTCTCAGTCTCGCTCTTTCTTGCTCTCTTTTCACTCTCTGTCTCCACTCTCAGTCTCGCTCCTTATCGCTCTCTTTTCACTCTCTGTCTCCGCTCTCAGTCTCCCTCATTCCTGCTCTCTTTTAACTCCTGTTTCTGCTCCCAGTCACGCTCCTTTCCACTCTCTTAACACTCTGCCTCCGCTCTCTTTCTCGTGCCCTCTCAATCTCTTTTAACTCTCTGTCTCCGCTGTCAGGCTAGTTCCTTTCCACTCTCTTTTAACACTCACTCTCCGCTCTCAGTCTCAATGCTTCTCAATCCCTATTAACTCTCTGTCTCCGCTCTCAGTCTCCCACCTACTCGCTCTCTTTTATCTCTGTTGCCAGTCTCAGGCTATTTCCTTTCCACTCTCTTTTAACTCTCTGTCTCCACTCTCAGTCTCATTACTTCTCGTTCACTTTTAACTCTCAGTCTCCACTCTCAGTCTCCCTCCTTCTCGCGCTCTTTTAACTCTCCTTCTCTGCTCCCAGTCTCGCTCCTTCTTGTTATCTTTTAACTCCCTGTCTCCGCTTTCAGTCTCACACCTCCTCACTCTCTTTTAACTCTCTGTATATGCTCTCAGTCACACTCCTCCACACAGTCTTTCAACACTATGTCTTCTCTCTCAGTCTCACTTCTTCTTGCTCTTTTTTAACTATCTGTCTCCGCAATCAGTCTCGCTCCTTCCCGCCCTCATTGAACTCTCCGTCTCCGGTGTCAGTCTCACTCCCTCTCACTCTCTTTTAACTCTTTTTCTCCGCTTTCTGTCTCGCTCCTTCTTGCTCTCTTTAAACTCTTTGTCTCCACTTTCAGTCTCACTCATTCTCACTCTCTTTTAACACTCTGTCTCCATGCTCAGTCTCGCTCCTTCTTGCTCTCTTTTCACTCTCTGTCTCCGCTCTCAGTCTCGCTCCTTCTCGCTCTCTTTTCACTCTCTGTCTCCACTCTCAGTTTCCCTCATTCCTGCTCTCTTTTAACTCTCTGTTTCTGCTCCCAGTCTTGCTCCATTCCACTCTCTTAACACTCTGCCTCCGCTCTCTTTCTCGCGCCCTCTCACTCTCTTTTAACTCTCTGTCTCCGCTCTCAGGCTAGTTCCTTTCCACTCTCTTTTAACACTCACTCTCCGCTCTCAGTCTCAATACTTCTCTTTCACTATTAACTCTCTGTCTCCACGCTCAGTCTTGCTCCTTCTAGCTCCCTTTAAATCTCCATATCCGCTCTCAGTCTCACTCTGACTCGCTCGCTTTTCACTCTCTGTCTCCGCTCTCAGTCTCCCTCTTTCTCACTCCCTTTTAACTCTCTGTCTCCACTCTCAGTCTCACTCCAGCTTGTGCTCTTTAAAGCACTGGCTCCGCTCTCAGTCTCGCTCCTTCTCACTCTCAATTAACTCTCTGTCTCCGCTCTCAGTCTCCCACCTACTCGCTCTCTTTTATCTCTATTGCCAGTCTCAGGCTATTTCCTTTCCACTCTCTTTTAACTCTCTGTCTCCACTCTAATTCTCACTACTTCTCATTCACTTTTAACTCTCTGTCTCCACTCTCAGTCTTGCTCCATCTCGCACTCTTTTCGCTCTCCATCTCCGCTCTCAGTCTCGTTCTTTCTCACTCTCTTTTAACTGTCTGTCTCCTCTCTCTGTCTCGCTCCTTCTTGCGCTCTTTTAAAGGACTGGCACCGCTCTCAGTCATATTCCTTCTCACTCTCTTTTAAGTCTCTGTCTCCACTCTCAGTCTCGCTCCTTCTTGTTATCTTTTAACTCTCTCTCTCTGCTTTCAGTCTCACTCCTTCTCGCACTCTTTTAACTCTCTGTTTATGCTCAGTCTCAATCTTCCTCAAACGCTTTTAACATGATGTCTCCTCTCTCAGTCTCACTTCTTCTCGCTCTTTTTTAACTATCTGTCTCCGCAATCAGTCTCGGTCCTTCTCACTCTCTTTTCACTCTCCGTCTCTGCTCTCAGTCTCCCTCTTTCTCACTGTCTTTTAACTCTCTGTCTCCACTCTCAGTCTCGCTCCTTCTTGTGCTATTTAAAGCTCTCGCTCTGATCTCAGCCTCGCTCCTTCTCACTCTCTTTTAACTCTCAGCCTCCACTCTCAGTCTCGCTCCTTCTTGTGCTATTTAAAGCTCTCGCTCTGATCTCAGCCTCGCTCCTTCTCACTCTCTTTTAACTCTCTGCCTCCACTCTCATTCTCGCTCCTTCTCTCTCCTTTTTAACTCTCTGTCTCCGCTCTCAGTCTCATTTCTTCTCACGCTCTTTCAACTCTCCTTCTCTGCTCCCAGTCTCGCTCCTTCTCGTTCTCATTTAACTCTCCATCTCCGGTCTCAGTCTTACTCCTTCTCACGCCCTTTAAACTCTCTTTCTCTGCTCTCAGTCTCGTTACTTCTTCTTATCTTTTAACTCTCTGTCTCCGCTATCAGTCTCACTCCTTCTCGCTCTCTTTTAACTCTCTGTTCATGCTCTCAGTCTCACTACTCCTCTCAGTCTTTTAACTCTATGTCTCCTCTATCAGTCTCACTTCATCTCGCTCTTTTTTAACTCTCTGTCTCCAATCTCAGTCTCACTCTTCCTCACTCTCTTTTAACGCTCTGTCTCCACTCTCATTCTCGCTCCTTCTCGCTCTCTTTTAACTCTCCATCTCCGATCTCGGTCTCGCTCCTTCTCCCTCACTTTTCACTCTTTGTCTCCGCTCTCAGTCTCACTCCTTCTCACACTATTTTAACTCTCTATCTCCACTCTCATTCTCGCTCTTTCTCACTCTCTTTTAACACTCTGTCTCTGCTCTCAGTCTCACTCCTTCTCGCGTTCTTTTAACCCTTTGTCTCCACTCTCAGTCTCGCTCCTTCTCGCTCTCTTTTAACTCTCCGTCTCCAATCTCAGTCTCGCTCCTTCTCGCTCTCTTTTAACTCTCTGTCTCCACTCTCAGTCTCGCTCCTTCTCGCTCTCTTTTAACTCTCCGTCTCCGATCTCAGTCTCGCTCCTTCCCCCTGACTTTTCACTCTCTGTCTCGGTTCTCAGTCTCGCTCCTTCTCGCTCTCTTTTAACTCTCCATCTCCGATCTCAGTCTCGCTCCTTCTCCCTGACTTTTCACTCTGTCTCGGTTCTCAATCTCGCTCCTTCTCATGCTCTTTGAACTCTCCTTCTCCGCTCTCAGTCTCGGTACTTCTTGTTATCTTTTAACTCTCTGTCTCCACTTCCAGTCTCGCTACTTCTCGTTCTCTTTTAACTCTATGTTTATACTCTCAGTCTCACTCCTCCTCACAATCTTTTAACTCAATGTCCCCTTTCTCAGTCGCACTTCTTCTTGTTCATTTTTAATACTCTGTCTCCACACTCAGTCTCACTCCTGTTTGCTGTCATTTAACTCTCCATCGCCGCTCTCATTCTCGTGCCTACTCAATCTCTATTAAATCTCTGTCTCCACTCTCATTCTCACTCTCCTTTAACTCTCTGTGTCCGCTCTCAGTCTCGCTCCTTCTCGTGCTCCTTTAACTCTCTTTCTCCACTCTCAGTCTCGCTCCTTCTTGTTATCTTTTAACTCTCTCTGTCTGCTTTCAGTCTCGCTCCTTCTCGCACTCTTTTAACTCTCTGTTTATGCTCAGTCTCAATCCTCCTCACACTATTTTAACATGATGTCTCCTCTCTCAGTCTCACTTCTTCTCGCTCTTTTTTAACTATCTGTCTCCGCAATCAGTCTCGGTCCTTCTCGCTCTCTTTTCACTCTCCGTCTCCGCTCTCAGTCTCGCTCCACCTTGTGCTATTTAAAGCTCTGGCTCTGCTCTCAGCCTCGGTCCTTCTCACTCTCTTTTCACTCCCTGTCCCCACTCTCATTCCCCCTCCTTCTCACTCCCTTTTAACTCTCTGTCTCCGCTCTCAGTCTCGCTTCTTCTCACGCTCTTTTAACTCACTTTCTCCACTCTCAGTCTCGTTCCTTCTCGCTCTCATTTAACTCTCCATCTCCGCTCTCAGTCTTGCTCTTTCTTCTTATCTTTTAACTATCTGTCTCCGCTATCAGTCTCACTCCTTCTCGCTCTCTTTTAACTCTCTGTTTCTGCTCTCAGTCTTGCTCCTTTCCACTCTCTTTTAACTATCCTTCTCCGCTCTTTGTCTCACTCCCTCTCGCGCTCTTTTAACTCTCTGTCTCCGCTCTCAATATCCCTCCTTCTCGCTCTCTTTTAACTCTCTGTTTCCGCTCTCAGGCTAGTTGCTTTCCACTCTCTTTTAACTTTCTGTCTCCACTCTCAGTCTCACTACTTCTCGTTCACTTTTAACTCTCTGTCACCACTCTCAGTCTTGCTCCTTCCTCACTCCATTTAAATCTCCGTATCCGCTTTCGGTCTCGCTCTTACTCGCTCTCTTTTCACTCTCTGTCTCCGCTCTCAGTCTCCCTCTATCTCACTCTCTTTTAACTCTCTGTCTCCACTCTCAGTCTCGCTCCTTCTTGTGCTATTTAAAGCTCTGGCTCTGCTCTCAGTCTCGCTCCTTCTCACTCTCTTTTAACTCTCTGTCTCCTTTCTGATTCTCGGTCCTTCTCACGCCCTGTTAACTCTCTCTCTCCTCTCTCAGTCTCGCTTCTTCTCACGCTCTTTCAACTCTCCTTCTCCGCTCTCAGTCTCGATCCTTCTCGTTCTCATTTAACTCTCCGTCTCCGGTCTCAGTCTTGCTCCTTCTCACGCCCTTTTAACTTCTGTCTCCACTCACAGTCTCACTCATCCGCATTCTCTTTTAACTATCTCTCTCCACTCTCAGTCTCGCTCCTTCTCACTCTCTTTTAACTCTCTGTCTCCGCTTTAAGTCTCACTCCTTCTCACTCTCTTTTAACTCATTGTTTATGCTCTCAGTCTCACTGCTTCTCCCTCACTTTTCACTCTCTGTCTCCGCTCTCAGTCTCCCTCTATCTCACTCTCTTTTAACTCTCTGTCTCCACTCTCAGTCTCGCTCCTTCTTGTGCTATTTAAAGCTCTGGCTCTGCTCTCAGTCTCGCTCCTTCTCACTCTCTTTTAACTCTCTGTCTCCTTTCTGATTCTCGGTCCTTCTCACGCCCTGTTAACTCTCTCTCTCCTCTCTCAGTCTCGCTTCCTCTCACGCTCTTTCAACTCTCCTTCTCCGCTCTCAGTCTCGATCCTTCTCGTTCTCATTTAACTCTCCGTCTCCGGTCTCAGTCTTGCTCCTTCTCACGCCCTTTTAACTTCTGTCTCCACTCACAGTCTCACTCATCCGCATTCTCTTTTAACTATCTCTCTCCACTCTCAGTCTCGCTCCTTCTCACTCTCTTTTAACTCTCTGTCTCCGCTTTAAGTCTCACTCCTTCTCACTCTCTAACTCATTGTTTATGCTCTCAGTCTCACTGCTTCTCCCTCACTTTTCACTCTCTTTCTCCGCTCTCAGTCTCGCTCCTTCCCACTCTCTTTTAACTCTCTGTCTACACTCTCATTCTCGCTCCTTCTCACGCCCTTATAAATCTCCGTCTCCGCTATCAGTGTCGCTGCTTCTCGCTCTCATTTAACTCTCCGTCTCCGCTCTCAGTCTCGCACCTTCTCACTCCCTTTCAATCTCCATATCCGCTCTCAGTCTCGCTACTACTCACTCACTTTTCACTCTCCGTCTCCACTCTCAGTCTCATTCTTTCTCACTCTCTTTTAACTCTCTGTCTCGTCTCTCAGTCTCGCTCCTTCTTGTGCTCTTTTAAAGCTCTGGCTCTGCTCCCAGTCTCTCTCCTTCTCATTCTCTTTTAACTCTCTGTCTCCGCTCTCAGTCACGCTTCTTCTCGCACTCTTTTAACTCAATTTCTCCGCTCTCAGTCTCGCTCCTTCTTCTTATCTTTTAACTCTCTGTCTCCGCTTTCATTCTCAATCCTTCTCGCTCTCTTTTAAATCTCTGTCTCCGCTCTCTGTCACGCTCCTTCTCACTCTCTTTTAACTCTCGGTCTCCACTCACTTTCTCGCTCCTTCACACTCGCTTTGAACTCTCTGTCTCCACTCTCAGTCTCGCTCCTTCTCGCTCTCTATTAGCTCTCTGTTTATGCTCTTGGTCTCACTCCTCCTCACACTCTCTTAACTCGATGTCTCCTCTCTCAGTCTCACTTCTTCACGCTCTTTTTAAACACTCTGTCTCTACACTCAGTCTCGCTCCTTCTTGCTCTCTTTTCACTCTCAGTCTCCGATCTCTGACTCGCTTCTTCTCGCGCACTTTTAACTCTCTTTCCCCGCTCTCAGTCACGCTCCTTCTTGATATCATTTAACTCTCTGTCTTCGCAATCAGTCTTGCTCCTTCTCACCCTCATTTAACTCTCCGTCTCTGGTCTCAGTTTTGCGCCCTCTCACTCTCATTTAACTCTCCTTCTCTATCTCAGTCTCGCTCCTTAGCAGTCTCTTTTAACTCTCTGTCTCCATTCTCAGTCTACCTCATTCGCACTCTCTTTTAACACTCTGTGTCCGCTCTCAGTCTTGCTCCATTCCAGTCTTTTTTAACTAAATTTCTCCGCTGTCTGTCTCGCTACCTCTCGCCCTATTTTAACTCTATGTCTCCGCTCTCAGTATTCCTCTTTTTCGCTCTCTTTTAACTCTCTGTTTCCGCTCTCAGTCTCGCTCCTTCTTGTGCTATTTAAAGCTCTGGCTCCGCTCTCAGTCTCACTACATCTCATTCACTTTTAACTCTCTGTCTCCACACTCAGTCTTGCTCCTTCTCGCTCAATTTAAATCTCTGTATCCGCTCTCAGTCTTGCTCTTACTCACTCTCTTTTCATTCTCCATCTCCGCTCTCAGTCTCCCTCTTTCTCACTCTCTTTTAACTCTCTGTCTCCACTCTCAGTCTCGCTCCTTCTTGTGCTATTTAAAGCCCTGGCTCTGCTCTCAGCCTCGCTCCTTCTCGCTCTCTTTTGACTCTCCGTCTCCGATCCCAATCTCGCTCCTTTTCCACCAACTTTCACACTCTTTCTCAGCGCTCAGTCTCGCTCCTTCTCATTCTCTTTTAACTCTCCATCTCCGCTCTCAGTCTTGCTCCTTCTTGTTATCTTTCAGCTATCTGTCTCCGCTTTCAGACTCACTCCTTCTCACTCTCTTTTAACACTCTGTTTATGCTCTCGGTCTCACTCTTCCTCACACTCGTTTAACACTATGTCTCCTCTCTCAGTCTCACTTCTTCTCGCTCTTTTTTAACTCGCTGTCTCCGCACTCAGTCTTGCTCCTTCTTGCTCTCATTTAGCTCTCTGTCTACAGTCTCAGTCTTGCTCCCTCTCACTCTCCTTTAGCAATCGGTTTCCAATCTCAGTCTTACTCCTTCTTGCGCTCGTTTACCTCTCTGTCTCCACTCTCAATCTCACTCATTCTCACTCTCTTTTAACACACTCTCAGCTCTCAGTCTCGCTCCTTCTTACTCTCTTTTAACTCTCTGTCTCCACTCTCATTCTCGCTCCTTCTCACTCTCTTTTAACTCTCTGTCTCCGCTCTCTGTCACGCTCCTTCTCAATCTCTTTTAACTCTCGGTCTCCACTCACTTTCTCGCTCCTTCACACTAGCTTTGAACTCTCTGTCTCCACTCTCAGTCTCGCTACTTCTCGCTCTCTTTTAGCTCTCTGTTTATGCTCTTGGTCTCACTCCTCCTCACACTCTCTTAACTCCATTTCTCCTTTCTCAGTCTCACTTCTTCTTGCTCTTTTTAAACACTCTGTCTCTGCACTCAGTCTTGCTCCTCCTTGCTCTCTTTTCACTCTCAGAATCCGCTCTCAGTCTCGCTTCTTCTCGCGCACTTTTAACTCTCTTTCTCCGCTTTCAGCCACGCTCCTTCTTGATATCATTTAACGCTCTGTCTCCACTATTATTCTCGCTCCTTCTCACTCTCTTTTAACTCTTTGTCTCCACTCTCAGTCCCGCTCCTTCTCGCTCTCTTTTAACTCTCCGTCTCCGCTCACAGTCTTGCTCCTTCTTGTTATCTTTTAGGTCTCTGTCTCCACTTTCAGTCTCACTCATTCTCGCTCTCTTTTAACTCTCCGTCTCCGATGTCAGTCTCGCACCTTCTCCCTCACTTTTCACTCACTTTCTCCACTCTCAGTCTCGCTCCTTCTCATTCTCTTTTAACTCTCTGTCTCCACTTTCATCCTCGCTCCTTCTCGTGCGCTTTTAACTCTCCGTCTCCACTCTCAGTCTCACTCCTACTCACTCTCTTTTCACTCTCCGTCTCCGCTCTCAGTCTCACTCCCACTCACTCTCTTGTAACTCTCTGTCTCCACTCTCATTCTCGTTCCTTCTCACTATCTTTTAACTCTCTGTCTCTGATCTTAGTCTTGCTCCTTCTCACTCTCTTTTAACTCTCTGTCTCCTCTCTCAGTCTCATTACTTCTTGCTCTCTTTCAGCTCTCTGTTTATGCTCTCGGTCTCACTCCTCCTCACACTCTCTTAACTCTATGTCTCCTCTCTCAGTCTCACTTCTTCTCGCTCTTTTTTAACACTCTGTCTCTGCACTCAGTCTCGCTCCTTCTCGCTCTCTTTTCACTCTCAGTCTCCGCTCTCAGTCTCGCTTATTCACGCGCTCTTTTAACTCTCTTTCTCCGCTCTCAGTTACGCTCCTTCTTGTTATCATTTAACTCTGTGTCTCCGCAATCAGTCTCGCTCCTTCTCGCTCTCATTTAACCCTCCGTCCCTGGTCTCAGTTTCGCTCCCTCTCACTCTCTTTTAACTCTCCTTCTCCGCTCTCAGTCTTACTCCTTAGCGCTCTCTTTTAACTCTCTGTCTCCACTCTCAGGCTACCTCATTCTCACTTTCTTTGAACACTCTGCCTCTGCTCTCAGCCTTGTGCCTTTCCACTCTCTTTTAACTAACTTTATCCGCTGTCAGTCTCGCTCCCTCTCGCCCTCTTTTAACTCTCTGTCTCCGCTCTCAGTATCCCTCCTTCTCGCTCTCTTTTAACTCTCTGTTTCCGCTCACAGGCTAGCTGCTTTCCACTCTCTTTTAACTCTCTGTCTCCGCTCTCAGTCTCACTACTTCTCGTTCACTTTTAACTCTCTGTCTCCACACTCAGTCTTGCTCCTTCTCGCTCACTTTAAATCTCTGTATCCGCTCTCAGTCTCGCTCCTACTCGCTCTCTTTTCACTCTCCGTCTCCGCTCTCAGTCTCCCTCTTTCTCACTCTCTTTTAACTCTCTGTCTCCACTCTCAGTCTCGCTCCTTCTTGTGCTATTTAAAGCTCTGGCTCTGCTCTCAGCTTCGCTCATTCTCACTCTCTTTTAACTCTCTGTCTCCACTCTCATTCTCGCACCTTCTCATTCCCTTTTAACTCTCTGTCTCTGCTCTCAGACTCTCTTCTACTCACGCTATTTTAACATTCTTTCTCCGCTCTCAGTCTCGCTCCCTCTCACTCTCTTTTAACTCTCCTTCTCCGCTCTCAGTCTTACTCCTTAGCGCTCTCTTTTAACTCTCTGTCTCCACTCTCAGGCTACCTCATTCTCACTTTCTTTTAACACTCTGTCTCTGCTCTCAGTCTTGTGCCTTTCCACTCTCTTTTAACTAACTTTATCCGCTGTCTGTCTCGCTCCCTCTCGCCCTCTTTTAACTCTCTGTCTCCGCTCTCAGTATCCCTCCTTCTCGCTCTCTTTTAACTCTCTGTTTCCGCTCACAGGCTAGCTGCTTTCCACTCTCTTTTAACTCTCTGTCTCCGCTCTCAGTCTCACTACTTCTCGTTCACTTTTAACTCTCTGTCTCCACACTCAGTCTTGCTCCTTCTCGCTCACTTTAAATCTCTGTATCCGCTCTCAGTCTCGCTCCTACTCGCTCTCTTTTCACTCTCCGTCTCCGCTCTCAGTCTCCCTCTTTCTCACTCTCTTTTAACTCTCTGTCTCCACTCTCAGTCTCGCTCCTTCTTGTGCTATTTAAAGCTCTGGCTCTGCTCTCAGCTTCGCTCATTCTCACTCACTTTTAACTCTCTGTCTCCACTCTCATTCTCGCACCTTCTCATTCCCTTTTAACTCTCTGTCTCTGCTCTCAGACTCTCTTCTACTCACGCTATTTTAACATTCTTTCTCCGCTCTCAGTCTCGCTCCATCTCACTCTCTTTTAACTATCCTTCTCCTCTCTCAGTCTCGCTCCTTCTCTCTCTCTTTTAACTCTCTGTCACCGCTCTCAGTCTTGCTCATTCTCTCTTTTCTTATAAATCTCTGTCTCTGCTCTCAGTCTCGCTCCTTCTCGCTCTCTTTTAAATTTTTGTCTCAGCTCTCACTCTCGCTCCTTCTCGCTCTCTTTCAGATCTCTGTCTCCACACTCAGTCTCGGTCCTTCTCGCTACCTTTTAACTGTCTGTCTCCGCTCGCTGTCTCTCTCCTTCTCGCTCTAGTTTTACTCTGTCTCCGCTCACAGATTCACTCATTAACGCTCTCGTTTAACTCTCTGTCACCGGTCTCAGTCTCCCTCCTACTTGCTCTCTTTTAACTCTCTGTCTCTGCTCACAGTCTCATTCCTTCTCGCTCTCTTTTAACTCTCTGTACTGCTATAATTCTCGGCCCTTCTCGCTCTCTTTTAACTCTCTGTCTCCGCTCTCAGTCTCGCTATTTCTCACTTTCTTTTAACTCTTTGTTCCACTGTCAGTCTCGCTCCTTCACGCTCACTATTAACTCTCTGTGCCCGTTCTCATTCTCACTCCTTCTCGCTCTCTTTTAACTCTCTGTCTCCACTCTCAGTCTCCCTTCTTCTCGCACTCCTTTAACTCTCAGCCTCCGCTCTCAGTCTTGCTCCTTCTCGCTCCCTTTTAACTCTCTGTCTCCGCTCTCTGGTCTCTCTCCATCTCGCTCTCTTTTAAGTCTCTGTCTCCGCTCACAGACTCACTCTGTGATGCTCTCTTTTAACTCTCTGTCTCCACTCTCAGTCTCGCTCCTTCCCGCTCTCTTTTAAATCTCTGTCTCCGCTCTCAGTCTCGCCTCCTCTCTCTCTCATTTAACTCTCTGTCTCCGTTCTCAGTCTCACTCTTTCTCGCTCTCTTTTAACTCTCTGTCTCCAATTTCAGTCTACCTCCAACTTGCTCTCTTTTAACTCTTTGTCTCCGAACTCAGTCACCCTTCTTCTCGCTCTCTTTTAACTCTCTGTCTCCGCTCTCAGTCTCGCTCCTTCTCGCTCTCTTTTAAATCTCTGTCTCCGCTCTCAGTCTCACTCCTTCTCGCTCTCTTTTAACTCTCCGTCTCCGCTCTCAGACTCGCTCCTTCTCGCTCCCTTTTAACTGTCTGTCTCCGCTCTCTGTCTCTCTCCTTCTCGCTCTATTTTAACTCTGTCTCCGCTCACAGATTCACTCATTGATGCTCTCGTTTAACTCTCTCTCACCGGTATCAGTCTCCCTCCTACTTGCTCTCTTTTAACTCTCTGTCTCTGCTCACAGTCTCACTCCTTCTCGCTCTCTTTTAACTCTCTGTCTCTGCTCTCAGTCTCGCTCCTTCTCACTCTATTTTAACTCTTTGTTCCACTCTCATTCTCGCTCCTTCACGCTTAATTTTAACTCTCTGTGTCCGTTCTCAGTCTCAGTCTTTCTCGCTCTCTTTTAACTCTCTGTCTCCACTCTCAGTCTCCCTCCATATTGCTCTCTTTTAACTCTTTGTCTCCACTCTCAGTCTTCTTTCTTCTCGCTCTCTTTTAACTGTCTGTCTCCGCTGTCAGTCTCGCCCCTTCTCACTCTCTTTTAACTCTCTGTCTCCGCTCTCAGTCTCGCTCCTTCTCGCTCTCTTTTAACTCTCTGTCTCCGCTCTCAGTCTCGCTCCTTCTCGCTCTCTTTTAACTCTCCGTCTCTGCTCTCAGTCTCGCTCCTTCTCGCTCTATTTTAACTCTTTGTTCCACTCTCAGTCTCGCTCCTTCTCGCTGTCTTTTAACTCACTGTCTCTGCTCTCAGTCTCGCTCCTTCTCGCTCTCTTTTTACTCTCTGTCTCCGCTCTCAGTCTCGCTCCTTCTCGCTCTCTTTTAAATCTCTGCCTATGCTCCCACTCTCGCTCCTTCTCGTTCCCTTTTAACTGTCTGTCTCCGCTCTCTGTCTCTTTCCTTCTCGCTCTATTTTAACTCTGTCTCCGCTCACAGATTCACTCATTGACGCTCTCGTTTAACTCTCTGTCACCGGTCTCAGTCTCCCTCCTACTTGCTACCTTTTAACTCACTGTCTCTGCTCACAGTCTCACTCCTTCTCGCTCTCTTTTAACTCTCTGTCTCTGCTCTCAGTCTCCCTCTTACTTGCTCTCTTTTTACTCTCTGTCGCTGCTCACAGTCTCAGTCCTTCTCGATTTCTTTTAACTCTCTGTATCCGCTCTAAATCTCGGTCCTTCTCGCTCTCATTTAACTCACTGTCTACGCTCTCAGTCTCGCTCCTTCTCGCACTCTTTTAACTCTTTGTTCCACTCTCAGTCTCGCTCCTTCATGCTCACATTAAATCCCTGTGCCCGCTCTCAGTCTCACTCCTTCTCGCTCTCTGTTAACTCTCTGTCTCCACTCTCATTCTCCGTTCTTCTCGCACTCATTTAACTCTCTGTCTCCGCTCTCAGACACGCTCCTTCTCGCACTCCTTTAACTCTCTGTCTCTGCTCTCAGTCTTGCTCCTTCTCGCTCCCTTTTAACTCTCTGTCTCTACTCTCAGGTCTCTCTCCTTCTCACTCTCTTTTAAGTCTCTGTCTCCGCTCACAGACTCACTCTGTGATGCTCTCTTTTAACTCTCTGTCTCCACTCTCAGTCTCGCTCCTTCCCGCTCTCTTTTAAATCTCTGTCTCCGCTCTCTGTCTCGATCCTTCTCGCTCTATTTTAACTCTTTGTTCCACTCTCAGTCTCGCTCCTTCAATCTCCCATTTAACTCTCTGTGTCCGTTCTCAGTCTCACTCTTTCTCGCTCTCTTTTAACTCTCTGTCTCCACTTTCAGTCTACCTCCAGCTTGCTCTCTTTTAACTCTTTGTCTCAGAACTCAGACACGCTCCTTCTCGCACTCTTTTAACTCTCTGTCTCCGCTCTCAGTCTTGCTCCTTCTCGCTCCCTTTTAAATCTCTGTCTCCGCTCTCTGTCTCGATCCTTCTCGCTCTATTTTAACTCTTTGTTCCACTCTCAGTCTCGCTCCTTCAATCTCCCATTTAACTCTCTGTGTCCGTTCTCAGTCTCACTCTTTCTCGCTCTCTTTTAACTCTCTGTCTCCACTTTTAGTCTACCTCCAGCTTGCTCTCTTTTAACCCTTTGTCTCCGAACTCAGTCTCCCTTCATCTCGCTCTCTTTTAACTGTCTGTCTCCATTCTCAGTCTCGCCACTTCTCGCTCTCTTTTAACTCTCTGTCTCCGCTCTCAGTCTCGCGCCTTCTCGCTCTCTTTTAACTTTCTGTCTCCGCTCTCAGTCTCGCTCCTTCTCGCTCTCTTTTAACTCTCCGTTTCTGCTCTCAGTCTCGCTCCTTCTCGCTCTCTTTTAAATCTCTGTCTCCACTCTCAGTCTCGCTCTTTCTCGCTCTATTTTAACTCTTTGTTCCACTCTCAGTCTCGCTCCTTCTCGCTCTCTTTTAACTCACTGTCTCCGCTCTCAGTCTCACTCCTTCTGTCTCTCATTTAACTCTCTGTCTCCACTCTCACTCTCGCTCCTTCTCTCTCTCTTTTAACTCTTTTTTCCACTCTCTGTCTCGCTCCTTCATGCTCACGTTTAACTCTGTATGTCCGCTCTCAGTCTCACTACTTCTCGCTCTCATTTAACTCTTTGTCTACACACTCAGTCTCCCTTCTTCTCGGTCTCTTTTAACTGTCTGTCTCCGCTCTCAGTCTCGCCCCTTCTCGCTCTCTTTTAACTCTCTGTCTCCGCTCTCAGTCTCGCTCCTTCTCACTCTATTTTAACTCTTTGTTCCACTCTCAGTCTCGCTCCTTCACGCTCAATTTTAACTCTCTGTGTCCGTTCTCAGTATCATTCTTTCTCGCTCTCTTTTAAATCTCTGTCTCCGCTCTCATTCTCGCTCCTTCTCGCTCTCTTTTAGCTCTCTGTCTTCGCTCTCAGTCTCGCTCCTTCTCGCTCTATTTTAACTCTGTCTCCACTCACAGATTCAATCATTGACACTCTCCTTTAACTCTCTGTCACTGGTCTCAGTCTCCCTCCTACTTGCTCTCTTTTAACTCTCTGTCTCTGCTCACAGTCTCACTCCTTTAACTCTTTTAACTCTCTGTCGCTGCTATAATTCTCAGCCCTTCTCGCTCTCTTTTAACTCCCTGTCTCCGCTCTCAGTCTCGCTATTTCTCACTTTCTTTTAACTCTTTGTTCCACTCTCAGTCTCGCTCCTTCACACTCACTATTAAATCTCTGTGTCCGTTCTCAGTCTCACTCCTTCTCGCTCTCTTTTATCTCTCTGTCTCCACTCTCATTCTCCCTTCTTCTCGCACTCTTTTAACTCTCTGTCTCCGCTTTCAGACACGCTCCTTCTCGCACTCCTTTACCTCTCTGTCTCCGCTCTCAATCTCGCCTCCTCTCTCTCTCATTTAACTCTCTGTCTCCGCTCTCAGTCTCGCTCGCTTTTAAATATCTGTCTCCGCTCTCTGTCTTGCTCCTTCTCGCTCTCTTTTAACTCTTTGTCTCCACTCTCAGTCTCGCTCCTTCTTGCTCCCTTTTAACTGTCTGTCTCCGCTCTCTGGTCTCTCTCCATCTCGCTCTCTTTTAAGTCTCTGTCTCCGCTCACAGACTCACTCTGTGATGCCCTCTTTTAACTCTCTGTCTCTGCTCTCAGTCTCGCTCCTTCCCGCTCCCTTTTAAATCTCTGTCTCCACTCTCTGTCTCGATCCTTCTCGCTCTATTTTAACTCTTTGTTCCACTCTCAGTCTCGAATCTTCAAGCTCACTTTTAGCTCTCTGTGTCCGTTCTCAGTCTCACTCTTTCTCGCTCTCTTTTAACTCTCTGTCTCTACTTTCAGTCTACCTCCAACTTGCTCTCTTTTAACTCTTTGTCTCCGAACTCAGTCTCCCTTCTCCTCGCCATCTTTTAACTGTCTGTCTCCATTCTCAGTCTCGCCCCTTCTCGCTCTCCTTTAACTCTCTGTCTCCGCTCTCAGTCTCGCTTCTTCTCACTCTCATTTAACTCTCTGTCTCCGCTCTCAGTCTTGCTCATTCTCGCTCTCTTTTAAATCTCTGTCTCCGCTCTCAGTCTCGCTCTTTCTCGCTCTCTTTTAAATCTCTGTCTCCGCTCTTTTAACTGTCTGTCTCCATTCTGAGTCTCGCCCCTTCTCGCTCTCCTTTAACTCTCTGTCTCTGCTCTCAGTCTCGCTTCTTCTCACTCTCTTTTAACTCTCTGTCTCCACTCTCAGTATTGCTCATTCTCGCTCTCTTTTAAATCTCTGTCTCCGCTCTCAGTTTCGCTCTTTCTCGCTCTCTTTTAAATCTCTGTCTCCGCTCTCAGTCTCGCTCCTTCACGCTCCCTTTTAACTGTCTGTCTCCGCTCTCTGTCTCTCTCCTTCTCGCTCTATTTTAACTCTGTCTCCGCTCATAGATTCACTCATTGACGCTCTAGTTTAACTCTCTCTCACCGGTATCAGTCTCCCTCCTACTTGCTCTCTTTTAACTCTCTGTCTCTGCTCACAGTCTCACTCCTACTCGCTCTCTTTTAACTCTCTGTCTCCGCTCTCAGTCTCGCTCCTTCTCACTCTATTTAAACTCTTTGTTCCACTCTCAGTCTCGCTCCTTCACGCTCAATTTTAACTCTCTGTGTCCGTTCTCAGTCTCATTCTTTCTCAGTCTCTTTTAAATCTCTGTCTCCACTCTCAGTCTCGCTCCTTCTCGCTCTCTTTTAACTCTCTGTCTCCGCTCTCAGTCTCGCTCCTTCTCGCTCCCTTTTAACTGTCTGTCTCCGCTCTCTGTCTCTCTCCTTCTCGCTCTATTTTAACTCTGTCTCCACTCAAAGATGCACTCATTGATGCTCTCCTTTAACTCTCTGTCACTGCTTTCAGTCTCCCTCCTACTTGCTCTCTTTTAACTCACTGTCTATACTCACAGTCTCACTCCTTCTCGCGCTCTTTTAACTCTCTGTCTCTGGTATAATTCTTGGCCCTTCTCGCTGTCTTTTAGCTCCCTGTCTCCGCTCTCATTCTCGCTCCTTCTCGCTCTCTTTTAACTCTCCGTTTCTGCTCTCAGTCTCGCTCCTTCTTGCTCTCTTTTAAATCTCTGTCTCCACTCTCAGTCTCGCTCTTCTCGCTCTATTTTAACTCTTTGTTCCACTCTCAGTCTCGCTCCTTCTCACTCTCTTTTAACTCACTGTCTCCACTCTCAGTCTCGCTCTTCTCGCTCTATTTTAACTCTTTGTTCCACTCTCAGTCTCGCTCCTTCTCTCTCTCTTTTAACTCTTTGTTCCACTCTCTGTCTCGCTCCTTCATGCTCACGCTTAACTCTGTGTGTCCACTCTCAGTCTCACTACTTCTCGCTCTCTTTTAACTGTCTGTCTCCACTCTCAGTCTCGCCCCTTCTCGCTCTCTTTTAACTCTCTGTCTCCGGGCTCAGTCTCGCTACTTCTCTCTCTCTTTTAACTCTCTGTCTCCGCTCTCAGTCTTGCTCATTCTCACTCTCTTTTAAATCTCTGTCTCCGCTCTCAGTCTCCCTTCTTCTCGCTCTCTTTTAACTGTCTCCACTCTCAGTCTCGCCCCTTCTCGCTCTCTTTTAACTCTCTGTCTCCGCGCTCAGTCTCGCTCCTTCTCGTTCTCTTTTAACTCTGTCTCCACTCTCAGTCTCGCTCCTTCACGCTCCCTTTTAACTATCTGTCTCCGCTCTCTGTCTCTCTCCTTCTCGCTCTATTTTAACTATGTCTCCGCTCACAGATTCACTCATTGACGCTCTCGTTTAACTCTCTGTCACCGGTCTCAGTCTCCCTCCTACTTGCTCTCTTTTAACTCTCTGTCTCCGCTCTCAGTCTCCCTCTTACTTGCAATCTCTTTTAACTCTCTGTCTCTGCTCACAGTCTCGCTCCTTCTCGATCTCTTTTAACTCTCTGTATCCGCTCTAATTCTCGGTCCTTCTCGCTCTCATTTAACTCACTGTCTCCACTCTCAGTCTCGCTCCTTCTCGCGCTCTTTTAACTCTTTGTTCCACTCTCAGTCCCACTCCTTCACGCTCACGTTAAAACCCTGTGACCGCTCTCAGTCTCACTCCTTCTCGCTCACTTTTAACTGTCTGTCTCCACTCTAAGTCTCCCTCCTTCTCACAGTCTTTTAACTCTCTGACTCCGCTCTCAGTCTCGCTCCAAACTCTCACTTTTAGTTCTCTATGTCCGTTCTCAGTGTCACTCCTTCTCGCTCTCTATTAACTCTTTGTCTACACTCTCAGTCTCCCTTCCTCTCGCTCTCATTTAACTGTCTGTCTCCATTCTCAGTCTCGCCCCTTCTCGCTCTCTTTTAACTCTCTGTCTCCACTCTGTCTCGCTCCTTCTCACTCTATTTTAACTCTTTGTTCCACTCAGTCTCGCTCCTTCACGCTCACTTTCAACTCTCTGTGTCCGTTCTCAGTCTCACTCTTTCTCGCTCTCTTTTAACTCTCTGTCTCCACTTTTAGTCTCCCTCCATCTTGCTCTCTTTTAACTCTTTGTCTCCACTCTCAGTCTCCCTTCTTCTCGCTCACTTTTAAGTGTTTGTCTCCGTTCTCAGTCTCGCCACTTCTCGCTCTCTTTTAACTCTCTTTTTCTGCTCTCTGTCTCGCTCCTTCTCGCTCTCTTTTAACTCTTTGCCTCCACTCTCAGTCTCGCTTCTTCTCGCTCCCATTTAACTCTCTGTCTCCACTCTCTGTCTCGCTTCTTCTCGCACTATTTTAACTCTCTGTCTCCACTCACAGACTCACACATTGACACTCACGTTTAAATCTCTATGTCCGCTCTCAGTCTCTCTACTTCTTGCTCTCTTTTAAATCTCTGTCTCCACTCTCAGTCTTGCTCCTTCTCGCTCTCTTTTAACTCGTTGTCTCAGCTCTCAGTCTCGCTCCTTCTCGCTCTCTTTTAAATCTCCCTTTTCGCTCTCAGTCTCACTACTTCTCGCTCTCTTTTAACTCTCTGTCTCCGCTCTCAGTCTCGCTCCTTCTCGCTCTCTTTTAACTCTCTGTCTCCGCTCTCAGTCTCCCTTCTTCTCGCTCACTTTTAAGTGTTTGTCTCCGTTCTCAGTCTCGCCACTTCTCGCTCTCTTTTAACTCTCTTTTTCTGCTCTCTGTCTTGCTCCTTCTCGCTCTCTTTTAACTCTTTGCCTCCACTCTCAGTCTCGCTTCTTCTCGCTCCCATTTAACTCTCTGTCTCCACTCTCTGTCTCGCTTCTTCTCGCACTATTTTAACTCTCTGTCTCCACTCACAGACTCACACATTGACACTCACGTTTAAATCTCTATGTCCGCTCTCAGTCTCTCTACTTCTTGCTCTCTTTTAACTCTCTCTCTCCGCTCTCAGTCTTGCTCCTTCTCGCTCTCTTTTAACTCGTTGTCTCAGCTCTCAGTCTCGCTCCTTCTCGCTCTCTTTTAAATCTCCCTTTTCGCTCTCAGTCTCACTACTTCTCGCTCTCTTTTAACTCTCTGTCTCCGCTCTCAGTCTCGCTCCTTCTCGCTCTCTTTTAACTCTCTGTCTCCGCTCTCAGTCTCGCTCCTTCTCGCTCTCTTTCAACTCTCTGTCTCAGCTCTCAGTATCGCTCCTTCTCTCTCTCTTTTAACTCTCTGTCTCCGCTCTCAGTCTTGCTCATTCTCGCTCTCTTTTAAATCTCTGTCTCTGCTCTCAGTCTCGCTCCTTCTCGCTCCGTTTTAACTGTCTGTCTCCGCTCTCTGTCTCTCTCCTTCTCGCTCTATTTTAACTCTCTGTCTCCACTCTCATTCTCCCTTCTTCTCGCACTCTTTTAACTCTCTGTCTCCGATCTCAGACACGCTCAGTCTCGCACTCCTTTAACTCTCTGTCTCCGCTCTCAATCCCGCCTCCTCTCTCTCTCATTTAACTCTCTGTCTCCGCTCTCAGTCTCGCTCGCTTTTAAATATCTGTCTCCGCTCTCAGTCTTGCTCCTTCTCGCTCTCTTTTAACTCTTTGTCTCCACTCTCAGTCTCGCTCCTTCTTGCTCTCATTTAACTCTTTGTCTCCACTCTAAGTCTCGCTCCTTCTTGCTCTCATTTAACTCTCTGTCTCCGCTCTCAGTCTCGCTCCTTCTCGCTCTCTTTTAACTCTCTGTCTCCGCTCTCAGTCTCGCTCCTTCTCGCTCCCTTTCAACTGTCTGTCTTCGCTCTCTGGTCTCTTTCCATCTCGCTTTCTTTTAAGTCTCTGTCTCCAGTCACAGACTCACTCTGTGATGCTCTCTTTTAACTCTTTGTCTCCACTCTCAGTCTTCTTTCTTCTCGCTCTCTTTTAACTGTCTGTCTCCATTCTCAGTCTCGCCCCTTCTCGCTCTCTTTTAACTCTCTGTCTCGGCTCTCAGCCTCGCTCCTTCTCGCTCTCTTCTAACTCTCTGTCTCCGCTCTCAGTCTTGCTCCTTCTCGCTCTCTTTTAACTCTCCGTCTCTGCACTCAGTCTCGCTCCTTCTCGCTCTCTTTTAAATCTCTGTCTCCACTCTCAGTCTCGCTCTCTCTCGCTCTATTTTAACTCTTTGTTCCACTCTCAGTCTCGCTCCTTCTCGCTCTCTTTTAAATCTCTGTCTCCACTCTCAGTCTCGCTCTCTCTCGCTCTATTTTAACTCTTTGTTCCACTCTCAGTCTCGCTCCTTCACGCTCACGTTAAATCCCTGTGTCCGCTCTCAGTCTCACTCCTTCTCGCTCACTGTTAACTGTCTGTCTCCACTCTAAGTCTCCCTCCTTCTCACAGTCCTTTAACTCTCTGTCTCCGCTCTCAGTCTCGCTCCAAACACTCACTTTTAGTTCTCTGTGTCTGTTCTCAGTGTCACTCCTTCTCGCTCTCTATTAATTCTTTGTCTCCACTCTCAGTCTCGCCCCTTCTCGCTCTCTTTTAACTCTCTGTCTCCGCTCTCAGTCTCGCTCCTTCTCGCTCTCTTTTAACTCTCTGTCTCCACTCTCAGTCTCCCTCCTTCTCGCACTCTTTAAACTCTCTGTCTCCGCTCTCAGTCTCGTTTCTTCTCGCTCTCTTTTAACTCTTTGTTCCACTCTCAACTCGCTCCTTCACGCTCACTTTTAACTCTCTGTATCCGTTCTCAGTCTCAATCCTTCTCGCTCTCTTTTAACTCTCTCTCTCCGCTCTCAGTCTTGCTCCTTCTCGCTCTCTTTTAACTCGTTGTCTCAGCTCTCAGTCTCGCTCCTTCTCGCTCTCTTTTAAATCTCCCTTTTCGCTCTCAGTCTCACTACTTCTCGCTCTCTTTTAACTCTCTGTCTCCGCTCTCAGTCTCGCTCCTTCTCGCTCTCTTTTAACTCTCTGTCTCCGCTCTCAGTCTCGCTCCTTCTCGCTCTCTTTCAACTCTCTGTCTCAGCTCTCAGTATCGCTCCTTCTCTCTCTCTTTTAACTCTCTGTCTCCGCTCTCAGTCTTACTCATTCTCGCTCTCTTTTAAATCTCTGTCTCTGCTCTCAGTCTCGCTCCTTCTCACTCCATTTTAACTGTCTGTCTCCGCTCTCTGTCTCTCTCCTTCTCGCTCTATTTTAACTCTCTGTCTCCACTCTCATTCTCCCTTCTTCTCGCACTCTTTTAACTCTCTGTCTCCGATCTCAGACACGCTCAGTCTCGCACTCCTTTAACTCTCTGTCTCCGCTCTCAATCTCGCCTCCTCTCTCTCTCATTTAACTCTCTGTCTCCGCTCTCAGTCTCGCTCGCTTTTAAATGTCTGTCTCCGCTCTCAGTCTTGCTCCTTCTCGCTCTCTTTTAACTCTTTGTCTCCACTCTCAGTCTCGCTCCTTCTTGCTCTCATTTAACTCTTTGTCTCCACTCTCAGTCTTCTTTCTTCTCGCTCTCTTTTAACTGTCTGTCTCCATTCTCAGTCTCGCCCCTTCTCGCTCTCTTTTAACTCTCTGTCTCCGCTCTCAGTCTCGCTCCTTCTCGCTCTCTTTTAACTCTCTGTCTCCGCTCTCAGTCTCGCTCCTTCCCGCTCCCTTTCAACTGTCTGTCTTCGCTCTCTGGTCTCTTTCCATCTCGCTTTCTTTTAAGTCTCTGTCTCCAGTCACAGACTCACTCTGTGATGCTCTCTTTTAACTCTTTGTCTCCACTCTCAGTCTTCTTTCTTCTCGCTCTCTTTTAACTGTCTGTCTCCATTCTCAGTCTCGCCCCTTCTCGCTCTCTTTTAACTCTCTGTCTCGGCTCTCAGCCTCGCTCCTTCTCGCTCTCTTCTAACTCTCTGTCTCCGCTCTCAGTCTTGCTCCTTCTCGCTCTCTTTTAACTCTCCATCTCTGCACTCAGTCTCGCTCCTTCTCGCTCTCTTTTAAATCTCTGTCTCCACTCTCAGTCTCGCTCTCTCTCGCTCTATTTTAACTCTTTGTTCCACTCTCAGTCTCGCTCCTTCTCGCTCTCTTTTAAATCTCTGTCTCCGCTCTCAGTCTCGCTCCTTCTCGCTCTCTTTTAACTCTTTGTTCCACTCTCAGTCTCGCTCCTTCACGCTCACGTTAAATCCCTGTGTCCGCTCTCAGTCTCACTCCTTCTCGCTCACTGTTAACTGTCTGTCTCCACTCTAAGTCTCCCTCCTTCTCACAGTCCTTTAACTCTCTGTCTCCGCTCTCAGTCTCGCTCCAAACACTCACTTTTAGTTCTCTGTGTCTGTTCTCAGTGTCACTCCTTCTCGCTCTCTATTAATTCTTTGTCTCCACTCTCAGTCTCGCCCCTTCTCGCTCTCTTTTAACTCTCTGTCTCCGCTCTCAGTCTCGCTCCTTCTCGCTCTCTTTTAACTCTCTGTCTCCACTCTCAGTCTCCCTCCTTCTCGCACTCTTTAAACTCGCTGTCTCCGCTCTCAGTCTCGTTTCTTCTCGCTCTCTTTTAACTCTTTGTTCCACTCTCAACTCGCTCCTTCACGCTCACTTTTAACTCTCTGTATCCGTTCTCAGTCTCAATCCTTCTCGCTCTCTTTTAACTCTCTCTCTCCGCTCTCAGTCTTGCTCCTTCTCGCTCTCTTTTAACTCGTTGTCTCAGCTCTCAGTCTCGCTCCTTCTCGCTCTCTTTTAAATCTCCCTTTTCGCTCTCAGTCTCACTGCTTCTCGCTCTCTTTTAACTCTCTGTCTCCGCTCTCAGTCTCGCTCCTTCTCGCTCTCTTTTAACTCTCTGTCTCCGCTCTCAGTCTCGCTCCTTCTCGCTCTCTTTCAACTCTCTGTCTCAGCTCTCAGTATCGCTCCTTCTCTCTCTCTTTTAACTCTCTGTCTCCGCTCTCAGTCTTGCTCATTCTCGCTCTCTTTTAAATCTCTGTCTCTGCTCTCAGTCTCGCTCCTTCTCGCTCCATTTTAACTGTCTGTCTCCGCTCTCTGTCTCTCTCCTTCTCGCTCTATTTTAACTCTCTGTCTCCACTCTCATTCTCCCTTCTTCTCGCACTCTTTTAACTCTCTGTCTCCGATCTCAGACACGCTCAGTCTCGCACTCCTTTAACTCTCTGTCTCCGCTCTCAATCTCGCCTCCTCTCTCTCTCATTTAACTCTCTGTCTCCGCTCTCAGTCTCGCTCGCTTTTAAATATCTGTCTCCGCTCTCAGTCTTGCTCCTTCTCGCTCTCTTTTAACTCTTTGTCTCCACTCTCAGTCTCGCTCCTTCTTGCTCTCATTTAACTCTTTGTCTCCACTCTAAGTCTCGCTCCTTCTTGCTCTCATTTAACTCTCTGTCTCCGTTCTCAGTCTCGCTCCTTCTCGCTCTCTTTTAACTCTCTATCTCCGCTCTCAGTCTCGCTCCTTCTCGCTCCCTTTCAACTGTCTGTCTTCGCTCTCTGGTCTCTTTCCATCTCGCTTTCTTTTAAGTCTCTGTCTCCAGTCACAGACTCACTCTGTGATGCTCTCTTTTAACTCTTTGTCTCCACTCTCAGTCTTCTTTCTTCTCGCTCTCTTTTAACTGTCTGTCTCCATTCTCAGTCTCGCCCCTTCTCGCTCTCTTTTAACTCTCTGTCTCCGCTCTCAGTCTCACTCCTTCTCGCTCTCTTTTAACTCTCTGTCTCCGCTCTCAGTCTCGCTCCTTCTCGCTCCCTTTCAACTGTCTGTCTTCGCTCTCTGGTCTCTTTCCATCTCGCTTTCTTTTAAGTCTCTGTCTCCAGTCACAGACTCACTCTGTGATGCTCTCTTTTAACTCTTTGTCTCCACTCTCAGTCTTCTTTCTTCTCGCTCTCTTTTAACTGTCTGTCTCCATTCTCAGTCTCGCCCCTTCTCGCTCTCTTTTAACTCTCTGTCTCCGCTCTCAGTCTCGCTCCTTCTCGCTCTCTTCTAACTCTCTGTCTCCGCTCTCAGTCTTGCTCCTTCTCGCTCTCTTTTAACTCTCCGTCTCTGCACTCAGTCTCGCTCCTTCTCGCTCTCTTTTAAATCTCTGTCTCCACTCTCAGTCTCGCTCTCTCTCGCTCTATTTTAACTCTTTGTTCCACTCTCAGTCTCGCTCCTTCTCGCTCTCTTTTAAATCTCTGTCTCCACTCTCAGTCTCGCTCTCTCTCGCTCTATTTTAACTCTTTGTTCCACTCTCAGTCTCGCTCCTTCTCGCTCTCTTTTAACTCTTTGTTCCACTCTCAGTCTCGCTCCTTCACGCTCACGTTAAATCCCTGTGTCCGCTCTCAGTCTCACTCCTTCTCGCTCACTGTTAACTGTCTGTCTCCACTCTAAGTCTCCCTCCTTCTCACAGTCCTTTAACTCTCTGTCTCCGCTCTCAGTCTCGCTCCAAACACTCACTTTTAGTTCTCTGTGTCTGTTCTCAGTGTCACTCCTTCTCGCTCTCTATTAATTCTTTGTCTCCACTCTCAGTCTCCCTTCTTCTCGCTCTCTTTTAACTGTCTGACTCCGCTCTCAGTCTCGCCCCTTCTCGCTCTCTTTTAACTCTCTGTCTCCGCTCTCAGTCTCGCTCCTTCTCGCTCTCTTTTAACTCTCTGTCTCCGCTCTCAGTCTCGCTCCTTCTCGCTCTCTTTTAACTCTCTGTCTCCGCTCTCAGTCTCGCTCCTTCTCGCTCTCTTTTAAATCTCAGTCTCCACTCTCAGTCTCGCTCCTTCTCGCTCTATTTTAACTCTTTGTTCCACTCTCAGTCTCGCTCCTTCTCGCTCTCCTTTAACTCACTGTCTCCGCTCCCTGTCTCGCTCCTTCTCGCTCTCTTTTAACTCTTCATTCCACTATCTGTCTCGCTCCTTCATGCTCACGTTTAACTCTCTGTGTCCGCTCTCAGTCTCACTCCTTCTAGCTCTCATTTAACTCTTTGTCTCCACTCTCAGTCTCCCTTCTTCTCGCTCACTTTTAAGTGTTTGTCTCCGTTCTCAGTCTCGCCAACTTCTCGCTCTCTTTTAACTCTCTTTCTCCGCTCTCTGTCTCGCTCCTTCTCGCTCTCTTTTAACTCTTTGTCTCCACTCTCAGTCTCGCTTCTTCTCGCTCCCATTTAACTGTCTGTCTCCACTCTCTGTCTCGCTTCTTCTCGCACTATTTTAACTCTCTGTCTCCACTCACAGACTCACACATTGACACTCACGTTTAAATCTCTATGTCCGCTCTCTGTCTCTCTCCTTCTCGCTCTCTTTTAAATCTCTGTCTCCACTCTCAGTCTCCCTCCTTCTCGCACTCTTTAAACTCTCTGTCTCCACTCTCAGTCTCGTTTCTTCTCGCTCTCTTTAAACGCTTTGTTCCACTCTCAACTCGCTACTTCACGCTCACTTTTAAATCTCTGTGTCCGTTCTCAGTCTCACTCCTTCTCGCTCTCTTTTAACTCTCCCTCTCCGCTCTCAGTCTCGCTCCTTCTCGCTCTCTTTTAACTCGTTGTCTCAGCTCTCAGTCTCGCTCCTTCTCGCTCTCTTTTAAATCTCCCTTTTCGCTCTCAGTCTCAATACTTCTCGTTCTCTTTTAACTCTCTGTCTCCGCTCTCAGTCTCGCTCCTTCTCGCTCTCTTTTAACTCTCTGTCTCCGCTCTCAGTCTCGCTCCTTCTATCTCTCTTTTAACCCTCTGTTTCCGCTCTCAGTCTTGCTTATTCTCACTCTCTTTTAAATCTCTTTCTCCGCTCTCAGTCTCGCTCCTTCTCGCTCTCTTTTAACTCTTTGTCTCCGCTCTCTGTCAAGCTCCTTCTCGCTCTATTTTAACTCTCTGTCTCCGCTCACAGACTCACACATTGACGGTCTCTTTTAACTCTCTTTTTCTGCTCTCAGTCTCCCTCCTACTTGCACTCTTTTAACTCTCTGTCTCTGCTCACAGTCTCACTCATTCTCGCTCTCTTTTAACACTCTGTCTCCGCTCTAATTCTCGGTCCTTCTCGCTTTCTTTTAACTCCCAGGCTCCAGTCTCAGTCTCGCTCCTTCTCGCTCTCTTTTAACTCTTTGTTTCACTTTCAGTCTCGCTCCTTCACGCACACTTTTAAATCTCTGTGTCCTTTCTCAGTCTCACTCCTTCTCACTCTCTTTCAACTCTCTGTCACCACTCTCAGTCTCCCTCCATCTTGCTCTCTTTTAACTCTTTGTTTCCACTCTCAGTCTCAGTTCTTCTCGCTCTCTTTTATCTGTCTGTCTTCATTCTCAGTCTCGCCCCTTCTCGCTCTCTTTTAACTATTTGTCTCCGCTCTCATTCTCGCTCCTTCTCACTCTCTTTTAACTCTTCGTTCCACTCTCTGCCTCGCTCCATCATGTTCACGTTTAACTCTCTTTGTCCGCTATCAGTCTCACTCCTTCTCGCTCTCTTTTAACTCTTTGTCTCCGCTCTCAGTCTTTCTCCTTCTCGCTCTCTTTTTAATCTCTATCTCCGCTCTCAGTCTCGCTCCTTCTCGCTCTCTTTTAACTCTTTGTCTCCGCTCTGTGTCAAGCTCCTTCTCGCTCTATTTTAACTCTCTGTGTCCGCTCACAGACTCACACATTCACGCTCTCTTTGAACTCTCTGTCTCTGCTCTGAGTCTCCATCCTACTTGCTCTCTTTTAACTCTCTGTCTCTGCTCACAGTCTCACTCATTCTCGTTCTCTTTTAACTCTCTGTCTCCGCTCACAGTCTCGCTCCTTCTCACTCTCTCTTAACTCCCGGTCTCCGCTCTCAGTCTCGCTCCTTCCCGCTCTCTTTTAAATCTCTTTCTCTGCTCACAGTCTCACTCATTCTCGCTCTCTTTTAACTCTCTGTCTCCGCTCTCAGTCTCCCATCATCTCGCTCTCATTTAACTGTCTGTCTCCGCACACAGTTTCACTTCTTCTCGTTCTCTTTCAACTCTCATCTCCGATCTCAGTCTCGCTCCTTCTCGCACTCTTTTAACTCATTGTTCCACTGTCAGTCTCGCTCCTTCGCGCTCACTTTTAACTCTCTGTGTCCGTTCTCAATCTCACTCCTTCTCACTCTCTTTTAACTCTATGTCTCCGCTCTCAGTCTCGGTGCTTCTCTCTCTCTTTTAACTCTCTGTCTCTGCTCTCAGTCTCGCTCCTTCTCGCACTCTTTTAAATCGTTGTTCCACTCTCAGTCTCGCTCCTTCACGCTCACGGTTAAATCTCTGAGTCCGCTCTCAGTCTCACTCCTTCTCGCTCTCTTTTAACTCTCTGTCTCCACTCTCAGTCTCCCTCCTTCTCACACTCTTTAAACTCTCTGTCTCTGCTCTCAGTCTCGCTCCTTCTCACTCTATTTTAACTCTTTGTTCCACTCTCAGTCTCGCTACTTCATGCTCACTTTTAACTCTCTGTGTCCGTTCTCAGTCTCACTCCTTCTCGCTCTCTTTTAACTCTTTGTCTCCACTCGCTTCTCCCTTCTTCTCGCTCTCATTTAACTATCGTCTCCATTCTCAGTCTCACTCCTTCCCCCTCTTTTTTAAATCTGTCTCCGCTTTCAGTCTTGCTCCTTCTTGCTCTCTTTTAAATCTCTCTTACCGCTCTCAGTCTCGCTCCTTATCGCTCCCATTTAACTCTCTGTCTCTGCTCTCAGTCTCGGTCCTTCTCTCTCTCTTTTAACTCTCTGTCTCCGCTCTCAGTCTTGCAATTTCTCGCTTTCTTTTTAATCTCTATCTCCGCTCTCAGTCTCGATTCCTTCTCTCAACTCTTTTAACTCTTTGACTCCGCTCTCTGTCTCCTCCTTCTCGCTCAATTTTAACTCTCTGTCTCCGCTCACAGACTTACATATTGACGCTCTTTTTTAACTCTCTGTCTCCGCTCTCAGTCTCACTCATTCTCACTCTCTTTTAACTCCCTGTCTCCGCTCTAATTCTCGCTCCTTCTCGCTCTCTTTTAACTCTTTGTTCCACTCTCAGTCTCGGTCCTTCTCTCTCTCTTTTAACTCTCTGTCTCTGCTCTCAGTCTCGCTCCTTCTCGCTTTCTTTTAAATCACTCTATCCGCTCTCAGACTCGCTCCTTCTCGCTCTCTTTTAACTAGTTGTCTCTGCTCTCAGTCTCACTCCTTCTCGCACTCTTTTAAATCTTTGTTCTACTCTCAGTCTCGCGCCTTCACGATCACGTTTAAATCTCTGTTCCCACTCTCAGTCTCACTCCTTCTCGCTCTCTTTTCACTCTCTGTCTCCACTCTCAGTCCCCCTCCTTCTCGCTCTTATTTAACTGTCTGTCTCCATTCTCAGTCTCCCTTCTTCTCGATCACTTTTAACTCCCTGTCTCTGTTCTCAGTCTCGCCTCTTCTCGCTCTCTTTTAAATCTCTGTCTCCGTTCTAAGTCTCGCTCCTTCCCGCTCTATTCTAACTCTTTGTTCGACTCTCAGTCTCGCTCCTTCACGCTGACTTTTAACTTTCTGTGTCCGTTCTCAGTCTCACTCTTTCTCGCTCTCTTTTAACTCTCTGTCTCCACTCTCAGTCTCCCACCATCTTGCTCTCTTGAAAAACTTTGTCTCCAATCTCAGTCTCCCTTCTTCTCGCTCTCTTTTAACTGTCTGTCTCCATTCTCAGTCTCGCCCCTTCTCGCTCTCTTGTAACTCTCTGTCTCCGCTCTCTGTCTCGCTCCTTCTCGCTCTCTTTTAATTCTCTGACTCCGCTCTGTCTCGCTCCTTCCCGCTCTCTTTTAAATCTCTGTCTCCGCTCCGTGTCTCGCTCCTTCTCGCTCTCTTTTAACTCTTCGTTCCACTCTCAGTCTCGCTACTTCTCGCTCCCGTTTAACTGTCTGTCTCCACTCTCTGTCTCGCTCCTTCTTGCTTTATTTTAACTCTCTGTCTCCGCTCACAGACTCACACATTGACGCTCACGTTTAAATCTCTATGTCCGCTCTCAGTCTCACTCATTATCGGTCTCTTTTAACTCTCTGTCTCCAATCTCAGTCTCCCTCCTTCACGCTCACTTTAAACTCTCTGTCTCTGCTCTCAGTCTTGTTCCTTCTCGCTCTCTTTTAAATCTTTGTTCCACTCTCAGTCTCGCTCCTTCAAGCTCACATTTAACTCTCTGTGTCCGTTCTCAGTCTCGCTCCTTCTCGCTCAATTTTAACTCTTTGTCTCCGCTCTCAGTCTCACTCCTTCTCACTCTCATTTAAATCTCTGTCTCCGCTCTAATTCTCGCTCTTCCTTGCTCTCTTTTAACTACCTGTCTCCCCTCTCAGTCTCGCTCCTTCTCGCTCTCTTTTAACTCTCTGTCACCACTCTCAGTCTCCCTCCATCTTGCTCTCTTTTAAATCTATGTTTCCACTCTCAGTCTCCGTTCTTCTCGCTCTTTTTTATCTGTCTGTCCCAATTCTCAGTCTCACCCCTTCTCGCTCTCTTTTAACACTCTGTCTCCGCTCTCAGTCTCGCTCCTTCCTGCTCTCTTTTAAATCTCCATCACCGCTCTCATTCTTGCTCCTTCTCGCTCTCTTTTAACTCTTCGTTCCACTCTCTGCCTCGCTCCATCATGTTCACGTTTAACTCGCTGTGTCCGCTATCAGTCTCACTCCTTCTCGCACTCTTTTAACTCTTTGTCTCCGCTCTCAGTCTTACTCCTTCTCGCTCTCTTTTTAAACTCTATCTCCGCTCTCAGTCTCGCTCCTTCTCGCTCTCTTTTAACTCTTTGTCTCCGCTCTCTGTCAAGCTCCTTCTCGCTCTATTTTAACTCTCTGTCTCCGCTCACAGACTCACACATTGACGGTCTCTTTTAACTCTCTTTTTCTGCTCTCAGTCTCCGTCCTACTTGCACTCTTTTAACTCTCTGTCTCTGCTCACAGTCTCACTCATTCTCGCTCTCTTTTAACACTCTGTCTCCGCTCTAATTCTCGGTCCTTCTCGCTTTCTTTTAACTCCCAGGCTCCAGTCTCAGTCTCGCTCCTTCTCGCTCTCTTTTAACTCTTTGTTCCACTCTCAGTCTCGCTCCTTCACGCACACTTTTAAATGTCTGTGTCCTTTCTCAGTCTCACTCCTTCTCGCTCTCTTTTAACTCTCTGTCACCACTCTCAGTCTCCCTCCATCTTGCTCTCTTTTAACTCTTTGTTTCCACTCTCAGTCTCAGTTCTTCTCGCTCTCTTCTATCTGTCTGTCTCCATTCTCAGTCTCGCCCCTTCTCGCTCTCTTTTAACTCTTCGTTCCACTCTCTGCCTCGCTCCATCATGTTCACGTTTAACTCTCTTTGTCCGCTATCAGTCTCACTCCTTCTCGCTCTCTTTTAACTCTTCGTTCCACTCTCTGCCTCGCTCCATCATGTTCACGTTTAACTCTCTTTGTCCGCTATCAGTCTCACTCCTTCTTGCTCTCTTTTAACTATTTGTCTCCGCTCTCATTCTCGCTCCTTCTCGCTCTCTTTTAACTCTTCGTTCCACTCTCTGCCTCGCTCCATCATGTTCACGTTTAACTCTCTTTGTCCGCTATCAGTCTCACTCCTTCTCGCTCTCTTTTAACTCTCTGTCTCCGCTCTCAGTCTTTCTCCTTCTCGCTCTCTTTTTAATCTCTATCTCCGCTCTCAGTCTCGCTCCTTCTCGCTCTCTTTTAACTCTTTGTCTCCGCTCTGTGTCAAGCTCCTTCTCGCTCTATTTTAACTCTCTGTGTCCGCTCACAGACTCACACATTCACGCTCTCTTTTAACTCTCTGTCTCTGCTCTGAGTCTCCATCCTACTTGCTCTCTTATAACTCTCTGTCTCTGCTCACAGTCTCACTCATTCTCGTTCTCTTTTAACTCTCTGTCTCCGCTCACAGTCTCGCTCCTTCTCGCTATCTTTTAACTCTTCGTTCCACTCTCTGCCTCGCTCCATAATGTTCACGTTTAACTCTCTTTGTCCGCTATCAGTCTCACTCCTTCTCGCTCTCATTTAACTCTTTGTCTCCGCTCTCAGTCTTTCTCCTTCTCGCTCTCTTTTTAATCTTGATCTCCACACTCAGTCTCGCTCCTTCTCGCTCTCCTTTAACTCTTTGTCTCCGCTCTGTGCCAAGCTCCTTCTCGCTCTATTTTAACTCTCTGTTTCCGCTCACAGACTCACACATTCATGCTCTCTTTTAACTCTCTGTCTCTGCTCTGAGTCTCCATCCTACTTGCTCTCTTTTAACTCTCTGTCTCTGCTCACAGTCTCACTCATTCTCGCTCTCTTTTAACTCTCTGTCTCCGCTCACAGTCTCGCTCCTTCTCACTCTCTTTTAACTCCCGGTCTCCGCTCTCAGTCTCGCTCCTTCATGCTCACGGTTAAATCTCTGAGTCCGCTCTCAGTCTCACTCCTTCTCGCTCTCTTTTAACTCTCTGTCTCCGCTCTCAGTCTCCCTTCATCTCGCTCTCATTTTACTGTCTGTCTCCGCTCACAGTCTCACTCCTTCTCGCTCTCTTTTAACTCTCATCTCCGCTCTCAGTCTCGCTCCTTCTCGCGCTCTTTTAACACTTTGTTCCACTGTCAGTCTCGCTCCTTCACGCTCACTTTTAACTCTCTGTGTCCATTCTCAATCTCACTCCTTCTCGCTCTCTTTTAACTCTATGTCTCCGCTCTCAGTCTCGGTGCTTCTCTCTCTCTTTTAACTCTCTGTCTCTGCTCTCAGTCTCGCTCCTTCTCGCACTCTTTTAAATCTTTGTTCCACTCTCAGTCTCGCTCCTTCACGCTCACGGCTAAATCTCTGTATCCGCTCTCAGTCTCATTCCTTCTCGCTCTCTTTAAAATCTCTGTCTCTGCTCTCAGTCTCGATCCTTCTCGCTCTATTTTAACTCTTTGTTCCACTCTCAGTCTCGCAACTTCACGCTCACTTTTAACTCTCTGTGTCCGTTCTCAGTCTCACTCCTTCTCGCTCTCTTTTAACTCTTTGTCTCCACTCATTTCTCCCTTCTTCTCGCTCTCATTTAACTGTCGTCTCCATTCTCAGTCTCGCCCCTTCTCGCTCTCTTTTAACTCTCTGTCTCCGCTCTCAGTCTCGCTCCTTCTCGCTCTTTTTTAAATCTGTCTCCACTCTAATTCTCGCTCCTTCTCTCTCTCTTTTAACTCTCTGTCTCCGCTCTAATTCTCGGTCCTTCTCGCTCTCTTTTAACTCTCTGTCTCCGCTGTCAGTCTCGGTCCTTCTCTCTCTCTTTTAACTCTCTGTCTCCACTCTCAGACTCGCTTCTTCTCGCTCTCTTTTAACTCTCTGTCTCCGCTCTCAGTCTCGCTCCTTCCCGCTCTCTTTAAATCTCTGTCTCCACTCTCAGTCTCGCTCCTTCTCGCTCTCTTTTAACTTTGTTCCACTCAGTGTCGCTCCTACATGCTCACGTTTAAATCTCTGTGTCCACTCTCAGTCTCACTCCTTCTCGCTCTTTTTCAACTCTCAGTCTCCTCTCTCAGTCTCGCTCCTTCCCGCTCTCTTTTAAATCTCTGTCTCCGCTCTCAGTCTCTCTCCTTCTCGCACCATTTTAACTCTTTGTTCCACTCTCAGTCTCGCTCCTTCACGCTCAATTTTAACTCTCTGTCTCCACTCTCAGTTTCCCTTTTTCTCACTCTCATTTAACTGTCTGTCTCCATTCTCAGTGTCGCCCCTTCTGGCTCTCTTTTAAATCTCTGTCTCTGCTCATAGTCTCACTCCTTCTCGCTCTCTTTTAACTCTCTGTCTCCGCTCTAATTCTCGGTCCTTCTCGCTCTCTTTTAATTCCCTGTCACCGCTATCAGTCTCGCTCCTTCTTGCTCTCTTTTAACTCTTTGTTCCACTCTCAGTCTCGCTCATTCACGCTCACGTTTAATCTCTGTGTCCGCTCTCAGTCTCACTCGTTCTCGCTCTCTTTAACTCTCTGTCTCCACTCTCTGTATCCCTCCTTCTTGCTCTATTTTAACTCTTTGTCACCACTCTCAGTCTCACTCATTCTCGCTCTCTTTTAACTCTCTGTCTCCACTCTCAGTCTCGCTCCTTCACGCTCACTTTTAACTCTCTGTGTCTGTTCTCAGTCTCACTCCTTCTCGCTCTCTTTTAACTCTTTGTCTCCACTCTCCGTCTCCCTTCTTCTCGCTCTCATTTAACTGTCTGTCTCCATTCTCAGTCTCGCCACTTCTCGCTCTCTTTTAACTCTCTGTCTCCGCTCTCAGTCTCGCTCGTTCTCGCACTCTTTTAACTCTCTGTCTCCGCTCTCAGTCTCGCTACATACCGCTCTTTTTTAAATCTCTGTATCCGCTCTCTGTCTCTCTCCTTCTCGCTCTATTTTAAATCTCTGTCTCCGCTCTCAGTCTCGCTCCTCATCGCTCTATTTTAACTCTTTGTTCCACTCTCAGTCTGGCTCCTTCATGCTCACTCTTAACTCTCTGTGTCCATTCTCAGTCTCCCTTCTTCTCACTCTCCTTTAACTGTCTGTCTCCATTCTCAGTCTCACCCCTTCTTGCTCTCTTTTAACTCTCTGTCTCCGCTCTCAGTCTCGCTCCTTCTCTCTCTCTTTTAACTCTCTGTCTCCACTCTCAGTCTTGCTCCTTATCGCTCTCTTTTAACTCTTTGTCTCCGCTCTCAGTCTCGCTGCTTCTCTCTCTCTTTTAACTCTCTGTCTCTGCTCTAAGTCTGGCAACTTCTCGCTCTCTTTTAACTCTCTGTCTCCGTTCTGGGTCTCGCTCCTTCTCTCTCTCTTTTAACTCTCTGTATTCGCTCTCAGTCTCGCTACTTCTCGCTCTCTTTTAAATCTTTGTCTCCGCTATCAGTCTCACTCCTTCTCGCTCTCTTTTAATTCTTTGTCTCCGGTCTCATCCTTGCTACTTCTCACTCCCTTTTAACTGTCTGTCTCTGCTCTCTGTCTCTGTCCTTCTCGGTCTCTTTTAACTCTCTGTCTCCGCTCTCAGTCTCACTCCATCTCGCTCTCTTTTAACTCTTTGACTCCTCTCTCAGTCTCCCTTCTTCTCGCTCTCATTTAAATGCCTGTCTCCATTCTCAGTCTCGCCCTTTCTCGCTCTATTTTAACTCTCTGTCTCCGCTCCCAGTCTCGTTACATCTCGCTCCCTTTTTACTGTCTGTCTCCGCTCTCTGTCTCTCTCCTTCTCGCTCTCTTTTAACGCTGTTTCCGCTCACAGACTCACTCATTGATGCACTCTTTTAACTCTCTGACTCCGCTCTCAGTCTCGCTCCTCCTCGCTCTCTTTTAACTCTCTGTCTCCGCTCTAATTCTCGGTCCTTCTCGCTCTCTTTTAACTCTCTGTCTCCGCTGTCAGTCTCGGTCCTTCTCTCTCTCTTTTAACTCTCTGTCTCCACTCTCAGACTCGCTTCTTCTCGCTCTCTTTTAACTCTCTGTCTCCGCTCTCAGTCTCGCTCCTTCCCGCTCTCTTTAAATCTCTGTCTCCACTCTCAGTCTCGCTCCTTCTCGCTCTCTTTTAACTTTGTTCCACTCAGTGTCGCTCCTACATGCTCACGTTTAAATCTCTGTGTCCACTCTCAGTCTCACTCCTTCTCGCTCTTTTTCAACTCTCAGTCTCCTCTCTCAGTCTCGCTCCTTCCCGCTCTCTTTTAAATCTCTGTCTCCGCTCTCAGTCTCTCTCCTTCTCGCACCATTTTAACTCTTTGTTCCACTCTCAGTCTCGCTCCTTCACGCTCAATTTTAACTCTCTGTCTCCACTCTCAGTTTCCCTTTTTCTCACTCTCATTTAACTGTCTGTCTCCATTCTCAGTGTCGCCCCTTCTGGCTCTCTTTTAAATCTCTGTCTCTGCTCATAGTCTCACTCCTTCTCGCTCTCTTTTAACTCTCTGTCTCCGCTCTAATTCTCGGTCCTTCTCGCTCTCTTTTAATTCCCTGTCACCGCTATCAGTCTCGCTCCTTCTTGCTCTCTTTTAACTCTTTGTTCCACTCTCAGTCTCGCTCATTCACGCTCACGTTTAATCTCTGTGTCCGCTCTCAGTCTCACTCGTTCTCGCTCTCTTTAACTCTCTGTCTCCACTCTCTGTATCCCTCCTTCTTGCTCTATTTTAACTCTTTGTCACCACTCTCAGTCTCACTCATTCTCGCTCTCTTTTAACTCTCTGTCTCCACTCTCAGTCTCGCTCCTTCACGCTCACTTTTAACTCTCTGTGTCTGTTCTCAGTCTCACTCCTTCTCGCTCTCTTTTAACTCTTTGTCTCCACTCTCCGTCTCCCTTCTTCTCGCTCTCATTTAACTGTCTGTCTCCATTCTCAGTCTCGCCACTTCTCGCTCTCTTTTAACTCTCTGTCTCCGCTCTCAGTCTCGCTCGTTCTCGCACTCTTTTAACTCTCTGTCTCCGCTCTCAGTCTCGCTACATACCGCTCTTTTTTAAATCTCTGTATCCGCTCTCTGTCTCTCTCCTTCTCGCTCTATTTTAAATCTCTGTCTCCGCTCTCAGTCTCGCTCCTCATCGCTCTATTTTAACTCTTTGTTCCACTCTCAGTCTGGCTCCTTCATGCTCACTCTTAACTCTCTGTGTCCATTCTCAGTCTCCCTTCTTCTCACTCTCCTTTAACTGTCTGTCTCCATTCTCAGTCTCACCCCTTCTTGCTCTCTTTTAACTCTCTGTCTCCGCTCTCAGTCTCGCTCCTTCTCTCTCTCTTTTAACTCTCTGTCTCCACTCTCAGTCTTGCTCCTTATCGCTCTCTTTTAACTCTTTGTCTCCGCTCTCAGTCTCGCTGCTTCTCTCTCTCTTTTAACTCTCTGTCTCTGCTCTAAGTCTGGCAACTTCTCGCTCTCTTTTAACTCTCTGTCTCCGTTCTGGGTCTCGCTCCTTCTCTCTCTCTTTTAACTCTCTGTATTCGCTCTCAGTCTCGCTACTTCTCGCTCTCTTTTAAATCTTTGTCTCCGCTATCAGTCTCACTCCTTCTCGCTCTCTTTTAATTCTTTGTCTCCGGTCTCATCCTTGCTACTTCTCACTCCCTTTTAACTGTCTGTCTCTGCTCTCTGTCTCTGTCCTTCTCGGTCTCTTTTAACTCTCTGTCTCCGCTCTCAGTCTCACTCCATCTCGCTCTCTTTTAACTCTTTGACTCCTCTCTCAGTCTCCCTTCTTCTCGCTCTCATTTAAATGCCTGTCTCCATTCTCAGTCTCGCCCTTTCTCGCTCTATTTTAACTCTCTGTCTCCGCTCCCAGTCTCGTTACATCTCGCTCCCTTTTTACTGTCTGTCTCCGCTCTCTGTCTCTCTCCTTCTCGCTCTCTTTTAACGCTGTTTCCGCTCACAGACTCACTCATTGATGCACTCTTTTAACTCTCTGACTCCGCTCTCAGTCTCGCTCCTCCTCGCTCTCTTTTAACTCTTTGTTCCACTCTCAGTCCCGCTTCTTCACGCTCACGTTTAAATCTCTGTGTCTGCTCTCAGCCTCACTCCTTCTCGCTCTCTTTTAACTCTCAGTCTCCGCTCTCTGTCTCGCTCCTTCTCGCTCTATTTTAAATCTCTGTCTCCGCTCTCAGTCTCTCTCCTTCTCGCACTATTTTAACTCTTTGTTCCACTCTCAGTCTCGTTCCTTCATGCTCAATTTTAACCCTCTGTGTCCATTCTCAGTCTCACTCCTTCTCACTCTCTTTTAACTCTCTGTCTCCGCTTTCAGTCTCGCTCCTTCTCGCTCTCTTTTAACTCTCTGTCTCCATTCTTAGTCTCGCCCCTGCTCGCTCTCTTTTAACTCTCTGTCTCCGCTCTCAGTCTCGCTTCTTCTCGCTCTCTTTTAACTCTCTGTCTCCGCTCTCAGTCTCGCTCCTTCCCGCTTTCTTTAAATCTCTGTCTCCGCTCTCATTCTCGCTCCTTCTCGCTCTCTTGTAACTCTTTGTTCCACTCTCAGTCTCACTCCTTCCCGCTCTCTTTTAAATCTCTGTATCCGCTCTCTGTCTCGCTCCTTCTCGGTCTATTTTAAATCTCTGTCTCCGCTCTCAGCCTCTCTCCTTCTCGCACTATTTTAACACTTTGTTCCACTCTCAGTCTCGCTCCTTCACGCTCAATTTTAACTCTCTGTGTCCGTTCTCAGTCTCACTCCGTCTCGCTCTCTTTTAACTCTCTGTCTCCACTCTCAGTCTCTTTTTACCTTGCTCACTTTTAACTCTTTGTCTCCACTCTCAGTCTCCCGACTTCTCGCTCTCTTTTAACTGTCAGATCCATTCTCAGTCGCACTCCTCCCCGCACTCTTTTAAATCTCTGTCTCCGCTCTCAGTCTCGTTCCTTCTCGCTCTCTTTTAAATCTTCGTTCCACTCTCTGTCTTGGTCCTTCATGCTCACGTTTAACTCTCTGTGTCCGCTCTCAGTCTCACTCCTTCTCGCTCTCTTTTAACTCTTTGTCTCCACTCTCAGTCTCCCTTCTTCTTGCTCTCATTTAACTGTTTTTCTCCGCTCTCTGTCTATCTCCTTCTCGCTCTCTTTTAACGCTGTCTCCGCTCACAGACTCACTCATTGATGCACTCTTTTAACTCTCTGACTCCGCTCTCAGTCTCGCTCCTTCACGCTCACGTTTAAATCTCTGTGTCCACTCTCAGTCTCACTCCTTCTCTCTCTCTTTTAACCCTCAGTCTCCGCTCTCTGTCTCGCTCCTTCTCGCTCTATTTTAAATCTCTGTCTCCGCTCTCAGTCTCTCTCCTTCTCGCACTATTTTAACTCTTTGTTCCACTCTCAGTCTCGTTCCTTCATGCTCAATTTTAACTCTCTGTGTCCGTTCTCAGTCTCACTCCTTCTCACTCTCTTTTAACTCTCTGTCTCCGCTTTCAGTCTCGCTCCTTCTCGCTCTCTTTTAACTCTCTGTCTCCATTCTCAGTCTCGCCGCTGCTTGCTCTCTTTTAACTCTCTGTCTCCGCTCTCAGTCTCGCTTCTTCTCGCTCTCTTTTAACTCTCTGTCTCTGCTCTCAGTCTCGCTCCTTCCCGCTCTCTTTAAATCTCTGTCTCCGCTCTCATTCTCGCTCCTTATCGCTCTCTTTTAACTCTTTGTTCCACTCTCAGTCTCGCTCCTTCATGCTCACGTTTAAATCTCTGTGTCCACTCTCAGTCTCATCCTTCTCGCTCTCTTTTAACTCTCAGTCCCCGCTCTCAGTCTCGCTCCTTCCTGTTCTCTTTTAAATCTCTGTATCAGCTCTCTGCCTCGCTCCTTCTCGAACTATTTTAAATCTCTGTCTCCGCTCTCAGTCTCTCTCTTTCTCACACTATTTTAACTCTTTGTTCCACTCTCAGTCTCGCTCCTTCATGCTCAATGTTAACTCTCTGTGTCCGTTCTCAGTCTCACTCCGTCTCGCTCTCTTTTAACTCTCTGTCTCCACTCTCAGTCTCCCTTTATCTTTCTCACTTTTAACTCTTTGTCTCCGCTCTCAGTCTCCCTTCTTCTCGCTCGCTTTTAACTGTCTGTCTCCATTCTCAGTCTCGCTCCTTCCCGCACTCTTTTAAATCTCTGTCTCCGCTCTCAGTCTCGTTCCTTCTCACTCTCTTGTAAATCTTCGTTCCACTCTCTGTCTCGCTTGTTCCCGCTCTCTTTAAAATCTCTGTCTCCGAACTCAGTTTCGCTCCTTCTCACTCTATTTTAACTCTTTGTTCCAATCTCAGTCTCGCTCCTTCACGCTCACTTTTAACTCTCTGTCCCCACGCTCAGTCTCCCTCCATCTTGCTCTCTTTTAACTGTATGTCAATGCTCTCTGTCTCTCTTCTTCTCGCTCTCTTTTAATTCTCTCTCTCCGCGCACAGACTCACTCATTGAAAACATCTTTTAACTCTCTGTCTCCACTCTCAGTCTCCCTTCTTCTCACTCTCTTTTAACTGTCTCCGTTCTCAGTCTCGCCCCTTCTTGCTCTCTTTTAACTCTCTGTCTCCGCTCTAAGTCTCGCTCCTTCTCGCTCTCTTTTAAATCTCTGTCTCCGCTCTCAGTCTCGCTCCTCCGCCTTCTCTTTTAACTCTCTGACTCTGCGAACAGACTAACTCATTGACGCTCTCTTTTAACTCTCTGTCTGTGCTCACAGATTCACTTATTCTCGCTCTCCTTTTACTGTCTGTCTCCGTTCTCAGTCTCGCCCCTTCTCGCTCTCTTTTAACTCTCTGTCTCTGCTCTCAGTCTCGCTCCTTCCCGCTCTCTTTAAATCTCTGTCTCCGCTCTCATTCTCGCTCCTTATCGCTCTCTTTTAACTCTTTGTTCCACTCTCAGTCTCGCTCCTTCACACTCACGTTTAAATCTCTGTGTCCGCTCTCAGTCTCACTCCTTCTCGCTCTCTTTTAACTCTCAGTCCCCGCTCTCAGTCTCGCTCCTTCCTGTTCTCTTTTAAATCTCTGTATCAGCTCTCTGTCTCGCTCCTTCTCGAACTATTTTAAATCTCTGTCTCCGCTCTCGGTCTCTCTCCTTCTCGCACTATTTTAACTCTTTGTTCCACTCTCAGTCTCGCTCCTTCATGCTCAATGTTAACTCTCTGTGTCCGTTCTCAGTCTCACTCCGTCTCGCTCTCTTTTAACTCTCTGTCTCCACTCTCAGTCTCCCTTTATCTTTCTCACTTTTAACTCTTTGTCTCCACTCTCAGTCTCCCTTCTTCTCGCTCGCTTTTAACTGTCTGTCTCCATTCTCAGTCGCGCTCCTTCCCGCACTCTTTTAAATCTCTGTCTCCGCTCTCAGTCTCGTTCCTTCTCGCTCTCTTTTAAATCTTCCTTCCACTCTCTGTCTCGCTTGTTCCCGCTCTCTTTTAAATCTCTGTCTCCGAACTCAGTCTCGCTCCTTCTCACTCTATTTTAACTCTGTTCCAATCTCAGTCTCGCTCCTTCACGCTCACTTTTAACTCTCTTTCCCCACGCTCAGTCTCCCTCCATCTTGCTCTCTTTTAACTGTATGTCAATGCTCTCTGTCTCTCTTCTTCTCGCTCTCTTTTAATTCTCTCTCTCCACGCACAGACTCACTCACTGAAAACCTCTTTTAACTCTCTGTCTCCACTCTCAGTCTCCCTTCTTCTCACTCTCTTTTAACTGTCTGTCTCCGTTCTCAGTCTCGCCCCTTCTTGCTCTCTTTTAACTCTCTGTCTCCGCTCTAAGTCTCGCTCCTTCTCGCTCTCTTTTAAATCTCTGTCTCCGCTCTCAGTCTCGCTCCTCCTCCTTCTCTTTTAACTCTCTGACTCTGCGCACAGACTAACTCATTGACGCTCTCTTTTAACTCTCTGTCTGTGCTCACAGTCTCACTTATTCTCGCTCTCCTTTTACTGTCTGTCTCCGTTCTCAGTCTCGCCCCTTCTCGCTCTCTTTTAACTCTCTGCCTCCGCTCTAAGTCTCGCTCCTTCTCTCTCTCTTTTAACTCTCTGTATCCGCTCTCAGTCTCGCTTCTTCTTGCTCTCTTTTAACTCTTTGTCTCCGCTCTCCGTCTCCCTCCTACTTGCTCTCTTTTAACTCTCTGTCTCTGCTCACTTTCTCACTCCTTCTCGCTCTCTTTTAACTCTCTGTCTCCGCTCTAATTCTTGGACCTTCTTCTCTCTTTTAACTCTGTGTTCCACTCTCATTCTTATGCTTCAGGCTCACTTTTAACTCTCTGTGTCCGTTCTCAGTCTCACTCCTTCTCGCTCTCTTTTAACTCTCTGTCTCCGCTTTCAGTCTCGCTCCTTCTCGCTCTCTTTTAACTATCTGTCTCCATTCTCAGTCTCGCCCCTGCTCGCTCTCTTTTAACTCTCTGTCTCCGCTCTCAGTCACGCTCCTTCCCGTCTCTTTTAAATCTCTGTATCTGCTCTTTGTCTCGCTCCTTCTCCGTCTATTTGAAATCTCTGTCTCCGCTCTCAGTCTCTCTCCTTCTCACACTATTTTAACTCTTTGTTCCACTCTCAGTCTCGCTCCTTCACGCTCAATTTTAACTCTCTGTGTCCGTTCTCAGTCTCACTTTGTCTCGCTCTCTTTTAACTCTCTGTCTATGCTCACTTTCTCACTCCTTCTCGCTCTCTTTTAACTCTCTGTCTCCGCTCTAATTCTTGGACCTTCTCGCTCTCTTTTAACTCTGTGTTCCACTCTCATTCTTCTGCTTCAGGCTCACTTTTAACTCTCTGTGTCCGTTCTTAGTCTCACTCCCCGCTCTCTGTTAACTCTCTGTCTCTACTCTCAGTCTCCCTCCTTCTGGCTCTCTTTTAACTCTTTGTCTCCACTCTCAGTCTCCTTCTTCTCGCTCTCTTTTAACTGTCAGTCTCCATTCCCATTCTCGCCCATGCTCGCTCTCTTTTAACTCTCTGTGTCCGCTGTCAGTCTCGCTCCTTCCCGTTCTCTTTAAATCACTGTCCCCGCTCTCAGTCTAGCTCCTTCTCGCTCTCTTTTAACTCTTTGTTCCACTCTCTGTCTCGCTCCTTCATGTTCACGTTCAACTCTGTGTGCCCGCTCTCAGTCTCACTCCTTCTCGCTCTCTTTTAACTCTCTGTCTCCACTCTCAGTCTCGCTCCTTCTCGCTATCTTTTAATCTTTGTTTCACTCTCAGTCTCGCTCCTTCACGCTCACGTGTAAATCTCTGTGTCCGCTCTCAGTCTCACTTCTTCTCTCTCTCTTTTAACTCTCTGTCTCCACTCTCAGTCTTCCTTCTTCCCGCTCTCATTTAACTGTCTGTCTCCATTCTCAGTCTCACCCCTTCTCGCTCTCTTTTAACTCTTTGTCTCTGCTCTCAGTCTCGCTCCTTCCTGCTCTCTATTAAATCTCTGTCTCCGCTCTCAGTCTCGCTCCTTCTTTCTCTATTTTAACTCTCTGTCTCCGCTCTCAGTCTCGCTCCTTCTCGCTATATTTTAACTCTTTGTTCCACTCTCAGTCTCGCTCCTTCACGCTCACTTATAACTCTCTGTGTGCGCTCTCAGTCTCACTCCTTCTCGCTCTTTTAACTCTCTGTCTCCACTCTCAGTCTCCCTCCATCTTGCTCTCTTTGAACACTTTGTGTCCACTCACAGTCTCCGTTCATTTCGCTCTCTTTTAACTGTCTGTCTCCATTCTCAGTCTCGCCCCTTCTCGCTCCCTTTTAACTCTCTCTCTCCGCTCTCAGTCTCGCTCCTTCTTGCTCTCTTTTAACTCTCTGTCTCCGCTCTCAGTCTCGCTCCTTCTCTCTCTCTTTTAAATCGCTGTCTCCACGCTCAGTCTCGCTTGTTCCCGCTCTCTTTTAAATCTCTGTCTCCGAACTCAGTCTCGCTCCTTCTCACTCTATTTTAACTCTTTGTTTCAATCTCAGTCTCGCTCCTTCATGCTCACTTTTAACTCTCTGTCCCCACGCTCAGTCTCCCTCCATCTTGCTCTCTTTTAACTGTATGTCAATGCTCTCTGTCTCTCTTCTTCTCGCTCTCTTTTAATTCTCTCTCTCCGCGCACAGACTCACTCATTGAAAACCTCTTTTAACTCTCTGTCTCCACTCTCAGTCTCCCTTCTTCTCACTCTCTTTTAACTGTCTGTCTCCGTTCTCAGTCTCGCCCCTTCTCGCTCTCTTTTAACTCTCTGTCTCCGCTCTAAGTCTCGCTCCTTCTCGTTCTCTTTTAAATCTCTGTCTCCGCTCTCAGTCTCGCTCCTCCTCCTTCTCTTTTAACTCTCTGACTCTGCGCACAGACTAACTCATTGATGCTCTCTTTTAACTCTCTGTCTGTGCTCACAGTCTCACTTATTCTCGCTCTCCTTTTACTGTCTGTCTCCGTTCTCAGTCTCGCCCCTTCTCGCTCTCTTTTAACTCTCTGTCTCCGCTCTAATTCTTGGACCTTCTCGCTCTCTTTTAACTCTGTGTTCCACTCTCATTCTTCTGCTTCAGGCTCACTTTTAATTCTCTGTGTCCATTCTTAGTCTCACTCCTTCTCGCTCTCTTTTAACTCTCTGTCTCCACTCTCAGTCTCCCTCCTTCTTGCTCTCTTTTAACTCTTTGTCTCCACTCTCAGTCTCCCTTCTTCTCGCTCTCTTTTAACTCTCTGTCTCCATTCTCATTCTCGCCCATGCTCGCTCTCTTTTAACTCTCTGTGTCCGCTGTCAGTCTCGCTCCTTCCCATTCTCTTTAAATCTCTTTCTCCGCTCTCAGTCTAGCTCCTTCTCGCTCTCTTTTAACTCTTTGTTCCACTCTCTGTCTCGCTCCTTCGTGTTCACGTTCAACTCTGTGTGCCCGCTCTCAGTCTCACTCCTTCTCGCTCTCTTTTAACTCTCTGTCTCCACTCTCAGTCTCGCTCCTTCTCGCTATCTTTTAAATATTTGTTTCACTCTCAGTCTCGCTCCTTCACGCTCACGTGTAAATCTCTGTGTCCGCTCTCAGTCTCACTTCTTCTCGCTCTCTTTTAACTCTCTGTCTCCGCTCTCAGTCTCGCTCCTTCTCGCTATATTTTAACTCTTTGTTCCACTCCCAGTCTCCCTTCATTTCGCTCTCTTTTAACTGTTTGTATCCATTCTCAGTCTTGCCCCTTCTCGCTCTCATTTAACTCTCTGTGTCCGCTCTCAGTCTCGGTCCTTCTCGCTCTCTTTTAACTCTTTGTCTCCACTCTCAGTCTCGCTCCTTCTCGATGTCTTTTAACTCTCTTTCTCCGCTCTCAGACTCCCTCCTGCTTGCCCTCTTTTAACTCTCTGTCTCTGCTCACAGCCTCACTCCTTCTCGCTCTCTTTTAACTCTCTGTCTCCGCTCTAATTCTCGGTCCATCTCGCTTTCTTTTAACTCTCGGTCGCCGCTCTCAGTATCGGTCCTTCTCTCTCTCTTTTAACTCTATCTCCGCTTTAAGTCTCGATCCTTCTCGCTCTCTTTTAAATCTCTGTCTCCGCTCTCAGTCTCGCTTCTTCTCGCTCTCTTTTAACTCTCTGTCTCCGCTCTCAGTCTTGCTTCTTCTAGCTCTCTTTTAACTCTTTGTCTCCGCTCTCCATCTCCCTCCTACTTGCTCTCTTTTAAGTCTCTGTCTCTGCTCACTTTCTCACTCCTTCTCGCTCTCTTTTAACACTCTGTCTCCACTCTAATTCTTGGACCTTCTCGCTCTCTTTTAACTCTGTGTTCCACTCTCATTCTTCTGCTTCAGGCTCACTTTTAACTCTCTGTGTACGTTGTTAGTCTCACTCCTTCTCGCTCTCTTTTAACTCTCTGTCTCCATTCTCATTCTCGCCCATGCTCGCTCTCTTTTAACTCTCTGTGTCCGCTCTCAGTCTCGCTCCTTCCTGCTCTCTTTTAAATCTCTGTCTCCGCTCTCAGTCTCGCTCCTTCTCGCTATATTTTAACTCTTTGTTCTACACTCAGTCTCGCTCCTTAACGCTCATTTTTAACTCTCTGTGTCCGCTCTCAGTCTCACTCCTTCTCACTCTTTTAACTCTCTGTCTCCATTCTCAGTCTCCCACCATCTAGCTCTCTTTTAACACTTTGTGTCCACTCACAGTCTCCCTTCTTTTCGCTCTCTTTTAACTGTCTGTCTCCATTCTCAGTCTCGCCCCTTCTCGCTCACTTTTAACTCTCTGTGTCCGCTCTCAGTCTCACTCCTTCTCGCAATTTTAACTCTCTGTCTCCACTCTCAGTCTCCCTCCATCTTGCTCTCTTTTAACACTTTGTGTCCACTCACAGTCTCCCTTCATTTTGATCTCTTTTAACTGTCTGTCTCGATTCTTAGTCTCGCCCCTTCTCGCTCCCTTTTAACTCTCTCTCTCCGCTCTCAGTCTCGCTCCTTCTTGCTCTCTTTTAACTCTCTGTCTCCGCTCTCAGTCTCACTCCTTCTCTCTCTCTTTTAACTCTCTGTCTCCGCGCTCAGTCTCGCTCGTTCCGGCTCTCTTTTAAATCTCCGCTCTAATTCTTGGACCTTCTCGCTCTCTTTTAACTCTGTGTTCCACTCTCATTCTTCTGCTTCAGGCTCACTTTTAACTCTCTGTGTCCATTCTTAGTCTCCCTCCTTCTCGCTCTCTTTTAACTCTCTGTCTCTACTCTCAGTCTCCCTCCTTCTGGCTCTCTTTTAACTCTTTGTCTCCACTCTCAGTCTCCTTCTTCTCGCTCTCTTTTAACTGTCTGTCTCCATTCTCATTCTCGCCCATGCTCGCTCTCTTTTAACTCTCTGTGTCCGCTCTCAGTCTCGCTCCTTCCCGTTCTCTTTAAATCACTGTCCCCGCTCTCAGTCTAGCTCCTTCTCGCTCTCTTTTAACTCTTCGTTCCACTCTCTGTCTCGCTCCTTCATGTTCACGTTCAACTCTGTGTGCCCGCTCTCAGTCTCACGCCTTCTCACTCTCTTTTAACTCTCTGTCTCCACTCTCAGTCTCGCTCCTTCTCGCTCACGTGTAAGTCTCTGTGTCCGCTCTCAGTCTCACTTCTTCTCGCTCTCTTTTAACTCTCTGTCTCCACTCTCAGTCTTCCTTCTTCTCACTCTCATTTAACTGTCTGTCTCCATTCTCAGTCTCACCGCTTCTCGCTCTCTTTTAACTCTTTGTCTCCGCTCTCAGTCTCGCTCCTTCCTGCTCTCTATTAAATCTCTGTCTCCGCTCTCAGTCTCAGTCCTTCTCGCTCTCTTTTAACTCTTTGTCTCCACTCTCAGTCTCGCTCCTTCTCGATCTCTTGTAACTCTCTTTCTCCGCTCTCAGACTCCCTCCTGCTTGCCCTCTTTTAACTCTCTGTCTCTGCTCACAGCCTCACTCCTTCTCGCTCTCTTTTAACTCTCTGTCTCCGCTCTAATTCTCGGTCCTTCTCGCTTTCTTTTAACTCTCGGTCTCCGCTCTCAGTATCGGTCCTTCTCTCTCTCTTTTAACTCTATCTCCACTTTCAGTCTCGATCCTTCTCGCTCTCTTTTAACTCTCTGTCTCCGCTCTCAGTCTCGCTTCTTCTCGCTCTCTTTTAACTCTCTGTCTCCACTCTCAGTCTTCCTTCTTCTCGCTCTCATTTAACTGTCTGTCTCCATTCTCAGTCTCACCCCTTCTCGCTCTCTTTTAACTCTCTGTCTCCGCTCTCAGTCTCGCTCCTTCCTGCTCTCTTTTAAATCTCTGTCTCCGCTCTCAGTCTCGCTCCTTCTCGCTCTATTTTAACTCTCTGTGTCCGCTCTCAGTCTCACTCCTTCTCGCTCTTTTAACTCTCTGTCTCCATTCTCAGTCTCCCTCCATCTTGCTCTCTTTTAACACTTTGTGTCCACTCACAGTCTCCCTTCTTTTCGCTCTCTTTTAACTGTCTGTCTCCATTCTCATTCTCGCCCCTGCTCGCTCCCTTTTAACTCTCTGTCTCTGCTCTCAGTCTCGCTCCTTCTCGCTCTCTTTTAACTCTCTGTCTCCGCTCTCAGTCTCGCTCCTTCTCGCTCTCTTTTAACTCTCTGTCTCCGCTCTCAGTCTCACACCTTCTCGCTCTCTTTTAACTCTCTGCCTCCGCGCTCAGTCTCGCTCGTTCCCGCTCTCTTTTAAATCTCTGTCTCTGAACTCAGTCTCGCTCCTTCTCACTCTATTTTAACTCTTTGTTCCACTCTCAGTCTCGCTCCTTCACGCTCACTTTTAACTCTCTGTCTCCACGCTCAGTCTCCCTCCATCTTGCTCTCTTTTAACTGTATGTCAACGCTCTCTGTCTCTCTTCTTCTCACTCTTTTTTAACTCTCTGTCTCCGCTGTCAGTCTCACACCTTCTCACTCTCTTTTAACTCTCTGTCTCCGCTCTCAGTCTTGCTCCTTCTCGCTCTCTTTTAAATCTCTCTCTCCGCTCTCAGTCTCCCTCCTTCTCGCTCTCTTTTAACTCTTTGTCTCCACTCTCAGTCTCGCTCCTTCTCGCTCTATTTTAACTCTCTGTCTCCGCTCACGGACTCACTCATTGACGCTCTCTTTTAACTCTCTGTCTCCGCTCTCAGTGTCCCTCCTACTTGCCCTCTTTTAACTCTCTGTCTCCGCTCTAATTCTCAGTCCTTCTCGCTCTCTTTTAACTGCCTGTCTCCGCTCCCAGTCTCGCTCCTTCTCGCTCTATTTTAACTCTCTGTCTCCGCTCTCAGTCTCGCACCTTCTCGCTCTCTTTTAACTCTCTGCCTCCGCACTCAGTCTCGCTCGTTCCCGCTCTCTTTTAAATCTCTGTCTCTGAACTCAGTCTCGCTCCTTCTCACTCTATTTTAACTCTTTGTTCCACTCTCAGTCTCGCTCCTTCACGCTCACTTTTAACTCTCTGTCTCCACGCTCTGTCTCCCTCCATCTTGCTCTCTTTTAACTGTATGTCAACGCTCTCTGTCTCTCTTCTTCTCACTCCCTTTTAACTCTCTGTCTCCACTGTCAGTCTCACACCTTCTCACTCTCTTTTAACTCTCTGTCTCCGTTCTAAGGCTCGCTCCTTCCCGCTCTCTTTTAAATCTCTGTATCGGCTCTCTGTCTCGCTCCTTCTCGTTCTATTTTAAATCTCTGTCTCCGCTCTCCGTCTCGCTTCTTCTCGCTCTATTTTAACTCTTTGTTCCACTCTCAGTCTCACTCCTTCACGCTCACTTTTAACTCACTGTGTCCATTCTCAGTCTCACACCTTCTCGCTCTCTTTGAACTCTCTGTCTCCACTCTCAGTCTCCCTATATCTTGCTCACTTTTAACTCATTGTCTCCTCTCTGTCTCCCTTCTTCTCGCTCTCTTTTAACTGTCTGTCTCCATTCTCAGTCTCGCCCCTTTTCGCTCCCATTTAACTCTTTGTCTCCGCTCTCAGTCTCGCTCCTTCTCATTCTCTTTTAACTCTCTGTCTCCACTCTCATTCTCGCTCCTTCTCACTCTCTTTTAACTCTCTGTCTCCACTCTCAGTCACACTCCTTCTCACTCTCTTTTAAATCTCTGTACCCACTCACTTTCTCGCTCCTTCACACTCGCTTTTAACTCTCTGTGTCCGCTCTCAGTCTCGCTCCTTCTCGCTCTCTTTTAGCTCTCTGTTTATGCTCTTGGTCTCACTCCTCCTCACACTCTCTTAACTCTATTTCTCCTTTCTCAGTCTCACTTCTTCTCGCTCTTTTTTACAACTCTGTCTCTGCACTCAGTCTTGCTCCTTCTTGTTCTCTTTTCACTCTCAGATTCCGCTCTCAGTCTCGCTTCTTCTCGCGCACTTTTAACTCTCTTTCTCCGCTCTCAGTCATGCTCCTTCTTGATATCATTTAATGCTCTGTCTCTGCAATCAGTCTTGCTCCTTCTCACTCTCTTTTAACTCTCCTTCTCTGCTCTCAGTCACGCTCCTTAGCGCTCTCTTTTAACTCTCTGTCTCCACTCTCAGTCTCACTCATCCTCACTCTCATTTAACTATCTGTCTCCGCTCTCAGTCTCGCTCCTTCTCACTCTCTTTTAAATCTCTGTCTCCACTGTCATTCTCGCCCCTGCTCACTCTCTTTTAACTCTTTGTCTCCACTCTCCGTCCTGCTCCTTCTCACTCTCTTTTAACTCTCCGTCTCCACTCTCAGTCTCACTCCCACTCACTCTCTTGTAACTCTCTGTCTCCACTCTCATTCTCGCTCCTTCTCACTATCTTTTAACTCTCTGTCTCTGCTCTCAGTCTTGCTCCTTCTCACTCTCTTTTAACTCTCTGTCTCTGCTCTCAGTCTCGCTCCTTCTTGCTCTCTTTTTTCTCTCTGTTTATGCTCTCTGTCTCACTCCTCCTCACACTCTCTTAACTCTATGTCTCCTCTCTCAGTCTCACTTCTTCTCGCCCTTTTTAAACACTCTGTCTCTACACTCAGTCTCGCTCCTTCATGCTCTCTTTTCACTCTCAGTCTCCGCTCTCAGTCTCGCTTCTTCTCGCGCACTTTCAACTCTCTTTCCCCACTCTCAGTCACGCTCCTTCTTGATATCATTTAACTCTCTGTCTCCGCAATCAGTCTCGCCCCTTCTCACTCTCATTTAACTCTCCGTCTCTGGTCTCAGTTTTGCGCCCTCTCACTCTCTTTTAACACTCCTTCTCTGCTCTCAGTCTCACTCCTTAGCACTCTTTTTTAACTCTCTGTCTCCATTCTCAGTCTACCTCATTCGCACTCTCTTTTAACACTCTGTCTCCGCTCTCAGTCTTGCTCCATTCCAGTCTCTTTTAACAAACTTTCTCCATTGTCTGTCTCGCTACCTCTCGCCCTATTTTAACTCTATGTCTCCGCTCTCAGTATCCCTCTTTTTCGCTCTCTTTTAACTCTCTGTTTCCGCTCTCATGCTAGTTGCTTTCCACTCTCTTTTAACTCTCTGTCTCCACACTCAGTCATGCTCCTTCTCGCTCACTTTAAATCTCTGTCTCCGCTCTCAGTCTCACTACTTCTCGTTCACTTTTAACTCTCTGTCTCCACACTCAGTCTTGCTCCTTCTCGCTCACTTTAAATCTCTGTCTCCGCTCTCAGTCTCGCTCTTACTCACTCTCCTTTAACTATCTGTCTCCGCTCTCAGTCTCGCTCCTTCTCACTCTCTTCTAAATCGCTGTCTCCACTTTCATTCTCGCTCCTTCTCACTCTCTTTTAACTCTTTGTCTCCACTCTCCGTCCCGCTCCTTCTCACTCTCTTTTAACTCTCTGTCTCCACTCTCATTCTCGCTCCTTCTCACTCTCTTTTAACTCTTTGTCTCCACTCTCCGTCCCGCTCCTTCTCACTCTCTTTTAACTCTCTGTCTCCACTCTCATTCTCGCTCCTTCTCACTCTCTTTTAACTCTTTGTCTCCACTCTCAGTCCCGCTCCTTCTCGCTCTCTTTTAACTCTCCGTCTCCGCTCACAGTCTTGCTCCTTCTTGTTATCTTTTAGCTCTCTGTCTCCGCTTTCAGTCTCACTCATTCTCGCTCTCTTTTAACTCTCCTTCTCCGATTTCAGTCTCACACCATCTCCCTCACTTTTCACTCACTTTCTCCACTCTCAGTCTCGCTCCTTCTCATTCTCTTTTAACTCTCTGTCTCCACTTTCATTCTCGCTCCTTCTCGCGCTCTTTTAACTCTCCGTCTCCACTCTCAGTCTCACTCCTACTCACTCTCTTTTCACTCTCCGTTTCCACTCTCAGTCTCACTCCCACTCACTCTCTTGTAACTATCTGTCTCCACTCTCATTCTCGCTACTTCTCACTATCTTTTAACTCTCTGTCTCTGCTCTCAGTCTTGCTCCTTCTCACTCTCTTTTAACACTCTGTCCCCGCTCTCAGTCTCACTAATTCTCGCTCTCTTTCAACTCTCTGTTTATGCTCTCGGTCTCACTCCTCCTCACACTCTTTTAACTCTATGTCTCCTCTCTCAGTCTCCCTTCTTTTCGCTCTTTTTTAACACTCAGTCTCCGCTCTCAGTCTCGCTTATTCACGTGCTCTTTTAACTCTCTTTCTCCGCTCTCAGTTACGCTCCTTCTTGTTATCACTTAACTCTGTGTCTCCGCAATCAGTCTCGCTCCTTCTCGCTCTCATTTAACTCTCTGTCTCTGGTCTCAGTTTCGCTCCCTCTCACTCTCTTTTAACTCTCCTTCTCCACTCTCAGTCTTACACCTTAGTGCTCTCTTTTAACTCTCTGTCTCCACTCTCAGGCTACCTCATTCTCACTCTCTTTTAAAACTCTGTCTCCGTTCTCAGTCTTGCGCCTTTCCACTCACTTTTAACGAAATTTATCCGCTGTCTGTCTCGTTCCTTCTCGCTCTCTTTTAACTCTCTGTTTCTGCTCTCAAGCTAGCTGCTTTCCACTCTCTTTTAACTCTCTGTCTCCACTCTCATTCTCGGTCCTTCTCACTCTCTTTTAACTCTTTGTCTCCACTCTCAGTCCCGCTCCTTCTCACTCTATTTTAACTCTCTGTCTCCACTCTCATTCTCGCTCCTTCTAACTCTCTTTTAACTCTTTGTCTCCACTCTCGGTCCCCCTCCTTCTCGCTCTCTTTTAACTCTCCGTCTCCGCTCACAGTCTTGCTCCTTCTTGTTATCTTTTAGCTCTCTGTCTCCGCTTTCAGTCTCACTCATTCTCGCTCTCTTTTAACTCTCCTTCTCCGATTTCAGTCTCGCACATTCTCACTCACTTTTCACTCACTTTCTCTACTCTCAGTCTCGCTACTTCTCATTCTCTTTTAACTCTCCGTCTCCACTTTCATTCTCAATCCTTCTCGCACTCTTTTAACTCTCCGTCTCCACTCTCAGTCTCACTCCCACTCACTCTCTTGTAACTCTCTGTCTCCACTCTCATTCTCGCTCCTTCTCACTATCTTTTAACTCTCTGTCTCTGCTCTCAGTCTTGCTCCTTCTCACTCTCTTTTAACTCTCGGTCTCCGCTCTCAGTCTCGCTCCTTCTCGCTCTCTTTTTACTCTCTGTTTATGCTCTCAGTCTCACTCCTCCTCACACTCTCTTAACTCTATGTCTCCTCTCTCAGTCTCACTTCTTCTCTCCCTTTTTAAACACTCTGTCTCTACACTCAGTCTCGCTCCTTCTCGCTCTCTTTTCACTCTCAGTCTCCGCTCTCAGTCTCGCTCCTTCTCGTGCACTTTTAACTCTCTTTCCCCGCTCTCAGTTACGCTCCTTCTTGATATCATTTAACTCTCTGTCTCCGCAATCAGTCTCGCCCCTTCTCACTCTCATTTAACACTCCTTCTCTGCTCTCAGTCTCGCTCCTTAGCACTCTTTTTTAACTCTCTGTCTCCAATCTCAGTCTACCTCATTCGCACTCTCTTTTAACACTCTGTCTCCGCTCTCAGTCTCACTACTTCTCGCTCTCTTTCAATTCTCTGTTTATGCTCTCGGTCTCACTCCTCCTCACACTCTCTTAACTCTATGTCTCCTCTCTCAGTCTCCCTTCTTTTCGCTCTTTTTTAACACTCAGTCTCTGCTCTCAGTCTCGCTTATTCAGGCGCTCTTTTAACTCTCTTTCTCCACTCTCAGTTACGCTCCTTCTTGTTATCATTTAACTCTGTGTCTCCGCAATCAGTCTCGCTCCTTCTCGCTCTCATTTAACTCTCTGTCTCTGGTCTCAGTTTCGCTCCCTCTCACTCTCTTTTAACTCTCCTTCTCCACTCTCAGTCTTTCTCCTTAGCGCTCTCTTTTAACTCTCTGTCTCCAATCTCAGGCCACCTCATTCTCACTCTCTTTTAACACTCTGTCTCCACTCTCAGTCTTGCGCCTTTCCACTCACTTTTAACTAACTTTATCCACTGTCTGTCTCGTTCCTTCTCGCTCTCTTTTAACTCTCTGTTTCTGCTCTCAGGCTAGCTGCATTCCACTCTCTTTTAACTCTCTGTCTCCACTCTCATTCTCGCTCCTTCTCACTCTCTTTTAACTCTCTGTCGCCACTCTCATTCTCGCTCCTTCTCACTCACTTTTAACTCTTTGTCTCCACTCTCGGTCCCGCTCCTTCTTGCTCTCATTTAACTCTCCGTCTACGGTCTCAGTCTTGCTCCCTCTAACTCTCCTTTAGCACTCCGTTTCCACTCTCAGTCTTACTCCTTCTTGCTCTCGTTTACCTCTCTGTCTCCACTCTCAGTCTCACTCATTCTCACTCTCTTTTAACACAGTCTCTCCAATCAGTCTTGCTCCTTCTCGCTCTCATTTAACTCTCCGTCTCTGGTCTCAGTTTTGCGCCCTCTCAATCTCTTTTAACTCTCCTTCTCTGCTCTCAGTCACGCTCCTTAGCGCTCTCTTTTAACTCTCTGTCTCCACTCTCAGTCTCACTCATCCTCACTCTCCTTTAACTATCTGTCTCCGCTCTCAGTCTCGCTCCTTCTCACTCTCTTGTAACTCTCTATCTCCACTCTCATTCTCGCTCCTTCTCACTCTCTTTTAACTCTCTGTCTCCACTCTCAGACCCGCTCCTTCACCTTCTCTTTTAACTCTCCGTCTCTGATCTCAGTCTCACACCTTCTCCCTCACATTTCACTCACTTTCTCCACTCTCAGTCTCGCTCCTTCTCACTCTCTTTAAACTCGCTTTCTCCAACCTCATTCTCGCTCCTTCTCGCGCTCTTTCAACTGTCCGTCTCCACTCTCAGTCTCACTCCTACTCTCTTTTCCCTCTCCGTCTCCGCTCTCAGTCTCCAGCTTTCTCACTCTCTTTTAACACTCTGTCTCCACTCTTAGTCTCGCTGCTGCTCGCTCTCTTTTAACTCTCTGTTTCCGCTCTCAGTCTCGCTCCTTCTTGTTATCTTTTAGCTCTCTGTCGCCACTTTCAGTCTCACTCCTTCTTGCTCCCTTTTAACTCTCTGTTTATGCTCTCGGTCTCACTCCTCCTCACACTCTTTTAACACTATGTCTCCTCTCTCAGTCTCACTTCTTCTCGCTCTTTTTTAACTCTCTGTCTCCGCATTCAGTCTAGCTCCTTCTTGCTCTCATTTAACTCTCCATCTCCGGTCTCACTCTGCTCCTTCTCACTCTTCTTTACAACTCCTTTTCCACTCTCAGTCCTACTCCTTCTTGCTCTCTTTTACCTCTCTGTCTCCACTCTCAATCTCAGTCATTCTCACTCTCTTTTAACACATGGTCTCCGCTCTCAGTCTCACTCCTTCTCACTCTCTTTTAACTCTCTGTCTCCACTCTCATTCTCGCTCCTTCTCACTCTCTTTGAACTCTCTGTCTCCACTCTCAATCTCGCTCCTTCACAGTCTCATTTAACTCTCTGTCTCCGCTCTCAATCTCGCTCCTTCTCGCTCTGTTTTAACTCTCTGTTTATGCTCTTGGTCTCACTCCTCCTCACACTCTTTTAACACTGTCTCCTCTCTCAGTCTCACTTCTTCTCATTCTTTTTTAACTCTCTGTCTCCGCACTCATTCTCACTCCTTCTTGCTCTTATTTATCTCTCCTTCTCCTTTCTCAGTCTTGCTCCCTCTCACTCTCCTTTACCGATCTTTTTCCACTCTCGGTCTTACACATTCTTGCTCTCTTTCACCTCTCTGTCTCCACTCTCAGTCTCACTCATTCTCACTCTCTTTTAACACACGGTCTCCGCTCTCAGTCTCACTCCTTCTAACTCTCTTTTAACTCTCTGTCTCCACTCTCATTCTCGCTCCTTCTCACTCTCTTTTAACTCTCTGTCTCCGTTCTCAGTCTCGCTCCTTCTCACTCTCTTTTAATCTCTGTCTCCACTCTCACTCTTGCTCCTTCTCACTCTCTTTTAACTCTCTGTCTCCACTCTCTTTCTCGCTCCTTCACACTCTCATTTAACTCTCTGTCTCCGCTCTCAGTCTCGCTCCTGCTCGCTCTCTTTTAACTCTCTGTTTATGCTCTCGGTCTCACTCCTCCTCACACTCTCTTAACTCTCTGTCCCCTCTCTCAGTCTCACTTCTTCACGCTCTTTTTTAACACTCTATCTCTTCACTCCGTCTAGCTCAATCTTGCTCTCTTTTCCCTCTCAGTCTCCGCTCTCAGTCTCGCTTCTTCTCTCGTTCTTTTAACTCTCTTTCTCCGCTCTCAGTCAAGCTCCTTCTTGATATCATTTAACTCTCTGTCCCCGCAATCAATCTCGCTCCTTCTCACTCTCATTTAACTCTCCGTCTCTGGTCTCAGTTTCGCTCCCTCTCACTCCCTTTTAACTCTCCTTCTCTGCTCTCAGTCTCGATCCTTAGAGCTGTCTTTTAACTCTCTGCCTCCACTCTCAGTCTACCTCATTCTCACTCTCTTTTAACCCTCTGTCTCCGCTCCAAGTCTTGCTCCTTTACACGCCCTTTTAACAAACTTTCTCCTCGGTCTGTCTCGGTCCCTCTCGCCCTCTTTTAACTCTCTGTCTCCGCTCTCAGTATCCCTCCTTCTCGGTCTCTTTTAACTCTCTGTTTCCACTCTCAGGCTAGTTGCTTTCCACTCTCTTTTAACTCTTTGTCTCCGCTCTGAGTCTCACTACTTCTCGTTCACTTTTAACTCTCTGTCTCTACACTCAGTCTTGCTCCTTCTCGCTCACTTTTAATCTCTGTATCCGCTCTCAGTCTCGCTCCTTCTCGCTCTCTTTTAACTCTCTGTTTATGCTCTCGGTGTCACTCCTCCTCACACTCTTTTAACACTATGTCTCCTCTCTCAGTCTCACTTCTTCTCCCTCTTTTTTAACTCTCTTTCTCCGCACTCATTCTCTCTCCTTCTTGCTCTCATTTATCTCTCCTTCTCCGGTCTCAGTCTTGCTCCCTCTCACTCTCCTTTACCGATCCTTTTCCAAACTCAGTCTTACACCTTCTTGCTCTCTTTTACCTCTCTGTCTCCACTCCCAGTCTCACTCATTCTCACTCTCTTTTAACACACTGTCTCCGCTCTCAGTCTCGCTCCTTCTCACTCTCTTTTAACTCTCTGTCTCCACTCTCTTTCTCACTCCTTCACACTCTCATTTAACTCTCTGTCTCCGCTCTCAGTCTCGCTCCTGCTCGCTCTCTTTTAACTCTCTGTTTATGCTCTCGGTCTCACTCCTCCTCACACTCTCTTAACTCTCTGTCCCCTCTCTCAGTCTCACTTCTTCACGCTCTTTTTTAACACTCTATCTCTGCACTCAGTCTAGCTCAATCTCGCTCCCTTTTCACTCTCAGTCTCCGCTCTCAGTCTCGCTTCTTCTCGCGCTCTTTTAACTCTCTTTCTCCGCTCTCAGTCACGCTCCTTCTTGATATCATTTAACTCTCTGTCTCCGCAATCAGTCTCGCTCCTTCTCGCTCTCATTTAACTCTCTGTCTCTGGTCTCAGTTTCGCTCCTTCTCACTCCCTTTTAACTCTCCCTCTCTGCTCTCAGTCTCGCTCCTTAGCGCTCTCTTTTAACTCTCTGTCTCCACTCTCAGTCTACCTCATTCTCACTCTCTTTTAACACACTGTCTCCGCTTTCTGTCTCACTCCTTCTCGCTCTCTTTTAACTCTCTGTCTCCTCTCTCAGTCTCGCTCCTGCTCGCTCTCTTTTAACTCTCTGTCTCCGCACTCAGTCTCGCTCCTTCTTGCTCTCATTTAACTCTCCGTCTCCGGTCTCAGTCTTGCTCCCTCTAACTCTCCTTTACAACTCCTTTTCCACTCTCAGTCCTACTCCTTCTTGCTCTCTTTTACCTCTCTGTCTCCACTCTCAGTCTCACTCATTCTCATTCTCTTTTAACACAGTGTCTCCGCTCTCAGTCTCGCTCCTTCTCACTCTCTTTTAAAACTCTGTCTCCGCTTTCAGTCTTGCTCCTTTCCACTCCCTTTTAACTAACATTCTCCGCAGTCTGTCTCGCTCCCTCTCGCCCTCTTTTAAATCTCTGTCTCCGCTCTCATTATCCCTCCTTCTCGCTCTCTTTTAACTTCTGGTTCTGCTCTCAGGCTAGTTGCCTTCCACTCTCTTTTAACTCTCTGTCGCCGCTCTGAGTCTTACTACATCTCGTTCACTTTTAACACTCTGTCTCCACACTCAGTATTGCTCCTTCTCGCTCACTTTAATTCTCTGCATCCGCTCTCAGTCTCGGTCTCACTCGCTCTCTTTTAACTCTCTGTCTCCACTCTCATTCTCGCTCCTTCTCACTCCCTTTTAACTCTCTGTCTCCGCTCTCTGAATCGCTCCTTCTCACTCTCTTTTAACTATCCTTCTCCGCTCTCAGTCTCGCTCCTTCTCTGTCTCTTTTAACTCTCTGTCTCCACTCACAGTCTCACTCATCCTCACTCTCCTTTAACTATCTGTCTCCGCTGTCAGTCTCGCTCCTTCTCACACTCTTGTAATTCTCTGTCTCCACTCTCATTCTCGCTCCTTCTCACTCTCTTTTAAGTCTTTGTCTCCACTCTCAGTCCCACTCCTTCTCGCTATCTTTTAACTCTCTGTCTCCGATCCCAGTCTCGCTCCTTCTCCATCACTTTTCACTCTCCTTCTCCGCGCTCAGTCTCGCTCCTTCTCACTCTCTTTTAACTCTCTGTCTCCACTCTCAATCTTGCTCCTTCTTGCGCTCTTTTAACTCTCTTTCTCCGCTCTCAGTCTCGCTGCTTCTCGCTCTCATTTATCTCTCCGTCTCCGCTCTCAGTCTCGCTCCTTCTCTGTCTCTTTTAACTCTCTGTCTCCACTCTCAGTCTCACTCATCCTCACTCTCCTTTAACTGTCTGTCTCCGCTGTCAGTCTCGCTCCTTCTCACACTCTTGTAACTCTCTGTCTCCACTCTCATTCTCGCTCCTTCTCACTCTCTTTTAAGTCTTTGTCTCCACGCTCAGTCCCACTCCTTTTCGCTATCTTTTAACTCTCCGTCTCCAATCCCAGTCTCGCTCCTTCTCCATCACTTTTCACTCTCCTTCTCCGCACTCAGTCTCGCTCCTTCTCACTCTCTTTTAACTCTCTGTCTCCACTCTCATTCTTGCTCCTTCTTGCGCTCTTTTAACTCTTTTCTCCGCTCTCAGTCTCGCTGCTTCTCGCTCTCATTTAACTCTCCATCTCCGCTCTCAGTCTCGCTCTTACTCGCTCTCTTTTCACTCTCCATCTCCGCTCTCAGTCTCCCTCTTTCTCACTCTCTTTTAACTCTCTGTCTCCACTCTCAGTCTCGCTCCTTCTTGTGCTATTTAAAGCTCTGGCTCTGCTCTCAGCCTCGCTCCTTCTCACTCTCGTTTAACTCTCTGACTCCACTCTCAGACTCACTCATCCTCACTCTCCTTTAACTATCTGTCTCCACTGTCAGTCTCGCTCCTTCTCACACTCTTGTAACTCTCTGTCTCCAATCTCATTCTCGCTCCTTCTCACTCTCTTTTAAGTCTTTGTCTCCACTCTCAGTCCCACTCCTTCTCGCTATCTTTTAACTCTCTGTCTCTGATCCCAGTCTCGCTCCTTCTCCATCAATTTTCACTCTCCTCCGCGCTCAGTCTCGCTCCTTCTCACTCTCTTTTAACTCTCTGTCTCCACTCTCATTCTTGCTCCTTCTTGCGCTCTTTTAACTCTCTTTCTTTGATCTCAGTCTCGCCGCTTCTCGCTCTCATTTATCTCTCCGTCTCCGCTCTCAGTCTCGCTCCTTCTCACTCTCTTTTAACTCTCTGTTTATCCTCTCGGTCGCACTCCTCCTCACACTCTTTTAACTCTATGTATCCTCTCAAAATTTCACTTTGTCTTGCTCTTTTTTAACTCTCTGTCTCCGCACTCAGACTCGCTCCTTCTTGCTCTCATTTAACTCTCCGTCTGCGTTCCCAGTCTCGCTCCCTCTCACTTTCTTTTACCTCACCTTTTCCACTCTCAGTCTCACTTCTTCTCACTCTCATTTAACTCTCCATCTCTGGTCTCAGTTTCGCTCCCTCTCATTCTCTTTTAACTCTCCTTCTCCGCTCTCAGTCTCGATCCTTCTCGCTCTCTTTTAACTGTATGTCTCCACTCTCAGTCTCGATGATTCTTCTTCTCTTTTAACTCTCTGTCTCCATTCTCAGTCACACTCCTTCTCGCTCTCTTTTAACTCTCTGTCTCTGCTTTCAGTCTCGCTCCTCCTCGCTCTCTTTTAACTCTCTGTCTCCTCTCTCTCTCTCACTTCTCATCGGTCTCTTTTAAATCTCTGTCTCCGTTCTCAGTCTCGCTCCTGCTTGCTCTCTTTCAACTCTCACTCTCCACTCTGTCTTGCTCCTTCTCGTCCACTTTTAACTCTTGTGCTCCGCTTTCACTCTCCCTCCTTCTCACTCTCTTTCAACTCCCTGTCCCCTCTCTCAGTCTCACTCCTTCTTATTTTCCTTTAACTCTCTGTCTCTGCTCTCACTCTCGCTCATTCTCAGTCCTTTATGACTCTGTCTCCGCTCTCAGTCTCGCTCCTTCTCCCTCTCTTTTAACTCTCTGTCACCACTGTCATTCTCGCTCCCTCTCGCTCTCTTTTAACTCTGTGTGTCCGCTCTCATTCTCACTCCCGCTCGCTCTCTTTTAACTCTCTGTCTCCACTCTCAGTCTCGATCCTTTTTCTTCTTCTTTAACTCTCTGTCTCCCCTTTCAGTCTCACTTCTTCTCGCTCACTTTTAACTCTCTGCCTCCACTCTCAATCTCACTTCTTCTCCCTCTCTTTTAACTCTCTGTCTCCGCTCTCAGTCACACTCCTTCTCGCTCTCTTTTAACTCTCTGTCTCCGCTTTCACTCTTGCTCCTTCTTGCTCTCATTTAACTCTCTGTCTCCTCTCTCTGTCTCACTTCCTCTCACTCTCTTTTAACTCTCCGTCTCCGCTCTCAGTCTCCCTCTTTCTCACTCTCTTTTAACACTCTGCCTCCACCCTTAGTCTCGCTCCTTATCGCTCTCTTTTAACTCTCTGTCTCCACTCTCAGTCTCACTCCTTCTTGTTATCATTTAGCTCTCTGTCTCCGCTTTCAGTCTCACACCTTCTCACTCTCTTTTAACTCTCTGTTTATGCTCTCGGTCTCAGTCCGCCTCACACTCATTTAACACTATGTCTCCTCTCTCAGTCTCACTTCTTCTCGCTCTTTTTTAACTCTCTATCTCCGCACTCAGTCTCGCTCCTTCTTCCTCTCATTTAACTCTCCTTCTCCGGTCTCAGTCTCGCTCAGTCTCGCTCCCTCACACTCTCCTTTACCACTCCTTTTCCACTCTCAGTCTTACTCCTTCTTGCTCTCTGTTACCTCTCTGTAACCACTCTCAGTCACACTCATTCTCGCTCTCTTTTAACTCTCTGTCTCCGCTCTCAGTCTCGCTCCTTCTCACTCTCTTTTAACTCTCTGGCTCCACTCTCAGTCTCACTCCTTCTCGCTCTCTTTTAACTCTCTGTTTATCCTCTCGGTCGCACTCCTCCTCACACTCTTTTAAATCTATGTATCCTCTCAAAATTTCACTTCGTCTTGCTCTTTTTTAACTCTCTGTCTCCGCACTCAGACTCGCTCCTTCTTGCTCTCATTTAACTCTCCGTCTCCGTTCCCAGTCTCGCTCCCTCTCACTTTCTTTTACCTCACCTTTTCCACTCTCAGTCTCACTTCTTCTCGCTCTCATTTAACTCTCCATCTCTGGTCTCAGTTTCGCTCCCTCTCACTCTCTTTTAACTCTCCTTCTCCGCTGTCAGTCTCGCTCTTTAGCGCTCTCTTTTAACTCTCTGTCTCCACTCTCAGTCTCACTCATTTTCATTCTCTTTGAACTCACTGTCGCAGCTCTCAGTCTCGCACCATGTTTCTCACATTTAACTCTTCTGTCTCCGCTCTCAGTCTCACTCTTTCTCACTCTCTTTTAACTCTCTGTCTCACTTCTTCATGCTCTCTTTTAACTCTCAGTCTTCCCTCTCAGTCTTGCTCCTTCACCCTCTCTTTTAACTCTCTGTCACCGCTCTCAGTCTCGCTCCTTCTAGCTTTCTTTTAACTCTATGTCTCCGCTGTCAGTCTAGCTCCCTCTCGCTCTCTTTTAACTCTGTGTCTCCGCTCTCATTCTTGCTCCTTCGTGCTCTCTTTTAACTCTAAGTCTCTTCTTTCAGTCTCGCTCATTCTTGCTCTCTTTTAAATCTCTATCTCAGCTCTCAGTCTACCTCCTTCTTGCTCTCTTTTAAATCTCTGTCTCCACTCTCAGACTCACTCCTTCTAGCTCTCTTTTAACTCTCTGTCTCCACTCTCAGTCTCACTCCTTCTCACTCTCTTTTAACTCTCTGTCTCCTCTCTCAGTCTCGCTCCTTCTTGCTCTCTTTTAACTCTCTGTCTCCGCTTCAGTCTCACTCCTTCTCACTCTCTTTTAACTCTCTGTCTCCTCTCTCAGTCTCGCTCCTTCTTGCTCTCTTTTAACTCTCTGTCTCCGCTTCAGTCTCACTCCTTCTCACTCTCTTTTAACTCTATGTCTCATCTCGAAGTCTCACTTCGTCTCGCTCTTTTTTAACTCTCTGTCTCTGCACTCAGACTCGCTCCTTCTTGCTCTCATTTAACTCTCCGTCTCCGTTCCCAGTCTCGCTCCCTCTCACTTTCTTTTACCTCTCCTTTTCCACTCTCACTCTCGATCCTTCTTGCTCTCTTTTCCCTCTCTGTCTCCACTCTAAGTCTCACTCATTCTCAATCTCTTTTAACACTCTGTCTCAGCTCTCAGTCTCAATCCTCCTCACACTCTTTTAACAATATGTCTGCTCTCTCAGTCTCACTTCTTCTCACGCTCATTTAACTCTCCGTCTCTGGTCTCAGTTTCACTCCCTCTCACTTTCTTTTAACTCTCCTTGTCCGCTCTCAGTCTCGCTCTTTAGCGCTCTCTTTTAACTCTCTGTTTCCACTCTCAGTCTCACTCACTCTCACTCTCTTTTAACTCTCTGCCTCCGCTTCAGTCTCTCTCCTTCTCGCTCTCTTTTAACTCTGTCTCCGCTCTCAGTCACACTCCTCTTGCTCTCATTTAACTCTCTCTCTACGCTCTCAGTCTTGCTCCTTCTCGCTCTATTTTAACTCTCTGTCTCCACTCTCAGTCTTGTTCCTCCTTGCTCTCTTTTAACTCTCCGTCTCTTCTCTCAGTCTAACTCCTTCTCGTTCACTTTTAACGCTCTGTCTCCGCTTCAGTCTCGCTCCTTCTAGCTGTCTTTTTACTCTCTCTCTCTCTGCTCTCAGTCTCGCTCTTTCTCGCTCTCTTTTAACTCTCTGTCTGCACTCTCAGTCTCGATCCTTTTTCTTCTTCTTTAACTCTCTGTCTCCCCTTTCAGTCTCACTTCTTCTCGCTCCCTTTTAACTCTCTGCCTCCACTCTAAATCTCACTTCTTCTCCCTCTCTTTTAACTCTCTGTCTCCGCTCTCAGTCACACTCCTTCTCGCTCCCTTTTAACTCTCTGTCTCCGCTTTCACTCTTGCTCCATCTTGATCTCTTTTAACTCTCCGTCTCCTCTCTCTGTCTCACTTCTTCTCGCTCTCTTTTAACGCTCTGTCTCCGCACTTAGTCTCGTTCCTTCTGGCTCTCTTTTAACTCTCTCTCTCCACTCTCAGTCTCACTCCTTCTCACTCTCTTTTAACTCTTCTGTCTCCGCTCTCAGTCTCGCTCCTTCTCGCTCTCTTTTAACTCTCTCTCTCCACTCTCAGTCTCACTCCTTCTCGCTCTCTTTTAACTCTCTGTCTCCTCTCTCTGTCTCACTTCTTCTCGCTCTCTTTTAACTCGCTGTCTCCACTCTCAGTCACACTCCTTCTCACTCTCTTTTAACTCTCTGTCTCTGCTCTCAGTCTCGCTCATTCTCGCTCTCTTATAACTCTCTCTCTCCCCTCCCAGTCTCGCTCCTTCTCCCTCTCTTTTTAACTCTTGTTCTCCACTCTCGTTCTCGCTCCTTCTCGCTCACTTTTAACTCTATGTCTCCGCTCTCAGTCTTGCTCCTTCTCGCTCAATATTCTTTCCCTGTCTCCGCTCTCAGTCTTGCTCCTTCTCGCTCTCTTTTAACTCTCTGTCTCCACTCTCAGTCTCACACCTTCTTGCTCTCTTTTAACTCTCTGTCTCCACTCTCAGTCTCGCTCCTTCTAATTCTCTTTTCCCTCTCTGTCTTCGCTTTCATTCTTGCTCCTTCTCACTCTCTTTTAACTCTCTATTTATGCTCTCAGTGTCAAACCTTCTCGCTCTCTTTTAACTCTCTGACTCCTCTCTCCGTCTCGCTCCTTCTCGCTCTCTTTTAACTCTCAGTCTCAGCTCTCAGTCTCGCTCCTTCTCGGTCTCTTTTATCTCCCTGTCTCCGCTTACAGTTTCGCTCCTTCTCGCTCTCTTTTAACTCTCTGTCTCCTCCCTCAGTCTCGCTCATTCTCACTCTCTTTTAACTCAATATCTCCGCTCTCAGTCTCACTCTTTCTTGCTCTCTTCTACCTTTCTGTCTCTGCTCTCAGTCTCACTCCTTCTTGTTCTCTTTCAACTCTATGTCTCTGCTCTCACTCTCGCTCATTCTCGCCCTCTTTTAACTCTGTCTCCACTCTCCGTCTCACTCCTTCTCACTCTCTTTTAACTCTCTGTCTCCACTCTCAGTCACACTCCTTCTCACTCCCTTTTAATTCTCTGTCACCACTCTCAGTCTCGCTCCTCCACACTCTCTTTTAACTCTTGGTCTCCTCTCTCAGTCTCACTCCTTCTCGTTCACTTTTAACTCTCTGTCTCCGCTCTCAGTCTCGCTCCTTCTCGCTTTCTTTTAACTCTATGTCTCCGCTGTCAGTCTCGCTCCTTCTCGCTCTATTTTAACTCTCTGTCTCCACTCTCAGTCACACTCCTTCTTGTTGTCTTTTAACTCTATGTCTCCGCTCTCAGTCATGCTCAATCTCGCCCTCTTTCAACTCTCCGTCTCCGCTCTCAGTCTCACTCCTACTCACTCTCTTTTGACACTCAGTCTCCACTCTTAGTCTCACTCCTTCTCGCTCTCTTTTAACTCTCTGTCTCCACTCTCAGTCTAGCTCCTTCTTGTTATCTTTTAGCTCTCGGTCTCCGCTTTCACTCTTACTCCTTCTTGCTCTCTTTTACCTCTCTGTCGCCACTCTCAGTCTCACTCATTCTCACTCTCTTTTAACACACTGTCTCCGCTCTCAGTCTCGCACCTTCTCACTCTCTTTTAACTCTCTGTCTCCACTCTCATTCTCGCTCCTTCTCACTCTCTTTTAACTGTCTCCGCTCTCAGTCTCGCTCCTTCCCACTCTCTTTTAACTCTCTGTCTCCACTCTCTTTCTCACGCCTTCTCACTCTCTTTTAACTCTCTGTCTCCACTCTCATTCTCACTCCTTCTCACTCTCTTATAACTCTCAGTCTCATTCCTCCTCACTCTCTTTTAACTCTTGGTCTCTTCACTCAGTCTCACTCCTGCTCGTTCGCTTTAAACTCTCTGTCTCCGCTATCAGTCTTGCTCCTTCTCGCACTCGTTTAACTCTCTGTCTCCTCTCTGTCTCACTCCATCTTGCACTCTTTTAATTCTTTGTCTCCACTCTCAGTCTCGTTCCATCTCGCTCTCTTTTAACTCTCCGTCTCCACTCTCAGTCTCATTCCTTCTCGCTCTCTTTTAACTCTCTGACTCCACACTCAGCCTCGCTCCTTCTCGCTCTATTTTATATCTGTCTCCACTCTCTGTCACACTTCTTCGTGCTCTCCTTTAACTCTGTCTCCACTCTCTTTCTCGTTCTTCCTCGCTCTCTTTTAACTATTTGTCTCCTCTCTCAGTCTAACTCCTTCTCGTTAGCTTTTAACTCTCTGTCTCCGCTCTCAGTCTCGATTCTTCTCGCTCTCTTTTAACTGCCTATCTCCACTCTCAGTCTCGATGCTTCTTCTTCTCATTTAACTCTTTGTTTCCTCTCTTAGTCTCACTCCTTCTCGCTCTCTTTTAACTCTCTGTCTCCGTTCACAACCACATTTCTTCTCGCTCTCTTTTAACTCTCTGTCTCTGCTTTCAGTCTCGCTCCTTCTCGCTCTCTTTTAACTCTCTGTCTCCTCTCTCTCTCTCTCACTTCTCATCGGTCTCATTTAAATCTCTGTCTCCGTTCTCAGTCTCGCTCCTGCTGGCTCTCTTTTAACTCTCACTCTCCACTCTGTCTCGCTCCTTCTCACTCTCTTTTAACTCTTTGTCTCCAATCTCAGACCCGCTCCTTCTCGCTCTCTTTTAACTCTCCGTCTCCGATCTCAGTCTCGCAACTTCTCCCTCAATTTTAACTCACTATCTCCACTCTCAGTCTCGTTCCTTCTCATTTTCTTTTAACTCTCTGTCTCCACTCATTCTCGCTCCTTCTCACACTCTTTCAACTCTCCATCTCCGCTCTCAGTCTCCCTCTTTCTCACTCCCTTTTAACACTCAGTCTCCACTCTTAGCCTCACTCCTCGCTCTCTTTTAACTCTCTGTCTCCACTCTCAGTTACACTCCTCCTCACTCTCTTTTAATTCTCTGTCGCCACTCTCAGTCTCGTTCCTCCATACTCTCTTTTAACTCTTGGTCTCCTCTCTCAGTCTCACTCCTTCTCGTTCACTTTTAACTCTCTGTCTCCGCTCTCAGTCTCGCTCTTTCTCACTTTCTTTTAACTCTCTGTCTCCACTGTCAGTCTCACTTATTCTCGCTCTATTTTAACTCTCTGTCTCCACTCTCAGTCACACTCCTTCTCACTCTCTTTTAACTCTCAGTCTCATTCCTCCTCACTCTCTTTTAACTCTCTGTCTCCGCTCTCAGTCTCACTCCTTCTTGTTCTCTTTTAATTCTATGTCTCCAGTCTCAGTCATGCTCCTTCTCGCCCTCTTTCAACTCTCTGTCTCCGCTCTCAGTCTCACTCCTACTCACTCTCTTTCCACTCTCCATCTCCGCTCTCAGTCTCCCTCTTTCTCACTCTCTTTTAACACTCAGTCTCCACTCTTAGTCTCACTCCTTCTCGCTCTCTTTTAACTCTCTGTCTCCACTCTCAGTCTAGCTCCTTCTTGTTATCTTTTAGCTCTCGGTCTCCGCTTTCACTCTTACTCCTTCTTGCTCTCTTTTACCTCTCTGTCGCCACTCTCAGTCTCACTCATTCTCACTCTCTTTTAACACACTGTCTCCGCTCTCAGTCTCGCACCTTCTCACTCTCTTTTAACTCTCTGTCTCCACTCTCATTCTCGCTCCTTCTCACTCTCTTTTAACTGTCTCCGCTCTCAGTCTCGCTCCTTCCCACTCTCTTTTAACTCTCTGTCTCCACTCTCTTTCTCACGCCTTCTCACTCTCTTTTAACTCTCTGTCTCCACTCTCATTCTCACTCCTTCTCACTCTCTTATAACTCTCAGTCTCATTCCTCCTCACTCTCTTTTAACTCTTGGTCTCCTCACTCAGTCTCACTCCTGCTCGTTCGCTTTAAACTCTCTGTCTCCGCTATCAGTCTTGCTCCTTCTCGCACTCGTTTAACTCTCTGTCTCCTCTCTCAGTCTCACTCCTTCTCACTCTCTTTTAACTCTCTGTCTCCACTCTCAGTCTCACTCCATCTTGCACTCTTTTAATTCTTTGTCTCCACTCTCAGTCTCGTTCCATCTCGCTCTCTTTTAACTCTCCGTCTCCACTCTCAGTCTCATTCCTTCTCGCTCTCTTTTAACTCTCTGACTCCACACTCAGCCTCGTTCCTTCTCGCTCTCTTTTAACTCTCTGACTCCACACTCAGCCTCGCTCCTTCTCGCTCTATTTTATCTCTCTGTCTCCACTCTCTGTCACACTCCTTCGCGCTCTCCTTTAACTCTGTCTCCACTCTCTTTCTCGTTCTTCCTCGCTCTCTTTTAACTATTTGTCTCCTCTCTCAGTCTAACTCCTTCTCGTTCGCTTTTAACTCTCTGTCTCCGCTCTCAGTCTCGATTCTTCTCGCTCTCTTTTAACTGCCTATCTCCACTCTCAGTCTCGATGCTTCTTCTTCTCATTTAACTCTTTGTTTCCTCTCTTAGTCTCACTCCTTCTCGCTCTCTTTTAACTCTCTGTCTCCGTTCACAACCACATTTCTTCTCGCTCTCTTTTAACTCTCTGTCTCTGCTTTCAGTCTCGCTCCTTCTCGCTCTCTTTTAACTCTCTGTCTCCTCTCTCTCTCTCTCACTTCTCATCGGTCTCATTTAAATCTCTGTCTCCGTTCTCAGTCTCGCTCCTGCTTGCTCACTTTTAACTCTCACTCTCCACTCTGTCTCGCTCCTTCTCACTCTCTTTTAACTCTTTGTCTCCAATCTCAGACCCGCTCCTTCTCGCTCTCGTTTAACTCTCCGTCTCCGATCTCAGTCTCGCAACTTCTCCCTCAATTTTAACTCACTATCTCCACTCTCAGTCTCGCTCCTTCTCACTCTCTTTTAACTCTCTGTCTCCACTCTCATTCTCGCTCCTTCTCGCGCTCTTTCAACTCTCCATCTCCGCTCTCAGTCTCCCTCTTTCTCAATCTCTTTTCACTCTCCGTCTCCGCTCTCAGTCTCCCTCTTTCTCACTCTCTTTTAACACTCAGTCTCCACTCTTAGTCTCACTCCTTCTCGCTCTCTTTTAACTCTCTGTCTCCACTCTCAGTCTAGCTCCTTCTTGTTATCTTTTAGCTCTCGGTCTCCGCTTTCACTCTTACTGCTTCTTGCTCTCTTTTACCTCTCTGTCGCCACTCTCAGTCTCACTCATTCTCACTTTCTTTTAACACACTGTCTCCGCTCTCAGTCTCGCACCTTCTCACTCTCTTTTAACTCTCTGTCTCCACTCTCATTCTCGCTCCTTCTCACTCTCTTTTAACTGTCTCCGCTCTCAGTCTCGCTCCTTCCCACTCTCTTTTAACTCTCTGTCTCCACTCTCTTTCTCACGCCTTCTCACTCTCTTTTAACTCTCTGTCTCCACTCTCATTCTCACTCCTTCTCACTCTCTTTTAACTCTCAGTCTCATTCCTCCTCACTCTCTTTTAACTCTTGGTCTCCTCACTCAGTCTCACTCCTGCTCGTTCGCTTTAAACTCTCCGTCTCCGCTATCAGTCTTGCTCCTTCTCGCACTCGTTTAACTCTCTGAATCCTCTCTCAGTCTCACTCCTTCTCACTCCCTTTTAACTCTCTGTCTCCTCTCTCAGTCTCACTCCTTCTCACTCTCTTTTAACTCTCTGTCTCGACACTCATTCTCGCTATTTCTCACTCTCTTTTATCTCTCTGTCTCCACTCTCATTCTCGCTCCTTCTCACTCTCTTTTAACTGTCTCCGCTCTCAGTCTCGCTCCTTCTCACTCTCTTTTAACTCTGTCGCCACTCTCTTTCTCACTCCTTCTCACTCTCTTTTAACTCTCTGTCTCCACTCTCATTCTCACTCCTTCCCACTCTCTTTTAACTCTCTGTCTCCACTCTCTTTCTCACGCCTTCTCACTCTCTTTTAACTCTCTGTCTCCACTCTCATTCTCACTCCTTCTCACTCTCTTATAACTCTCAGTCTCATTCCTCCTCACTCTCTTTTAACTCTTGGTCTCTTCACTCAGTCTCACTCCTGCTCGTTCGCTTTAAACTCTCTGTCTCCGCTATCAGTCTTGCTCCTTCTCGCACTCGTTTAACTCTCTGTCTCCTCTCTGTCTCACTCCATCTTGCACTCTTTTAATTCTTTGTCTCCACTCTCAGTCTCGTTCCATCTCGCTCTCTTTTAACTCTCCGTCTCCACTCTCAGTCTCATTCCTTCTCGCTCTCTTTTAACTCTCTGACTCCACACTCAGCCTCGCTCCTTCTCGCTCTATTTTATATCTGTCTCCACTCTCTGTCACACTTCTTCGTGCTCTCCTTTAACTCTGTCTCCACTCTCTTTCTCGTTCTTCCTCGCTCTCTTTTAACTATTTGTCTCCTCTCTCAGTCTAACTCCTTCTCGTTAGCTTTTAACTCTCTGTCTCCGCTCTCAGTCTCGATTCTTCTCGCTCTCTTTTAACTGCCTATCTCCACTCTCAGTCTCGATGCTTCTTCTTCTCATTTAACTCTTTGTTTCCTCTCTTAGTCTCACTCCTTCTCGCTCTCTTTTAACTCTCTGTCTCCGTTCACAACCACATTTCTTCTCGCTCTCTTTTAACTCTCTGTCTCTGCTTTCAGTCTCGCTCCTTCTCGCTCTCTTTTAACTCTCTGTCTCCTCTCTCTCTCTCTCACTTCTCATCGGTCTCATTTAAATCTCTGTCTCCGTTCTCAGTCTCGCTCCTGCTGGCTCTCTTTTAACTCTCACTCTCCACTCTGTCTCGCTCCTTCTCACTCTCTTTTAACTCTTTGTCTCCAATCTCAGACCCGCTCCTTCTCGCTCTCTTTTAACTCTCCGTCTCCGATCTCAGTCTCGCAACTTCTCCCTCAATTTTAACTCACTATCTCCACTCTCAGTCTCGTTCCTTCTCATTTTCTTTTAACTCTCTGTCTCCACTCATACTCGCTCCTTCTCACACTCTTTCAACTCTCCATCTCCGCTCTCAGTCTCCCTCTATCTCACTCCCTTTTAACACTCAGTCTCCACTCTTAGCCTCACTCCTCGCTCTCTTTTAACTCTCTGTCTCCACTCTCAGTTACACTCCTCCTCACTCTCTTTTAATTCTCTGTCGCCACTCTCAGTCTCGTTCCTCCATACTCTCTTTTAACTCTTGGTCTCCTCTCTCAGTCTCACTCCTTCTCGTTCACTTTTAACTCTCTGTCTCCGCTCTCAGTCTCGCTCTTTCTCACTTTCTTTTAACTCTCTGTCTCCACTGTCAGTCTCGCTTATTCTCGCTCTATTTTAACTCTCTGTCTCCACTCTCAGTCACACTCCTTCTCACTCTCTTTTAACTCTCAGTCTCATTCCTCCTCACTCTCTTTTAACTCTCTGTCTCCGCTCTCAGTCTCACTCCTTCTTGTTCTCTTTTAATTCTATGTCTCCAGTCTCAGTCATGCTCCTTCTCGCCCTCTTTCAACTCTCTGTCTCCGCTCTCAGTCTCACTCCTACTCACTCTCTTTCCACTCTCCATCTCCGCTCTCAGTCTCCCTCTTTCTCACTCTCTTTTAACACTCAGTCTCCACTCTTAGTCTCACTCCTTCTCGCTCTCTTTTAACTCTCTGTCTCCACTCTCAGTCTAGCTCCTTCTTGTTATCTTTTAGCTCTCGGTCTCCGCTTTCACTCTTACTCCTTCTTGCTCTCTTTTACCTCTCTGTCGCCACTCTCAGTCTCACTCATTCTCACTCTCTTTTAACACACTGTCTCCGCTCTCAGTCTCGCACCTTCTCACTCTCTTTTAACTCTCTGTCTCCACTCTCATTCTCGCTCCTTCTCACTCTCTTTTAACTGTCTCCGCTCTCAGTCTCGCTCCTTCCCACTCTCTTTTAACTCTCTGTCTCCACTCTCTTTCTCACGCCTTCTCACTCTCTTTTAACTCTCTGTCTCCACTCTCATTCTCACTCCTTCTCACTCTCTTATAACTCTCAGTCTCATTCCTCCTCACTCTCTTTTAACTCTTGGTCTCCTCACTCAGTCTCACTCCTGCTCGTTCGCTTTAAACTCTCTGTCTCCGCTATCAGTCTTGCTCCTTCTCGCACTCGTTTAACTCTCTGTCTCCTCTCTCAGTCTCACTCCTTCTCACTCTCTTTTAACTCTCTGTCTCCACTCTCAGTCTCACTCCATCTTGCACTCTTTTAATTCTTTGTCTCCACTCTCAGTCTCGTTCCATCTCGCTCTCTTTTAACTCTCCGTCTCCACTCTCAGTCTCATTCCTTCTCGCTCTCTTTTAACTCTCTGACTCCACACTCAGCCTCGTTCCTTCTCGCTCTCTTTTAACTCTCTGACTCCACACTCAGCCTCGCTCCTTCTCGCTCTATTTTATCTCTCTGTCTCCACTCTCTGTCACACTCCTTCGCGCTCTCCTTTAACTCTGTCTCCACTCTCTTTCTCGTTCTTCCTCGCTCTCTTTTAACTATTTGTCTCCTCTCTCAGTCTAACTCCTTCTCGTTCGCTTTTAACTCTCTGTCTCCGCTCTCAGTCTCGATTCTTCTCGCTCTCTTTTAACTGCCTATCTCCACTCTCAGTCTCGATGCTTCTTCTTCTCATTTAACTCTTTGTTTCCTCTCTTAGTCTCACTCCTTCTCGCTCTCTTTTAACTCTCTGTCTCCGTTCACAACCACATTTCTTCTCGCTCTCTTTTAACTCTCTGTCTCTGCTTTCAGTCTCGCTCCTTCTCGCTCTCTTTTAACTCTCTGTCTCCTCTCTCTCTCTCTCACTTCTCATCGGTCTCATTTAAATCTCTGTCTCCGTTCTCAGTCTCGCTCCTGCTTGCTCACTTTTAACTCTCACTCTCCACTCTGTCTCGCTCCTTCTCACTCTCTTTTAACTCTTTGTCTCCAATCTCAGACCCGCTCCTTCTCGCTCTCGTTTAACTCTCCGTCTCCGATCTCAGTCTCGCAACTTCTCCCTCAATTTTAACTCACTATCTCCACTCTCAGTCTCGCTCCTTCTCACTCTCTTTTAACTCTCTGTCTCCACTCTCATTCTCGCTCCTTCTCGCGCTCTTTCAACTCTCCATCTCCGCTCTCAGTCTCCCTCTTTCTCAATCTCTTTTCACTCTCCGTCTCCGCTCTCAGTCTCCCTCTTTCTCACTCTCTTTTAACACTCAGTCTCCACTCTTAGTCTCACTCCTTCTCGCTCTCTTTTAACTCTCTGTCTCCACTCTCAGTCTAGCTCCTTCTTGTTATCTTTTAGCTCTCGGTCTCCGCTTTCACTCTTACTGCTTCTTGCTCTCTTTTACCTCTCTGTCGCCACTCTCAGTCTCACTCATTCTCACTTTCTTTTAACACACTGTCTCCGCTCTCAGTCTCGCACCTTCTCACTCTCTTTTAACTCTCTGTCTCCACTCTCATTCTCGCTCCTTCTCACTCTCTTTTAACTGTCTCCGCTCTCAGTCTCGCTCCTTCCCACTCTCTTTTAACTCTCTGTCTCCACTCTCTTTCTCACGCCTTCTCACTCTCTTTTAACTCTCTGTCTCCACTCTCATTCTCACTCCTTCTCACTCTCTTTTAACTCTCAGTCTCATTCCTCCTCACTCTCTTTTAACTCTTGGTCTCCTCACTCAGTCTCACTCCTGCTCGTTCGCTTTAAACTCTCCGTCTCCGCTATCAGTCTTGCTCCTTCTCGCACTCGTTTAACTCTCTGAATCCTCTCTCAGTCTCACTCCTTCTCACTCCCTTTTAACTCTCTGTCTCCTCTCTCAGTCTCACTCCTTCTCACTCTCTTTTAACTCTCTGTCTCGACACTCATTCTCGCTATTTCTCACTCTCTTTTATCTCTCTGTCTCCACTCTCATTCTCGCTCCTTCTCACTCTCTTTTAACTGTCTCCGCTCTCAGTCTCGCTCCTTCTCACTCTCTTTTAACTCTGTCGCCACTCTCTTTCTCACTCCTTCTCACTCTCTTTTAACTCTCTGTCTCCACTCTCATTCTCACTCCTTCTCACTCTCTTTTAATTCTCTGTCTCCACTCTCAGTCACACTCCTTCTCACTCTCTTTTAACTCTCAGTCTCATTCCTCCTCACGCTCTTTTAACTCTTGGTCTCCTCACTCAGTCTCACTCCTGCTCGTTCGCTTTAAACTCTCCGTCTCCGCTATCAGTCTTGCTCCTTCTCGCACTCGTTTAACTCTCTGTCTCCTCTCTCAGTCTCACTCCTTCTAACTCCCTTTTAACTCTCTGCCTCCTTTCTCAGTCTCACTCCATCTTGCACTCTTTTAATTCTTTGTCTCCACTCTCAGTCTCGTTCCATCTCGCTCTCTTTTAACTCTCCGTCTCCACTCTCAGTCTCGTTCCTTCTCGCTCTCTTTTAACTCTCCGTCTCCACTCTCAGTCTCGTTCCTTCTCGCTCTCTTTTAACTATTTGTCTCCTCTCTCAGTCTAACTCCTTCTCATTCGCTTTTAACTCTCTGTCTCCGCTCTCAGTCTCGATTCTTCTCGCTCTCTTTTAACTGTCTATCTCCACTCTCAGTCTCAATGATTCTCCTTCTCATTTAACTCTTTGTTTCCTCTCTTAGTCTCACTCCTTCTCGCTCTCTTTTAACTCTATGTCTCTGCTTTGAGTCTCACTCCTTCTCGCTCTCTTTTAAATCTCTGTCTCCTCTCTCTCTCTCTCACTTCTCATCGGTCTCTTTTAAATCTCTGTCTCCGTTCTCAGTCTCGCTCCTGCTGGCTCTCTTTTAACTCTCACTCTCCACTCTGTCTCGCTCCTTCTCACTCTCTTTTAACTCTTTGTCTCCAATCTCAGACCCGCTCCTTCTCGCTCTCTTTTAACTCTCCATCTCCGATCTCAGTCTCGCAACTTCTCCCTCAATTTTCACTCACTATCTCCACTCTCAGTCTCGCTCCTTCTCACTCTGTTTTACCTCTCTGTCTCCACTCTCATTCTCGCTCCTTCTCGCGCTCTTTCAACTCTCCATCTCCGCTCTCAGTCTCCCTCTTTCTCACTCTCTTTTCACTCTCCGTCTCCGCTCTCAGTCTCACTCCTACTCACTCTCTTTTGACACTCAGTCTCCACTCTTAGTCTCACTCCTTCTCGCTCTCTTTTAACTCTCTGTCTCCACTCTCAGTCTAGCTCCTTCTTGTTATCTTTTAGCTCTCGGTCTCCGCTTTCACTCTTACTCCTTCTTGCTCTCTTTTACCTCTCTGTCGCCACTCTCAGTCTCACTCATTCTCACTCTCTTTTAACACACTGTCTCCGCTCTCAGTCTCGCACCTTCTCACTCTCTTTTAACTCTCTGTCTCCACTCTCATTCTCGCTCCTTCTCACTCTCTTTTAACTGTCTCCGCTCTCAGTCTCGCTCCTTCCCACTCTCTTTTAACTCTCTGTCTCCACTCTCTTTCTCACGCCTTCTCACTCTCTTTTAACTCTCTGTCTCCACTCTCATTCTCACTCCTTCTCACTCTCTTATAACTCTCAGTCTCATTCCTCCTCACTCTCTTTTAACTCTTGGTCTCCTCACTCAGTCTCACTCCTGCTCGTTCGCTTTAAACTCTCTGTCTCCGCTATCAGTCTTGCTCCTTCTCGCACTCGTTTAACTCTCTGTCTCCTCTCTGTCTCACTCCATCTTGCACTCTTTTAATTCTTTGTCTCCACTCTCAGTCTCGTTCCATCTCGCTCTCTTTTAACTCTCCGTCTCCACTCTCAGTCTCATTCCTTCTCGCTCTCTTTTAACTCTCTGACTCCACACTCAGCCTCGCTCCTTCTCGCTCTATTTTATCTCTGTCTCCACTCTCTGTCACACTTCTTCGCGCTCTCCTTTAACTCTGTCTCCACTCTCTTTCTCGTTCTTCCTCGCTCTCTTTTAACTATTTGTCTCCTCTCTCAGTCTAACTCCTTCTCGTTCGCTTTTAACTCTCTGTCTCCGCTCTCAGTCTCGATTCTTCTCGCTCTCTTTTAACTGCCTATCTCCACTCTCAGTCTCGATGCTTCTTCTTCTCATTTAACTCTTTGTTTCCTCTCTTAGTCTCACTCCTTCTCGCTCTCTTTTAACTCTCTGTCTCCGTTCACAACCACATTTCTTCTCGCTCTCTTTTAACTCTCTGTCTCTGCTTTCAGTCTCGCTCCTTCTCGCTCTCTTTTAACTCTCTGTCTCCTCTCTCTCTCTCTCACTTCTCATCAGTCTCATTTAAATCTCTGTCTCCGTTCTCAGTCTCGCTCCTGCTTGCTCTCTTTTAACTCTCACTCTCCACTCTGTCTCGCTCCTTCTCACTCTCTTTTAACTCTTTGTCTCCAATCTCAGACCCGCTCCTTCTCGCTCTCTTTTAACTCTCCGTCTCCGATCTCAGTCTCGCAACTTCTCCCTCAATTTTAACTCACTATCTCCACTCTCAGTCTCGTTCCTTCTCATTTTCTTTTAACTCTCTGTCTCCACTCATTCTCGCTCCTTCTCACACTCTTTCAACTCTCCATCTCCGCTCTCAGTCTCCCTCTTTCTCACTCCCTTTTAACACTCAGTCTCCACTCTTAGCCTCACTCCTCGCTCTCTTTTAACTCTCTGTCTCCACTCTCAGTTACACTCCTCCTCACTCTCTTTTAATTCTCTGTCGCCACTCTCAGTCTCGTTCCTCCATACTCTCTTTTAACTCTTGGTCTCCTCTCTCAGTCTCACTCCTTCTCGTTCACTTTTAACTCTCTGTCTCCGCTCTCAGTCTCGCTCCTTCTCACTTTCTTTTAACTCTCTGTCTCCACTGTCAGTCTCGCTTATTCTCGCTCTATTTTAACTCTCTGTCTCCACTCTCAGTCTCACTCCTTCTCACTCTCTTTTAACTCTCAGTCTCATTCCTCCTCACTCTCTTTTAACTCTCTGTCTCCGCTCTCAGTCTCACTCCTTCTTGTTCTCTTTTAATTCTATGTCTCCAGTCTCAGTCATGCTCCTTCTCGCCCTCTTTCAACTCTCCATCTCCGCTCTCAGTCTCACTCCTACTCACTCTCTTTTCACTCTCCATCTCCGCTCTCAGTCTCCCTCTTTCTCACTCTCTTTTAACACTCAGTCTCCACTCTTAGTCTCACTCCTTCTCGCTCTCTTTTAACTCTCTGTCTCCACTCTCAGTCTAGCTCCTTCTTGTTATCTTTTAGCTCTCGGTCTCTGCTTTCACTCTTACTCCTTCTTGCTCTCTTTTACCTCTCTGTCGCCACTCTCAGTCTCACTCATTCTCACTCTCTTTTAACACACTGTCTCCACTCTCAGTCTCGCACCTTCTCACTGTCTTTTAACTCTCTGTCTCCACTCTCATTCTCGCTCCTTCTCACTCTCTTTTAACTGTGTCCGCTCTCAGTCTCGCTCCTTCTCACTCTCTTTAAACTCTCTGTCTCCACTCTCTTTCTCGCTCCTTCACACTCCCTTTCAGCTCTCTGTCTCCGCTCTCAGTCTCACTCCTTCTCGCTCTCCTTTAACTCTCTGTCTCCACTCCATGTCTCACTCCTTCTGGCTATCTTTTAACTCTCTGTTTATGCTCTCGGTCTCACTCCTCCTCACACTCTCTTAACTCTATGTCTGCTCTCTCAGTCTCACTTCTTCTCGATCTTTTTTAACACTCTGTCTCTGCACTCAGTCTCGCTCCTTCTTGCTCTCTTTTCACTCTCAGTCTCCGCACTCAATCTCGCTTCTCCGAACGCTCTTTTAACTCTCTTTCTCCGCTCTCAGTTAAGTTCCTTCTTGTTAGCATTTAACTCTCTGTCTCCACAATCAGTCTCGCTCCTTCTCGCTCTCATTTAACTCTCCGTCTCTGGTCTCAGTTTCGCTCCCTCTCACTCTCTTTCTCCGCTCTCAGTCTCGCTCTTTCTCTCTCTCTTTTAACTCTCCGTTTCCGGTTCAGTCTCATGCCTTCTCGCTCTCTTTTAACTCTCTGTCTCCGCTCTCATTCTCACTCTTTCTCAATCTCTTTTAACTCTCTCACTCCACACTCAGCCTCGCTCCTTCTCGCTCTATTTTAACTCTCTGTCTCCACTCTCAGTCTCGTTCCTCCTTGCTCTCTTTTAACTCTTTGTCTCCTCTCTCAGTCTAACATCTTCTCGTTCGCTTTTAACTCTCTGTCTCTGCTTCAGTCTTGCTCCTTCTCGCTGTCTTTTTACTCTCTGTCTCCACTCTCAGTCTCGATCCTTTTTCTTCTTGTTTAACTCTCTGTCTCCCCTTTCAGTCTCACTCTTTCTCGCTCTCTTTTAACTCTCTGTCTCCACTCTCAGTCTCGATTCTTTTTCTTCTTGTTTAACTCTCTGTCTCCCCTTTCAGTCTCACTTCTTCTTGCTCACTTTTAACTCTCTGCCTCCACTCTCAATCTCACTTCTTCTCCCTCTCTTTTAACTCTCTGTCTGCGCTCTCAGTCACACTCCTTCTCGCTCTCTTTTAACTCTCTGTCTCCACTCTAAGTCTTGCTCATACTCGCTCTCTTTTTAACTCTTGTTCTCCACTCTCATCCTAGCTCCTTCTCGCCCTATTTTAACTCTCTGTCTCCACTCTTAGTCACACTCCTTCTCACTCTCTTTTAACTCTTTGTCTCCACTCTCAGTCTCACTCCTTCTCGCTCTCTTTTAACTATTTGTCTCCTCTCTCAGTCTAACTCCTTCTCATTCGCTTTTAACTCTCTGTCTCCGCTCTCAGTCTCGATTCTTCTCGCTCTCTTTTAACTGTCTATCTCCACTCTCAGTCTCAATGATTCTCCTTCTCATTTAACTCTTTGTTTCCTCTCTTAGTCTCACTCCTTCTCGCTCTCTTTTAACTCTATGTCTCTGCTTTCAGTCTCGCTCCTTCTCGCTCTCTTTTAACTCTCTGTCTCCTCTCTCTCTCTCTCACTTCTCATCGGTCTCTTTTAAATCTCTGTCTCCGTTCTCAGTCTCGCTCCTGCTGGCTCTCTTTTAACTCTCACTCTCCACTCTGTCTCGCTCCTTCTCACTCTCTTTTAACTCTTTGTCTCCAATCTCAGACCCGCTCCTTCTCGCTCTCTTTTAACTCTCCATCTCCGATCTCAGTCTCGCAACTTTTCCCTCAATTTTCACTCACTATCTCCACTCTCAGTCTCGCTCCTTCTCACTCTGTTTTAACTCTCTGTCTCCACTCTCATTCTCGCTCCTTCTCGCGCTCTTTCAACTCTCCGTCTCCGCTCTCAGTCTCACTCCTACTCACTCTCTTTTCACTCTCCATCTCCGCTCTCAGTCTCCCTCTTTCTCACTCTCTTTTAACACTCAGTCTCCACTCTTAGTCTCACTCCTTCTCGCTCTCTTTTAACTCTCTGTCTCCACTCTCAGTCTAGCTCCTTCTTGTTATCTTTTAGCTCTCGGTCTCTGCTTTCACTCTTACTCCTTCTTGCTCTCTTTTACCTCTCTGTCGCCACTCTCAGTCTCACTCATTCTCACTCTCTTTTAACACACTGTCTCCACTCTCAGTCTCGCACCTTCTCACTGTCTTTTAACTCTCTGTCTCCACTCTCATTCTCGCTCCTTCTCACTCTCTTTTAACTGTGTCCGCTCTCAGTCTCGCTCCTTCTCACTCTCTTTAAACTCTCTGTCTCCACTCTCTTTCTCGCTCCTTCACACTCCCTTTCAGCTCTCTGTCTCCGCTCTCAGTCTCACTCCTTCTCGCTCTCCTTTAACTCTCTGTCTCCACTCCATGTCTCACTCCTTCTGGCTATCTTTTAACTCTCTGTTTATGCTCTCGGTCTCACTCCTCCTCACACTCTCTTAACTCTATGTCTGCTCTCTCAGTCTCACTTCTTCTCGATCTTTTTTAACACTCTGTCTCTGCACTCAGTCTCGCTCCTTCTTGCTCTCTTTTCACTCTCAGTCTCCGCACTCAATCTCGCTTCTCCGAACGCTCTTTTAACTCTCTTTCTCCGCTCTCAGTTAAGTTCCTTCTTCTTATCATTTAACTCTCTGTCTCCACAATCAGTCTCACTCCTTCTCGCTCTCATTTAACTCTCCGTCTCTGGTCTCAGTTTCGCTCCCTCTCACTCTCTTTCTCCGCTCTCAGTCTCGCTCTTTCTCTCTCTCTTTTAACTCTCCGTTTCCGGTTCAGTCTCATGCCTTCTCGCTCTCTTTTAACTCTCTGTCTCCGCTCTCATTCTCACTCTTTCTCAATCTCTTTTAACTCTCTCACTCCACACTCAGCCTCGCTCCTTCTCGCTCTATTTTAACTCTCTGTCTCCACTCTCAGTCTCGTTCCTCCTTGCTCTCTTTTAACTCTTTGTCTCCTCTCTCAGTCTAACATCTTCTCGTTCGCTTTTAACTCTCTGTCTCTGCTTCAGTCTTGCTCCTTCTCGCTGTCTTTTTACTCTCTGTCTCCACTCTCAGTCTCGATCCTTTTTCTTCTTGTTTAACTCTCTGTCTCCCCTTTCAGTCTCACTCTTTCTCGCTCTCTTTTAACTCTCTGTCTCCACTCTCAGTCTCGATTCTTTTTCTTCTTGTTTAACTCTCTGTCTCCCCTTTCAGTCTCACTTCTTCTTGCTCACTTTTAACTCTCTGCCTCCACTCTCAATCTCACTTCTTCTCCCTCTCTTTTAACTCTCTGTCTGCGCTCTCAGTCACACTCCTTCTCGCTCTCTTTTAACTCTCTGTCTCCACTCTCATCCTAGCTCCTACTCGCTCTCTTTTTAACTCTTGTTCTCCACTCTCATCCTAGCTCCTTCTCGCCCTATTTTAACTCTCCGTCTCCACTCTTAGTCACACTCCTTCTCACTCTCTTTTAACTCTTTGTCTCCACTCTCAGTCTCACTCCTTCTCGCTCTCTTTTAACTATTTGTCTCCTCTCTCAGTCTAACTCCTTCTCATTCGCTTTTAACTCTCTGTCTCCGCTCTCAGTCTCGATTCTTCTCGCTCTCTTTTAACTGTCTATCTCCACTCTCAGTCTCAATGATTCTCCTTCTCATTTAACTCTTTGTTTCCTCTCTTAGTCTCACTCCTTCTCGCTCTCTTTTAACTCTATGTCTCTGCTTTCAGTCTCGCTCCTTCTCGCTCTCTTTTAACTCTCTGTCTCCTCTCTCTCTCTCTCACTTCTCATCGGTCTCTTTTAAATCTCTGTCTCCGTTCTCAGTCTCGCTCCTGCTGGCTCTCTTTTAACTCTCACTCTCCACTCTGTCTCGCTCCTTCTCACTCTCTTTTAACTCTTTGTCTCCAATCTCAGACCCGCTCCTTCTCGCTCTCTTTTAACTCTCCATCTCCGATCTCAGTCTCGCAACTTTTCCCTCAATTTTCACTCACTATCTCCACTCTCAGTCTCGCTCCTTCTCACTCTGTTTTAACTCTCTGTCTCCACTCTCATTCTCGCTCCTTCTCGCGCTCTTTCAACTCTCCATCTCCGCTCTCAGTCTCCCTCTTTCTCACTCTCTTTTCACTCTCCGTCTCCGCTCTCAGTCTCCCTCTTTCTCACTCTCTTTTAACACTCAGTCTCCACTCTTAGTCTCACTCCTTCTTGCTCTCTTTTAACTCTCTGTCTCCACTCTCAGTCTAGCTCCTTCTTGTTATCTTTTAGCTCTCGGTCTCTGCTTTCACTCTTACTCCTTCTTGCTCTCTTTTACCTCTCTGTCGCCACTCTCAGTCTCACTCATTCTCACTCTCTTTTAACACACTGTCTCCACTCTCAGTCTTGCACCTTCTCACTGTCTTTTAACTCTCTGTCTCCACTCTCATTCTCGCTCCTTCTCACTCTCTTTTAACTGTCTCCGCTCTCAGTCTCGCTCCTTCTCACTCTCTTTAAACTCTCTGTCTCCACTCTCTTTCTCGCTCCTTCACACTCCCTTTCAACTCTCTGTCTCCACTCTCAGTCTCACTCCTTCTCGCTCTCCTTTAACTCTCTGTCTCCACTCCATGTCTCACTCCTTCTGGCTATCTTTTAACTCTCTGTTTATGCTCTCGGTCTCACTCCTCCTCACACTCTCTTAACTCTATGTCTGCTCTCTCAGTCTCACTTCTTCTCGATCTTTTTTAACACTCTGTCTCTGCACTCAGTCTCGCTCCTTCTTGCTCTCTTTTCACTCTCAGTCTCCGCACTCAATCTCACTTCTCCGAACCCTCTTTTAACTCTCTTTCTCCGCTCTCAGTTAAGTTCCTTCTTGTTAGCATTTAACTCTCTGTCTCCACAATCAGTCTCGCTCCTTCTCGCTCTCATTTAACTCTCCGTCTCTGGTCTCAGTTTCGCTCCCTCTCACTCTCTTTCTCCGCTCTCAGTCTCGCTCTTTCTCTCTCTCTTTTAACTCTCCGTTTCCGGTTCAGTCTCATGCCTTCTCGCTCTCTTTTAACTCTCTGTCTCCGCTCTCATTCTCACTCTTTCTCAATCTCTTTTAACTCTCTCACTCCACACTCAGCCTCGCTCCTTCTCGCTCTATTTTAACTCTCTGTCTCCACTCTCAGTCTCGTTCCTCCTTGCTCTCTTTTAACTCTTTGTCTCCTCTCTCAGTCTAACATCTTCTCGTTCGCTTTTAACTCTCTGTCTCTGCTTCAGTCTTGCTCCTTCTCACTGTCTTTTTACTCTCTGTCTCCACTCTCAGTCTCGATCCTTTTTCTTCTTGTTTAACTCTCTGTCTCCCCTTTCAGTCTCACTCTTTCTCGCTCTCTTTTAACTCTCTGTCTCCACTCTCAGTCTCGATTCTTTTTCTTCTTGTTTAACTCTCTGTCTCCCCTTTCAGTCTCACTTCTTCTTGCTCACTTTTAACTCTCTGCCTCCACTCTCAATCTCACTTCTTCTCCCTCTCTTTTAACTCTCTGTCTGCGCTCTCAGTCACACTCCTTCTCGCTCTCTTTTAACTCTCTGTCTCCGCTTTCACTCTCGCTCCTTCTTGCTCTCTTTTAACTATTCTGTCTCCGTTCTCAGTCTCAGTCCTTCTCACTCTCTTTTAACTCTCTGTCTCCACTCTAAGTCTTGCTCATACTCGCTCTCTTTTTAACTCTTGTTCTCCACTCTCATTCTAGCTCCTTCTCGCCCTATTTTAACTCTCTGTCTCCACTCTCAGTCTCACTCCTTCTTACTCTCTTTTAACTCTCTGTCTCCCCTCTCAGTCTCGCTCCTTCTCCCTCTCTTTTTAACTCTTGTTCTCCACTCTCATTCTAGCTCCGTCTCGCTCTCTTTTAACTCTCTGTTTATGCTCTCGGTCGCACTCCTCCTCACACTCTTTTAACTCTATGTCTCCTCTCGAAGTCTCACTTCGTCTCGCTCTTTTTTAACTCTCTGTCTCCGCACTCAGACTCGCTCCTTCTTGCTCTCATTTAACTCTCCGTCTCCGTTCCCAGTCTCGCTCCCTCTCACTTTTTTTACCTCTGCTTTTCCACTCTAAGTCTCACTCATTCTCACTCTCTTTTAACACTCTGTCTCAGCTCTCAGTCTCGCTCCTTCTCGTTCTCCTTTAATTCTCTCTCTCCGCTCTCAGTCTCGCTCCTTCTCGCTCAATTTTAACTCTTCTGCTCCGCTCTCACTCTCCCTCCTTCTCACTCTCTTTTAACTCTCTGTCCCCTCTCTCAGTCTCACTCCTTCGTATTTTCCTTTAACTCTCTGTCTCTGCCATCAGTCTCGCTCATACTCGGTCCATTATAACTCTCTGTCTCCGCTCTCAGTCTCGCTCCTTCTCTCTCTCTTTTAATTCTCTGTCACTGCTCTCATTCTCGCTCTCTCTCGCTCTTTTAACTCTGTGTCTCCGCTCTCATTCTCGCTCCTTCTCGCTTTCTTTTAACTCTATGTCTCCACTCTCAGTCTCGTTTCTTCTTGCTCTCTTTTAACTCTCTGTCTCCACTCTCAGACTCACTCCTTCTCGCTCTCTTTTAACTCTCTGTCTCCACTCTCAGTCTCACTCCTTCTCACTCTCTTTTAACTCTCTGTCTCCTCTCTCAGTCTCGCTCTTTCTTGCTCTCTTTTAACTCTCTGTCTCTGCTTCAGTCTCGCTCCTTCTCGCTCTCTTTTAACTCTCTGTCTCCGCTCTCTTTCTCGCTCTTTCTCAATCTCTTTTTACTCTTTGATTCCACACTCAGCCTCGCTCTATTTTAACTCTCTGTCTCCACTCTCAGTCACACTCCTTCTCGCTCTCTTTTAACTCTCTGTCTCCACTCTCAGTCTTTTTCCTCCTTGCTCTCTTTTAACTCTCTTTGTCTCCTCTCTCAGTCTAACTTCTCGTTCGCTTTTAACTCTCTGTCTCTGCTTCAGTCTCGCTCCTACTTGCTGTCTTTTTACTCTCTCTGCTCTCAGTCTCACTCTTTCTCGCTCTCTTTTAACTCTCTGTCTCCACTCTCATTCTCGATCCTTTTTCTTCTTGTTTAACTCTCTGTCTCCCCTTTCAGTCTCACTTCTTCTCGCTCACTTTTAACTCTCTGCCTCCACTCTCAATCTCACTTCTTCTCCCTCTCTTTTAACTCTCTGTCTGCGCTCTCAGTCATACTCCTTCTCGCTCTCTTTTAAATCTGTCTCCACTTTCACTCTCGCTCCTTCTTGCTCTCTTTTAACTCTCTGTCTCCTCTCTCGGTCTCACTTCTTCTCGCTCTCTTTTAACTCTCTCTCTCCGTCTCACTCCTTCTCACTCTCTTTTAACTCTTCTGTCTCCGCTCTCAGTCTCACTCCTTCTCCCTCTCTTTTTAACTCTTGTTCTCCACTCTCATTCTAGCTCCTTCTCGCTCTCTTTTAACTCTCTGTTTATGCTCTCGGTCGCACTCCTCCTCACACTCTTTTAACTCTATGTCTCCTCTCGACGTCTCACTTCGTCTCGCTCTTTTTTAACTCTCTGTCTCTGCACTCAGACTCGCTCCTTCTTGCTCTCATTTAACTCTCCGTCTCCGTTCCCAGTCTCGCTCCCTCTCACTTTCTTTTACCTCTCCTTTTCCACTCTCACTCTCGATCCTTCTTGCTCTCTTTTCCCTCTCTGTCTCCACTCTAAGTCTCACTCATTCTCACTCTCTTTTAACACTCTGTCTCAGCTCTCAGTCTTGCTCCTTCTCGCTCTCTTTTAACTCTCACTCTCCACTCTCAGTCTCACTCCTTCTCCCCCTCTTTTAACTCTCTGTTTATGCTCTCAGTCTCAATCCCTCTCACACTCTTTTAACAATATGTCTGCTCTCTCAGTCTCACTTCTTCTCACGCTCATTTAACTCTCCGTCTCTGGTCCCAGTTTCACTCCCTCTCACTTTCTTTTAACTCTCCTTGTCTGCTCTCAGTCTTGCTCTTTAGCGCTCTCTTTTAACTCTCTGTTTCCACTCTCAGTCTCACTCACTCGCACTCTCTTTTAACTCTCTGTCTCCGCTTCAGTCTCACTCCTTCTCGCTCTCTTTTAACTCTGTCTCCGCTCTCAGTCACACTCCTCTCGCTCTCATTTAACTCTCTCTCTACGCTCTCAGTCTTGCTCCTTCTTGCTCTATTTTAACTCTCTGTCTAAACTCTCAGTCACACTCCTTCTCGCTCTCTTTTAACTCTCTGTCTCCACTCTCAGTCTTGTTCCTCCTTGCTCTCTTTTAACTCTCCGTCTCCTCTCTCAGTCTGACTGCTTCTCGTTCACATTTAACGCTCTGTCTCCGCTTCAGTCTCGCTCCTTCTAGCTGTCTTTTTACTCTCTCTCTCCGCTCTCAGTCTCGCTCTCTTTTAACTCTCTGTCTGCACTCTCAGTCTCGATCCTTTTTCTTCTTGTTTAACTCTCTGTCTCCCCTTTCAGTCTCACTTCTTCTCGCTCACTTTTAACTCTCTGCCTCCACTCTAAATCTCACTTCTGCTCCCTCTCTTTTTACTCTCTGTCTCCGCTCTCAGTCACACTCCTTCTCGCTCTCTTTTAACTCTCTGTCTCCGCTTTCACTCTTGCTCCTTCTTGATCTCTTTTAACTCTCTGTCTCCTCTCTCTGTCTCACTTCTTCTGGCTCTCTTTTAACTCTCTGTCTCCGCTCTTAGTCTCGCTCCTTCTGGCTCTCTTTTAACTCTCTCTCTCCACTCTCAGTCTCACTCCTTCTCACTCTCTTTTAACTCTTCTGTCAGCGCTCTCAGTCTCGCTCCTTCTCGCTCTCTTTTAACTCTCTCTCTCCACTCTCAGTCTCACTCCTTCTCGCTCTCTTTTAACTCTCTGTCTCCACTCAGTCTCAATCCTTTTTCTTCTTGTTTAACTCTCTGTCTCCCCTTTCGGTCACACTCCTTCTCGCTCTCTTTTAACTCTCTGTCTCCGCTTTCACTCTTGCTCCTTCTTGCTCTCTTTTAACTCTCTGTCTCCTCTCTCTGTCTCACTTCTTCTCGCTCTCTTTTAACTCTCTGTCTCCGCTTTCACTCTTGCTCCTTCTTGATCTCTTTTAACTCTCTGTCTCCTCTCTCTGTCTCACTTCTTCTGGCTCTCTTTTAACTCTCTGTCTCGGCTCTTAGTCTTGCTCCTTCTGGCTCTCTTTTAACTCTCTCTCTCCACTCTCAGTCTCACTCCTTCTCACTCTCTTTTAACTCTTCTGTCAGCGCTCTCAGTCTCGCTCCTTCTCGCTCTCTTTTAACTCTCTCTCTCCACTCTCAGTCTCACTCCTTCTCGCTCTCTTTTAACTCTCTGTCTCCCCATTCAGTCACACTCCTTCTCGCTCTCTTTTAACTCTCTGTCTCCGCTTTCACTCTTGCTCCTTCTTGCTCTCTTTTAACTCTCTGTCTCCTCTCTCTGTCTCACTTCTTCTCGCTCTCTTTTAACTCTCTGTCTCCACTCTCAGTCACACTCCTTCTCGCTCTCTTTTAACTCTCTGTCTCTGCTCTCAGTCTCGCTCATTCTCGCTCTCTTATAACTCTCTCTCTCCCCTCTCAGTCTCGCTCCTTCTCCCTCTCTTTTTAACTCTTGTTCTCCAATCTCGTTCTCGCTCCTTCTCGCTCACTTTTAACTCTCTGTCTCCACTCTCAGTCTCGCTCCTTCTTGCTCTCTTTTAACTCTCTGTCTCCACTCTCAGTCTCGCTCCTTCTAATTCTCTTTTCCCTCTCTGTCTTGGCTTTCATTCTTGCTCCTTCTCACTCTCTTTTAACTCTCTGACTCCTCTCTCCGTCTCGCTCCTTCTCGCTCTCTTTTAACTCTCAGTCTCAGCTCTCAGTCTCGCTCCTTCTCGGTCTCTTTTATCTCCCTGTCTCCGCTTACAGTTTCGCTCCTTCTCGCTCTCTTTTAACTCTCTGTCTCCTCCCTCAGTCTCACTCATTCTCACTCTCTTTTAACTCAATATCTCCGCTCTCAGTCTCACTCTTTCTTGCTCTCTTTTACCTCTCTGTCTCCGCTCTCAGTCTCACTCCTTCTCGTTCTCTTTTAACTCTATGTCTCTGCTCTCACTATCGCTCATTCTCGCCCTCTTTTAACTCTGTCTCCACTCTCCGTCTCACTCCTTCTCGCTCTCTTTTAACTCTCTGTCTCCACTCTCAGTCACACTCCTTCTCACTCTCTTTTAATTCTCTGTCGCCACTCTCAGCCTCGTTCCTCCACACTCTCTTTTAACTTTTGGTCTCCTCTCTCAGTCTCACTCCTTCTCGTTCACTTTTAACTCTCTGTCTCCGCTCTCAGTCTCGCTCCTTCTCGCTTTCTTTTAAATCTATGTCTCCGCTGTCAGTCTCGCTCCTTCTCACTTTATTTTAACTCTCTGTCTCCACTCTCAGTCACACTCCTTCTCACTCTCTTTTAACTCTCAGTCTCACTCCTACTCACTCTCTTTTCACTCTCCGTCTCCGCTCTCAGTCTCCCTCTTTCTCACTCTCTTTTAACACTCAGTCTCCACTCTTAGTCTCACTCCTTCTCGCTCTCTTTTAACTCTCTGTCTCCACTCTCAGTCTAGCTCCTTCTTGTTATCTTTCAGCTCTCGGTCTCCGCTTTCACTCTTACTCCTTCTTGCTCTCTTTTACCTCTCTGTCGCCACTCTCAGTCTCACTCATTCTCACTCTCTTTTAACACACTGTCTCCGCTCTCAGTCTCGCACCTTCTCACTCTCTTTTAACTCTCTGTCTCCACTCTCATTCTCACTCCTTCTCACTCTCTTTTAACTGTCTCCGCTCTCAGTCTCGCTCCTTCCCACTCTCTTTTAACTCTCTGTCTCCACTCTCTTTCTCACGCCTTCTCACTCTCTTTTAACTCTCTGTCTCCACTCTCATTCTCACTCCTTCTCACTCTCTTTTAACTCTCTGTCTCCACTCTCAGTCACACTCCTTCTCACTCTCTTTTAACTCTCAGTCTCATTCCTCCTCACTCTCTTTTAACTCTTGGTCTCCTCACTCAGTCTCACTCCTGCTCGTTCGCTTTAAACTCTCCGTCTCCGCTATCAGTCTTGCTCCTTCTCGCACTCGTTTAACTCTCTGTCTCCTCTCTCAGTCTCACTCCTTCTCACTCCCTTTTAACTCTGTCTCCTCTCTCAGTCTCACTCCAACTTGCACTCTTTTAATTCTTTGTCTCCACTCTCAGTCTCGTTCCATCTCGCTCTCTTTTAAATCTCCGTCTCCACTCTCAGTCTCGTTCCTTCTCGCTCTCTTTTAACTCTCTGACTCCACACTCAGCCTCGCTCCTTCTCGCTCTATTTTATCTCTCTGTCTCCACTCTCTGTCACACTCCTTCACGCACTCCTTTAACTCTGTCTCCACTCTCGTTCTCGTTCTTCCTCGCTCTCTTTTAACTATTTGTCTCCTCTCTCAGTCTAACGCCTTCTCGTTCGCTTTTAACTCTCTGTCTCCGCTCTCAGTCTCGATTCTTCTCGCTCTCTTTTAACTGCCTATCTCCACTCTCAGTCTCGATGCTTCTTCTTCTCATTTAACTCTTTGTTTCCTCTCTTAGTCTCACTCCTTCTCGCTCTCTTTTAACTCCCTGTCTCCGTTCACAGTCACATTTCTTCTCGCTCTCTTTTAACTCTTCTGTCTCTGCTCTCAGTCTCGCTACTTCTCGCTCTCTTTTAACTCTCTCTCTCCACTCTCAGTCTCACTCCTTCTCGCTCTCTTTTAACTCTCTGTCTCCACTCTCAGTCTCAATCCTTTTTCTTCTTGTTTAACTCTCTGTCTCCCCTTTCAGTCACACTCCTTCTCGCTCTCTTTTAACTCTCTGTCTCCGCTTTCACTCTTGCTCCTTCTTGCTCTCTTTTAACTCTCTGTCTCCTCCCTCTGTCTCACTTCTTCTCGCTCTCTAATAACTCTCTGTCTCCGCTCTCAGTCACACTCCTTCTCGCTCTCTTTTAACTCTCTGTCTCCGCTCTCAGTCACACTCCTTCTCGCTCTCTTTTAACTCTCTGTCTCTGCTCTCGGTCTCGCTCATTCTCGCTCTCTTATAACTCTCTCTCTCCCCTCTCAGTCTCGCTCCTTCTCCCTCTCTTTTTAACTCTTGTTCTCCACTCTCGTTCTCGCTCCTTCTCGCTCACTTTTAACTCTCTGTCTCCGCTCTCAGTCTCACTCCTTCTTGTTCTCTTTTAACTCTATGTCTCCGCTCTCAGTCTTGCTCCTTCTCGCTCTCTTTTAACTCTCTGTCTCCGCTCTCAGTCTCACTCCTTCTCGCATTGTTTTAACTCTGTCTCCACTGTCAGTCCCGCTCCTTCTCGCTCTCTTTTAACTCTCTGTCTCCACTCTCAGTCTCGCTCCTTCTAATTCTCTTTTCCCCCTCTGTCTTCGCTTTCATTCTTGCTCCTTCTCACTCTCTTTTAACTCTCTATTTATGCTCTCAGTGTCAAACCTTCTCGCTCTCTTTTAACTCTCTGACTCCTCTCTCCGTCTCGCTCCTTCTCGTTCTCTTTTAACTCTCAGTCTCAGCTCTCAGTCTCGCTCCTTCTCGGTCTCATTTATCTCCCTGTCTCCGCTTACAGTTTCGCTCCTTCTCGCTCTCTTTTAACTCTCTGTCTCCTCCCTCAGTCTCACTCATTCTCACTCTCTTTTAACTCAATATCTCCGCTCTCAGTCTCACTCCTTCTCGTTCTCTTTTAACTCTATGTCTCTGCTCTCACTCTCGCTCATTCTCGCCCTCTTTTAACTCTGTCTCCACTCTCCGTCTCACTCCTTCTCGCTCTCTTTTAATTCTCTGTCGCCACTCTAAGTCTCGTTCCTCCACACTCTCTTTTAACTCTTGGTCTCCTCTCTCAGTCTCACTCCTTCTCATTCACTTTTAGCTCTCTGTCTCCGCTCTCAGTCTCGCTCCTTCTCGCACTCGTTTAACTCTCTGTCTCCTCTCTCAGTATCCCTCCTTCTCACTCTCTTTTAACTCTCTGTTTCCGCTCTCAGGCTAGTTGCTTTCCACTCTCTTTTAACTCTCTGTCTCCACTCTCAGTCTCACTACTTCTTGTTCACTTTTAACTCTCTGTCGCCACACTCAGTCTTGCTCCTTCTTGCTCTGTTTAAATCTCTGTATCCGCTCTCAGTCTCGCTCTTACTCGCTCTTTTTTCACTCTCCGTCTCTGCTCTCAGTCTCCCTCTTTCTCACTCTCTTTTAACTCTCTGTCTCCTCTCTCAGACTCGCTCCTTCTTGTGCTCTTTTAAAGCTCTGCCTTTGCTCCCAGTCTCGCTCATTCTCACTCTCTTTTAACTCTCGGTCTCCACTCTCATTCTCGCTCCTTCTCATTCTCTTTTAACTCTCTGTCTCTGCTCTCAGTCTCACTCCATCTCGCTCTCACTTAGTTCTCCGTCTCCGGTCTCAGTCTCACTCCTTCTCATTCACTTTTAACTGTCCTTCTCCGCTCTCAGTCTCGCTCCATCTCTCTCTCTTTTAACTCTCTGTCTCCACTCTCAGTCTCACTCATCCTCACTCTCTTTTAACTATCTGTCTCCGCTCTCATTCTCGCTCCTATTCACTCTCTTTTAACTCACTGTTTCCACTCTCATTCTCGCTCCTTCTCACTCTCTTTTAACTCTTTGTCTCCACTCTCAGTCCCGCTCCTTCTCGCTCTCTTTTAACTCTCCATCTCCGATCTCAGTCTCGCTCCTTCTCCCTCACTTTTCACCCTCTTTCTCCACTCTCAGTCCTGCTTCATCTCACTCTCTTTTAACTCTCTTTCTCCGCTCTCAGTCTCGCTGCTTCTCACTCTCATTTAACTCTCTGTCTCCTCTCTCAGTCTCGCTCCTTCTTGCGCTCTTTTAAAGCTCTGGCTCTGCTCTCAGTCTCGCTCCTACTCACTCACTTGTAACTCTCTGTCTCCGCTCTCAGTATCGCTCCTTCTCGAGCTCTTTTAAATCTCTTTCTCCACTCTCAGTCTCGCTCCTTCTTGTTATCTTTTAACACTCTGTCTCCGCTTTCAGTCTCACTCCTTCTCGCTCTCTTTTAACTCTCTATTTATGCTCTCAGTCACACTCCTCCTCACACTCTTTTAACTTTATGTCGCCTCTCGAAGTCTCAATTCGTCACACTCTTTTTTAACTCTCTGTCTCCACGCTCATTCTCACTCCTTCTCGCGCTCTTTTAACTCTCTTTCTCCGCTCTCAGTCTCGCTGCTTCTCGATCTCATTTAATTCTCCGTCTCCGCTCTCAGTCTCGCTCCTTCTCTCTCTCTTTTAACTCTCTGTCTCCTCTCTCAGTCTCGCTCCTTCTTGCGCTCTTTTAAAGCCCTGGCTCTGCTCTCAGTCCCGCTCCTACTCACTCACTTGTAACTCTCTGTCTCCGCTCTCAGTAGCCCTCCTTCTCGCTCTCTTTTAACTCTCTGTTTCCGCTCTCAGGCTAGTTGCTTTCCACTCTCTTTTAACTCTCTGTCTCCACTCTCAGTCTCACTACTTCTCGTTCACATTTAACACTCTGTCTCCACACTCAGTCTTGCTCCTTCTCGCTCCGTTTAAATCTCTGTATCCGCTCTTACTCGCTCTCTTTTAACTCTCTGTCTCTGCTCTCAGTCTCCCTCTTTCTCACTCTCTTTTAACTCTCTGTATCCTCTCTCAGTCTTGCTCCTTCTTGTGCTCTTTTAAAGCTCTGCCTCTGCTCTCATTCTCGCTCCTTCTCACTCTCTTTCAACTCTCTGTCTCCGCTCTCAGTCTCACTCCATCTCGCTCTCATTTAACTCTCCGTCTCCGGTCTCAGTCTCACTCATCCTCACTCTCTTTTAACTCTCTGTCTCCACTCTCATTCTCGCTCCCTCTCGCTCTCTTTTAACTCTCCGTCTCCGAACTCAGTCTCGCTCCTTCTCCCTCACTTTTCACTCTCTTTCTCCACTCTCAGTCCTGCTTCTTCTCACTCTCTTTTAACTCTCTTTCTCCGCTCTCAGTCTCGCTGCTTATCACTCTCATTTAACTTGCCGTCTCCGCTCACAGTCTTACTTTTTCTCACTCTCTTAAAATCTGCGAATTCGCTCTCATTCTCGCTCTTTCTCACTCTCTTTTAACTCTCTGTCTCCTCTCTCAGTCTCACTCCTTCTTTCGCTCTTTTAAAGCTCTGGCTCCGCTTTCAGTCTCACTCCTTCTTGCTCTCTTTTAACTCTCTGTTTATGCTCTCGGTCTCACTAATCCTCACACTCTCTTAACTCTGTGTCTCCTCTCTCAGTCTCACTCCTCCTCACACTCTTTTAACTCTATGTCTCCTCTCGAAGTCTCACTTCATCTCGCTCTTCTTTAACACTCTGTCTCTGCACTCAGTCTTGCTCCTTCTCGCTCTTTTTTCACTCTCAGTCTCCGCTCTCAGTCTCGATTCTTCTCGCACTCTTTTAACTCTCTTTCTCCACTCTCAGTCACGCTCCTTCTTGTTATCATTTAACTGTCTGTCTCCGCAATCAGTCTCGCTCCTTCTCGCTCTCATTTAACTCTCCGTCTCTGGTCTCAGTTTCCCTCCCTCTCATTCTCTTTTAACTCTCCTTCTCTGCTCTCAGTCTCACACCTTAGCGCTCTCTTTTAACTCTGTCTCCACTCTCAAGCTACCGCATTCTCACTCTCTTTTAACACTCTGTCTCCGCTCTCAGTCTTGCTCCTTTCCACTCTCTTATAACTAACTTTCTCCACTGTCTGTCTCGCTCCCTCTCGCCCTCATTTAACTCTCTGTCTCCGCTCTCAGTATCCCTCCTTCTCGCTCTCTTTTAACTCTCTGTTTCCACTCTCAAGCTAGTTGCTTTCCACTCTCTTTTAACTCTCTGTCTCCACTCTCAGTCTCACTACTTCTCGTTCACTTTTAACTCTCTGTCTCCACACTCAGTCTTGCTCCTTCTCGCTCCCTTTAAATCTCTGTATCCACACTCAGTCTCGCTCTTACTCGCTCTCTTTTCACTCGCTGTCTCCAATCTCAGTCTCGCTCCTTCTTGTGCTATTTAAAGCTCTGGCTCCGCTCTCAGTCTCGCTGCTTATCACTCTCATTTAACTCGCCGTCTCCGCTCACAGTCTTACTTTTTCTCACTCTCTTAAAATCTGCGAATTCGCTCTCATTCTCGCTCTTTCTCACTCTCTTTTAACTCTCTGTCTCCTCTCTCAGTCTCGCTCCTTCTTTCGCTCTTTTAAAGCTCTGGCTCCGCTTTCAGTCTCACTCCTTCTTGCTCTCTTTTAACTCTCTGTTTATGCTCTCGGTCTTACTAATCCTCACACTCTCTTAAGTCTGTGTCTCCTCTCTCAGTCTCACTCCTCCTCACACTCATTTAACTCTATGTCTCCTCTCGAAGTCTCACTTCGTCTCACTCTTTTTTAACTCTCTGTCTCCGCTCTCAGTCTCGCTCCTTCTCGCTCTCTTTTAACTCTCTGTTTATGCTCTCGGTCTCACTCCTCCTCACACTCTCTTAACTCTGTGTCTCCTCTCTCAGTCTCACTTCATCTCACTCTTTTTTAACACTCTGTCTCTGCACTCAGTCTCGCTCCTTCTCGCTCTTTTTTCACTCTCAGTCTCCGCTCTCAGTCTCGATTCTTCTCGCACTCTTTTAACTCTCTTTCTCCACTCTCAGTCACGCTCCTTCTTGTTATCATTTAACTCTCTGTCTCCGCAACCAGTCTAGCTCCTTCTCGCTCTCATTTAACCCTCCGTCTCTGGTCTCAGTTTCCCTCCCTCTCACTCTCTTTTAACTCTCCTTCTCTGCTCTCAGTCTCACTCCTTAGCGCTCTCTTTTAACTCTGTCTCCACTCTCAGTCTACCTCATTCTCACTCTCTTTTAACGCTCTGTCTCCGCTCTCAGTCTTGCTCCTTTCCACTCTCTTTTAACTAACTTTCTCCACTGTCTTTCTCGCTCCCTCTCGCCCTCATTTAACTCTGTCTCCGCTCTCAGTATCCCTCCTTCTCGCTCTCTTATAACTCTCTGTTTCCACTCTCAAGCTAGTTGCTTTCCACTCTCTTTTAACTCTCTGTCTCTGCTCTCAGTCTCACTACTTCTCGTTCACTTTTAACTCTCTGTCTCCACACTCAGTCTTGCTCCTTCTCGCTCCCTTTAAATCTCTGTATCCGCTCTGTCTCACTCTTACTCGCTCTCTTTTCACTCGCTGTCTCCAATCTAAGTCTCGCTCCTTCTTGTGCTATTTAAAGCTCTGTCTCCACTCTCATTCTCGCTCCTTCTCACTCCCTTCTAACTCTCTGTCTCCGCTCTCAGACTCGCTTCTACTCACGTGCTTCTAACCCTCTTTCTCCGCTCTCAGTCTCGCTCCTTCTCACTCTCTTTTAACTATCCTTCTCCGCTCTCAGTCTCGCTCCAACTCTCTCTCTTTTAACTCTCTGTCTCCACCCTCAGTGTCACTCATCCTCATTCTCTTTTAACTACCTGTCTCCGCTCTAAGTCTCGCTCCTTCTCACTCTGTTTTAAGACTCTGTCTCCACTCTCATTCTCGCTCCTTCTCACTCTCTTTTAACTCTTTGTCTCCACTCTCAGTCCCGCTCCTTCTCGCTCGCTTTAAACTCTCTGTCTCCGATCCCAGTCTCGCTCCTTCTCCATCACTTTTCATTCCCCTTCTCCACTCTCATTCTCGCTCCTTCTCGTGCTCTTTCAACTCTCTTTCTCCGCTCTCAGTCTCGCTGCTTCTCGCTCTCATTTAACTCTCCGTCTCTGCTCTCAGTCTCGCTCCTTCTCACTCTCTTTAAATCTCCGTATCCGTTCTCAGTCTCACTCATTCTCTCTCACTTTTAACTCTCTGTCTCCACGCTCAGTCTCACTCATTCTCACTCTCTTTTAACTACCTCTCTCCGCTCTCAGTCTAACTCCCACTGACTCTCTTGTAACTCTCCATCTCCACTCTCATTCTCGCTCCCTCTCACTCTCTTTTAACTCTTTATCTCCACTCTCAGACCCGCTCCTTCTCGCTCTCTTTTAACTCTCCGTCTCCGATTTCAGTCTCGCACTTTCTCCCTCACTTTTCACTCACTTTCTCCACTCTCATTCTCGCTCCTTCTCACTCTCTTTTAACTCTCTGTCTCCACTCTCATTCTCGCACTCTTTCAACTCTCTGTCTCTGCTCTCAGTCTCACTCCTACTCGCTCTCTTTTCACTCTCCATCTCCACTCTCAGTCTCCAGCTTTCTCACTCTCTTTTAACACTCTGTCTCCACTCTTAGTCTCACTCCTTCTCACTTTCTTTTAACTCTCTGTCTCCGATCTCAGACTCGCTCCTTCTTGTTATCTTTTAACTCTCTGTCTCCGCTTTCAGTCTCACTCCTTCTCGCTCTCTTTTAACTCTCTGTTTATGCTCTCGGTCTCACTCCTCCTCACACACTTTTAACACTATGTCTCCTCTCTCAGTCTCACTTCATCTCGCTCTTTTTTAACTCTCTGTCTCCGCACTCAGTCTAGCTCCTTCTTGCTCTCATTTAACTCTCCGTCTCCGGTCTCAGTCTTGCTCCCTCTCACTCTCCTTTACCACTCCTTTTCCACTCTCAGTCTTATTCCTTCGTGATCTCTTTTACCTCTCTGTCTCCACTCTCAGTCTCACTCATTCTCACTCTCTTTTAACACACTGTCTCCGCTCTCAGTCTCGCTCCTTCTCACTCTCTTTTAACTCTCTGTTTCTGCTCTCAGTCTCGCTACTTCTCACTCTCTTTTAACTCTATGTCTCCTCTCTCAGTTTCACTTCTTCTTGCTCTTTTTTAACACTCTGTCTCTGCACTCAGTCTCGCTCCTTCTCGCTCTCTTTTCATTCTCAGTCTCTGCTCTCAGGCTCGCTTCTTCACGCGCTCTTTTAACTCTCTTTCTCCGCTCTCAGTCACACTCCTTCTTGTTATCATTTAACTCTCTGTCTCCGCAATCAGTCTCGCTCCTTCTCACTCTCATTTAACTCTCCGTCTCTGGTCTCAGTCTCGCTCCTTAGCGCTCTCTTTTAACTCTCTGTCTCCACTCTCAGGCTACCTCATTCTCACTCTCTTTTAACACTCTGTCTCCACTCTCAGTCTTGCTCCTTTCCACTCTCTTTTAACTAACTTTCTCCACTGTCTGTCTCGCTCACTCTCGCCCTCATTTAACTCTCTGTCTCCGCCCTCAGTATCCTTCCTTCTCGCTCTCTTTTAACTCTCTGTTTCCGCTCTCAGGCTAGTTGCTTTCCACTCTCTTTTAACTCTCTGTCTCCGCTCTCAGTCACACTCTTTCTCACTCTCTGTAAATCTGCGAATTTGATCTCATTCTCGCTCTTTCTCTCTCTCTTTTAACTCTCTGTCTCCTCTCTCAGTCTCACTCCTTCTTGCGCTCTTTTAGAGCTCTGGCTCTGCTCTCAGTCTCGCTCCTACTCACTCACTTGTAACTCTCTGTCTCCGCTTTCAGTCTCGTTCCATCTCGCACTCTTTTAAATCTCTTTCTCCACTCTCAGTCTCGCTCCTTCTTGTTACCTCTTAACACTCTGTCTCCGCTTTCAGTCGTACTCCTTCTTGCTCTCTTTTAACTCTCTGTTTATGCTCTCGGTCGCACTCCTCCTCACACTCTTTTAACTCTATGTCTCTTCTTAAAGCCTCACTTCGTCTCGCTCTTTTTTAAATCTCTGTCTCCGCACTCAGACTCGCTCCTTCTTGCTCTCATTTAACTCTCCGTCTCCGTTCCCAGTCTCGCTCCCTCTCACTTTCTTTTACCTCTCCTTTTCCACTCTCAGTCTCGCTCCTTCTTGCTCTCTTTTCTCTCTCTATCTCAACTCTAAGTCTCACTCATTCTCAATCTCTTTTAACACTCTGTCTCAGCTCTCAGTCTCGCTCCTTCTCGTTCTCTTTTAACTCTCTGTTTATGCTCTCAGTCTCAATCCTCCTCACACTCTTTTAACACTATGTCTGCTCTCTCAGTCTCACTTCTTCTCACTCTCATTTAACTCTCCGTCTCTGGTCTGAGTTTCGCTCCTCTCATTCTCTTTTAACTCTCTGTCTCCACTCTCAGTCTCGCTCCTTCTCGCTCTCTTTTAACTCTCTGTCTCTGCTCTCAGTCTCACTCCTTCTCGTTCTCTTTTAGCTCTGTCTCCACTCTCAGTCTCGCTCCTTCACACTCTCTTTTAACTCTCACTCTCCACTCTCAGTCTCACTCCTTCTCACTCTCTTTGAACTCACTGTCTCACCTCTCAGTCTCGCACCATGTTGCTCACATTTAACTCTTCTGTCTCCGCTCTCAGTCGCACACCTTCTCACTCTCTTTTAATTCTCTGTCTCCTCTCTCAGTCTTAATCCTTCTTGCTCTCTTTTAACTCTCTGTCTCTGCTCTCAGTCTCACTCATTCTCGCTCTCTTATAATTCTCTGTCTCCCCTCTCAGTCTCGCTCCTTCTCTCTCCCTTATAACTCTCTGTCACCGCTCTCATTCTCGCTCCTTCTCACTTTCTTTTAACTCTCTTTCTCCGCTCACAGTCTCACTCCTTCTTGTTCTCTTTTAACTTTCTGTCTCCGCTCTCTGTCTCGCTCCTTCTCGCTCGATTTTAACTCCCTGTCTCCGCTCTCACTCTTGCTCCTTCTCGCTCTTTTAACTCTCTGTCTCCTCTCTCAGTCTCACTCCTTCTCGCTCTCTTTTAACTCTCCGTCTCCACTCCCAGTCTCGTTCCTTCTCGCTGTCTTTTAACTCTCTGACTCCACACACAGTCTCGCTCCTTCTCACTCTATTTTATCTCTCTGTCTCCACTCTCAGTCACACTCCTTCTCACTCTCTTTTAACTCTCTGTCTCCACTCTCTGTCTCGTTCCTCCTCGCTCTCTTTTAACTCTTTATCTCCTCTCTCAGTCAAACTCCTTCCCGTTAGCTTTTAACTCTCTGTCTCCGCTCTCAGTCTCTATCCTTCTCGCTCTCTTTTAACTCTCTGTCTCCTCTCTCTCTCTCACTTCTCATCGGTCTCTTTTAAATCTCTGTCTCCATTCTCAGTCTCGCTCCTACTTGCTCTCTTTTAACTCTCACTCTCCACTCTGTCTCCTTCCTTCTCACTCTCTTTTAACTCTCTGTCCCCTCTCTCAGTCTTACTCCTTCTTATTTTCCTTTAACTCTCTGTCTCTGGTCTCAGTCTCGCTCATTCTCGGTCCTTTATAACTCTCTGTCTCCGCTCTCAGTCTCGCTCCTTCTCCCTCTCTTTTAACTCTGTGTCACTGCTCTCATTCTCGCTCCCTCTCGCTCTCTTTCAACTCTGTGTCTCCGCTCTCATTCTCGCTCCTGCTCGCTCTCTTTTAACTCTCTGTCTCCACTCTCAGTCTCGCTTCTTCTTGCTCTCTTTTAACTCTTTGTCTCCACTCTCATTCTCGCTCCTTTTCGTTCTCTTTTAACTCTATGTCTCTTCCTTCAGTCTCGCTCCTTCTTGCTCTCTTTTAAATCTCTATCTCCTCTCTCAGTCTAGGTCCTTCTTGATCTCTTTTAACTCTCTGTCTCCACTCTCAGTCTCACTCCTTCTCACTCTCTTTTAACACTCTGTCTCCTCTCTCAGTCTCGCTCCTTCTTGCTCTCTTTTAACACTCTGTCTCCGCTTCAGTCTCGCTCCTTCTCGCTCTCTTTTAACTCTCTGTCTCCGCTCTCAGTCTCGCTCTTTCTCGCTCTCTTTTAACTCTCTGACTCCACTCTCAGTCTCGATCCTCCTCGCTCTCTTTTAGCTATTTGTCTCCCCTCTCAGTCTCGCTCCTTCTCCCTCTCTTTTTAACTCTTTGTCTCCACTCTCATTCTCGCTCCTTCTCGCTCTCTTTTAACTCTCTGTCTCCGCTCTCAGTCTCGCTCCTTCTCACTCTCTTTTAACTCTCTGTCTCCACTCTCAGTCTCGCTCCTTCTCGCATTGTTTTAAATCTATGTCTCCGCTGTCAGTCTCGCTCCTTCTCGCTCTCTTTTAACTCTCTGTCTCCACTCTCAGTCTCGTTCCTCCTCGCTCTCTTTTAAATCTTTATCTCCTCTCTCAGTCTAACTCCTTCTCGTTCGCTTTTACCTCTCTGTCTCCGCTCTCAGTCTCAATCCTTCTCGCTCTCTTTTAACTGTCTGTCTCCACTCTCAGTCTCGATGCTTCTTCTTCCCATTTAACTCTTTGTCTCCTCTCTTAGTCTCACTCCTTCTCGCTCACTTTTAACTCTCTGTCTCCATTCTCAATCACACTCCATCTCGCTCTCTTTTAACTCTCTGTCTCTGCTTTCAGTCTCGCTCCTTGTTGCTCTCTTTTAACTCTCTGTCTCCTCTCTCTCTCTCACGTCTCGTTGGTCTCTTTTAAATCTCTGTCTCCGTTCTCAGTCTCAGTCCTAGCTGCTCTCTTTTAACTCTCACCCTCCACTCTGTCTCGCTCCTACTCGCTCACTTTTAACTCTACTGCTCCGCTCTCACTCTCCCTCCTTTTCACTCTCTTTTAACTCTCTGTCCCCTCTCTCAGTCTTACTCCTTCTTATTTTCCTTTAACTCTTCTGTCTCCACTCTCAGTCTCGATCCTTTTTCTTCTTGTTTAAGTCTCTGTCTCCCCTTTCAGTCTCACTTCTTCTTGCTCACTTTAACTCTCTGCCTCCACTCTCAATCTCACTTCTTCTCCCTCTCTTTTAACTCTCTGTCTCCGCTTTCACTCTCGCTCCTTCTCACTCTCTTTTAACTCTCTGTCTCCTCTGTCTCACTTCTTCTCGCTCTCTTTTAACTCTTTGTCTCCACTCTCATTCTCACTCCTTCTCGCTCTTTTAACTCTATGTCTGTTCTTTCAGTCTCGCTCCTTCTTGCTCTCTTTTAACTCTCTGTCTCCACTCTCAGACTCACTCCTTCTTCCTCTCTTTTAAATCTCTATCTCAGCTCTCAGTCTAGCTCCTTCTTGCTCTCTTTTAACTCTCTGTCTCCACTCTCAGTCTCACTCCTTCTCACTCTCTTTTAACTCTCTGTCTCCTCTCAGCCTCGCTCCTTCTTGCTCTCTTTCAACTCTCTGTCTCTGCTTCAGTCTCGTTCTTTCTCGCTCTCTTTTAACTCTCTGTCTGCGCTCTCAGTCTCACTCTTTCTCGCTCTCTTTTAACTCTCTGACTCCACACTCAGCCTCGCTCCTTCTCGCTCTATTTTAACTCTCTGTCTCCACTCTCAGTCACACTCCTTCTCGCTCTCTTTTAACTCTCTGTCTCCGCTCTCAGTCTCGCTCCTTCTCCCTCTCTTTTAACTCTCTGTCACCACTCTCATTCTCGCTCCCTCTCGCTCTCTTTTAACTCTCTCTCTCCACTTTCAGTCTCACTCCTTCTCACTCTCTTTTAACTCTTCTGTCTCCACTCTCAGTCTCGATCCTTTTTCTTCTTGTTTAAGTCTCTGTCTCCCCTTTCAGTCTCACTTCTTCTTGCTCACTTTTAACTCTCTGCCTCCACTCTCAATCTCACTTCTTCTCCCTCTCTTTTAACTCTCTGTCTCCGCTTTCACTCTCGCTCCTTCTCACTCTCTTTTAACTCTCTGTCTCCTCTCTCTGTCTCACTTCTTCTCGCTCTCTTTTAACTCTCTGTCTCTGCTTCAGTCTCGCTCTTTCTCGCTCTCTTTTAATTCTCTGTCTCCACTCTCAGTCTTATTCTTTCTCGCTCTCTTTTAACTCTCTGACTCCACACTCAGTCTCGCTCTATTTTAACTCTCTGGCTCCACTCTCAGTCACACTCCTTCTCGCTCTCTTTTAGCTCTCTGTCTCCGCTGTCAGTCTCGCTCCTTCTCGCTCTCTTTTAACTTTCTGTCTCCACTCTCAGTCTCACTCCTTCTTGCTCTCTTTTAACTCTCTGTCTCCACTCTCAGTCTCGCTCCTTCTAATTCTCTTTTCCCTCTCTGTCTTCGCTTTCATTCTTGCTCCTTCTCACTTTCTTTTAACTCTTTATTTATGCTCTCAGTGTCAAACTTTCTCGCTCTCTTTTAACTCTCTGACTCCTCTCTCAGTCTCACTCCTTCTCACTCTCTTTTAACTCTCAGTCTCAGCTCTCAGTCTCGCTCCTTCTCGGTCTCTTTTAACTCTGTGTCTCCTCCCTCAGTCTCACTCCTCTTGCTCTCTTTTAACACTCTGTTTATGCTCTCAGTCTCGCTCCTTCTCACTCTCTTTTAACTCTCTGTCTCCGCTCTCAGTCTCGCTGCTATTTGCTCTCTTCTAACTGTCTGTCTCCTCCCTGAGTCTCACTCCTTCTCACTCTCTTTTAACTCAATATCTCCGCTCTCAGTCTCACTCTTTCTTGCTCTCTTTTACCTCTCTGTCTCCGCTCTCAGTCTCACTCCTTCTTGCTCTCTTTTAACTCTCTGTCTCCGCTCTCACTCTCGCTCATTTTCGCCCTCTTTTAACTCTGTCTCCACTCTCCATCTCACTCCTTCTCGCTCTCTTTTAACTCTCCGTCTCCACTCTCAGTCTCGTGCCTTCTCACTCTCTTTTAACTCTCTGTCTCCACTCTCAGTCTCACTCCTTCTCGCACTCTTTTAACTCCCTGGCTCCGCTCACATTCTCACTCCTTCTCGCTCTCTTTTAACTCTCTGTCTCCACTCTCAGTCTTGCCCCTTCTAGCTCTCTTTTAACTCCCTGGTGTAGCTCTCTGCAGTTCAGTTTCTGGTCAATGGTAACCCCCAGGATGTTGATAATGGTGGATTCAGTGATGGCCATGCTTTTCAACATCAAGGGGATATGTTTACACTCTCTCTTGTTGGAATTGGTCATTGCTTAGCAATTATGTGGCACAAATATTACTTGCCACTTATCAGGCCCATTCTGGATGTTATCCAGCTGTTGCTGCATTTGGACATGGAGTGTTTCATTGTCTGAACAGTCATGAAGAGGATTGAACATTGTGCAATCATCAGCAATGTTGACCTTATGATGAAAGTAACCATTGGTGAAGCTAAGATGCTACCCTGAGGAACTCCTGCAGTCCTGGGGTCGAGATGATTCGCCACCAACCATATTCCTTTGTGCTAGGTATGACTCCAACCAGAGGCGAGTTTTCCTTCTGATTCCCATTGACTCCAGTTTTGCTACGTCTCCTTGATGCCACACTCGGTCAAATGCTGTCTTGAGGACCAAGGCTGTAATGAGATCCGGGGCTGAGTAGCGATGATCGAGCCCAAATTGAGTATGTGCTGCTTGATATCACTGTCACCGACACCTTACATCACTTTCCTGATGATCAAGAGTGACAGGATGATAATGGGTTGAATTGGATTTGTCCTGCTTTTTGTGTACAGGACATACCTGGGCAATTTTCCACATAGCCGGGTAGATGCCAGTGTTGTAGCTGCACTGGAACAGCTTGGCTAGGGGCACGGCATGTTCTGGAGCACAAGTCTTCAGTACTATAGCCGGAATATTGTCAGGGCCCATAGCCTTTGTAGTATCCAGTGCCTTCAGCTGTTTCTTGATATCACATGGAGTGGACTGGCTGAAGACTGGCATTTGGGTTATAGAGACCTCAGGAAGAGGCTGAGATGGATCATCCATCTATAAAATAGTAACACACACACATACATGAATGCGCATGTTTATACAATACATATGTATTTATGAGAGGGAGAGAGAGAGAGACAAAGAGAGATTGGTCATGAACATAGACATAGCCATAGATACGAGACATATGCACGTATATTCTTTCATCGTCATAGGGTCAACATTTGGGAAATGCCCCCCCCTCATAGCACCTTGGGACACCTTCACAAAATAGGGATGGCAGCAGTTAAAGAAGACGGCTCAACGCCACCTTCTCAAGAGACAATTAGGAATGGATAATAAATACTGGCCTAGCCAGCGACACCCACATCCCAGAAATGAATAAAATGACACTTGGACATATATGTAATAGATGCACAATTTACCAAATAGATACACAGTTACACGTATGTAGAAATATATAAATACAATTATGCCAAAGCAAAGCCATTCCTTCATATTCTCACAGAATAATGGACAGATAGATTGACTTGTGTAAGGAACCAGCAAAAATTCAAAATAGATTTTAAAGCAAAATGATATTTGATTTATTCAGTCAATATGAGTCAGAGGCCATTAAAGAAAACATTGAAGAAGCACTTTACAGCCAATTAAATACTTCTGAAGAGTAGTCCTCAATGTAGGAAATATGGCAATTAATTTGCACACAGCAAGCTCCCACAGACAGCAATGTGATAATGGCCGGATAATCTGATTTGTAGTGATGTTGACTGAGGGATAAATATTATCCAGGGCACCAGGGGGATCTCGCTTACTCATCTTCTAAATAGTGTCATGTGATCTTTTATGTCCATCTGAGAGCGCAGATGAAACCTTAGTTTAACATCTAATCCAAAAACAGCATCCGCTGACAGTGCGGCACTCCCTCAGTACTGCACTGGAATTGTCGGCTTCGATTCTGGTGCGCAAGTCTCTGGAATGGGGTAATGAACCCGGCACGTTCTGACTCAGAGGTGAGATTGTGAAACACCACCATTGTTATAAATGTCTGTTATTTAATTCAACAACAGTTCATGTAAGCAATTACTGCACTAACCCTACCTGCACATCCAGACAGGTGTGGAATTGGATTGTCTAAGCATGCACACATCTGGACATACACAGGCAGCAACACCAGTACTGTAAGAAAGACTTGCATTTCTATAGCACCTTTCATAACCTCAGAAAATCCTAAAATGCTTTATAACCAATTAAGTACTTTTACAGCATAGTCACTTTTGTAATATACTAAACTCAGTGCACAGCAAGATCCCATAAATAGCAATGTGGTCATGATCAGATTACCTGTTTTTTTGTCATTGGGAGGTTGTGATGTTGAGGGGTAAATATTGGCCAGATCACCAGGGAGAACTCTCCTGCTCTTCTTCAAAATAGCACCATGGGATCTTTTACACGCCCCTGAGAGAAGGTTGACGGAGCCTCGGTTTAACTTCCATCCAAAAGATCACACCTCTGACATTGCTGCATTCCCTCATTACTGTACGGAGAGGGTCAGTCTCGATAATGGGCTCAAGTGTCTTTGAGCTGACAACCTCCTGACTCTGGAAGCAGAGTGTGACTGACTGAGCTATTTACTCAGGTAGAATTACACACAGCTGAATATCAACACTCAGCCCTAGACACCATTCTCCTTGTATGTTTAATAGACTCATTCCCAAATATTGACTCAGCGTGGCACACACACATATGCTCTCACACACACACACACACTCACACACTTACACATACTCACACACTTACACACACACACGCTCTCACACACACACACTTACACACACACACACACTTACACACACTCACACACTTACACACACACACGCGCTCTCACACACACACACTTACACACACTCACACACTTACACACACTCACACACTCACACACACACACTCACACACTTACACATACTCACACACTTACACACACACACACGCACACACACACTCACACACACACACTCTCTCACACACACACACAAACACACACACACACAAACACACACACGCACACTTACACACACACAACACTCACACACAAACACACACACACACTTACACACACACACACTTATACACACACACACGCTTTCACACACACACACTTACACATACTCACACAATTATGCATGCACACACACACACTCACACACACACACACTCTCACACACACACAAACTTACACACTTACACACACACGCACACACAGTAACCAAACCAGAGGGGTGTTTTATCTTGGGTTCTTCAAGTAAAATGAAGTTAAAGACCATTCTGCCCATCATGCCTGTGCCAGCTCTCTGCATGAGCTAATTAGATAGCATTACTCCCCCACTCCTTACCCATAGACCTGTAAATTTTGTCTCTTCAGATAGTTATCCAATTCCCTTTTGAAAGCCTCGATTGAACCTGCCTCCACCACACTCTCAGGCAGTGCATTCCAGGTCCTGACCCCCTCACTGTGTGAAAAGGTTTTCCCTCATGTCACTATTGCTTCTTTTGCCAATCACTTTAAATCTGGTTTCTGATCCTTCAGCAATGGGAACAGTTTCTCCCTGTCCACTCTGTCCAGACCCCTCATGAGGATTTTAATACCTCGATGAAATCTCCTGTCAACCTTCTCTTCTCCAAAGAAAACAATCCCAACTTCTCCAATATATCTTCATCCCTGGGAACACTCTTGTGAATCTTTGCTTCACTCTCTCTAATGCTTACACACCCTTCTCAAAGTGTGGGGCCAAGACCTGGACACAACACGCCAGTGAGGCTGAGCTAGTGTTTATGATTCAAACTGCACCGATGCAGAGCGGGAGCAGTGAGTGTTGCAGGGAAGCCCTGGTAACAGTCTAGGCGCTGCCTGCCCCACCCCGATCTCTAACCATAAGTGTGTGACCCAGCGCCCTCCACACCACCGCCACCACCACCCCCCCACCCTCTCAGTACCTGCGTTTCGGACAGGTTGAGGTGCCTGGCTAGCTCAGTGCGCTCCCGACCCACCACATACTGGCATCGCTGGAACTCCATCTCCAGGCGGTACAGCTGCTCAGCGGTGAAGGAGGTTCGAGTCCGCTTCGGCCGATCCAAATCCAGGCCTCTGGGAAGCACGATCTCACGGATTGTCCCTTTAGCATCTAGTCCAGAGAGAGAGAGGGAGAGGTGGGTTAATCTGAGAGCATGTCCATCTCTCTCATTCACGGTGAACCTTCTCACCGTCCTACTTCCAACTGATTTCATAACATTTCCGTTTGAATTTCATTTCATGTTTAAAGTTATCATTTTTATCTTATTTAACTTTTTTTATTTTTCCTTATAAAAATGCCAACTTTCAACCCGTCTGTTGTCCTCACTGTTAATTCTGTCTTTTCCCCTTTCTTTATCTTTATTTCTTGTTCCTTTCTTTCACGTTTCACCCGATGTTAAAAAAATTTCACTCGTTTCCTCACCGCATTTTTTAAAGATCAGTTCAATTCCCTTCCTCTAAGCCGAGTTCCTTTCCCGTGGGATCAAAACCCGAGTAGATTTTTTTAATAATATAAAAGGCCTCACGTTTTCCCGCTCAGATTATCTGACTTATTAGACAGCGAGTTTCAGAAAGGAATCTAAAATAGACAGACAAGAGAAAATAGGAGAGAGAGGAGTGAGGGGACGGAGGCAGAAGGGGGTGCTGGTGTGGGTAGGTGGTGGTGGTTGAGTTCCAACATTGGCAGATCCAAAATGGGAGAGGAACAGAGGAGGAGAGACCGAAAATAGAGAGAGGGATAGAAAGTAGAGATAGAGACAGAAAATAAAGAGGTGGGTAGAGATAGAGAACAGAGAGAAAGATAAAGAATGGAGAGAGAGAGATAGAGAGGGGTAGAATTAGAGAACGGAGAGAGAGAGAGAGCATAGAGAGAGGGAATGGAAAAATAGAGATACAGCATAGAGAGGGGGATAGAGATAGAGAATGGAGAGAGAGATAGAGAATAGAGATAGTGATAGAGAATGGAGAGAGAGACAGACAAGTAGAATAGAGAGTGATAGAGTTGGTGAATGAAATGGCAGAGAATATGAGGGAGAATGGAAAGTGAGAGAGATAGAAAATGGAGAGGGATAGAGATTGAGAATGGAGAGGTACAGATGTAGAATAGAGAGATAGAGAACAGCGATCAAGATAGGGAATGAAGATTGATAGAGAATAGAAAACGAGAGATAGAGATCGAGAATGGAGAGAGGGATAAAGAATGGAGAAAGAGAAAGATAATGGAGAGATGGACAGAAAGAGAGAATGGAAAGTGAGAGAGATAGAGGTAGAGAATGGAGAGAGGGATAGAGATTGAGAATGGAGAGGTAGAGATGTAAAATAGAGAGATAGAGAACAATGATCAAAATAGAGAATGAAGATTGATAGAGAATGAAAAAAGAGAGATAGAGATAGAGAATAGAGAGAGGGATGGAGAACGGAGAAAGAGATAGATAATGGAGAGAGGGATAGAAATAGAAAAAAGGATAGAGATAGAATGGAGAAAGGGATAGAGAGAGAATGGAGAGAGGGAAAGGAGATAGAGAGAGAGAAAGTGAAAATTGAGAGAGAGAGAGAAAGAATGGACAGTAAAGCAGAGATAGAGAATGAAGAGAGAAAGAGAATGGAGAGAGAGTGGAGAGAGATACACAGAGAATGGAGAGATAGAGAATGATGATAGCGATAGAGAATGGAGAGCGGGATAGTGATAGAGAATGGAGTGGGATATAGAATGGAGAAAGGATAGAGATATAGAATTGATAGAGAGAAAGCGATAGAGAATGAAGAGAGAGAGAGAGAGTGCAGAGAAGGATAGAGAATGGAGAGAGAGAGAAAAGAATGGAAAGAGGGTTAGAGATAGAGAATGGAGAGAGAAAATGAGATATATAAAGAGGAATAGAAAATGGAGAGTGTGTAGAGAGAGATAGAGATGGCAAATGGTGAGAGATAGAGATAGAGAATGGAAAGAGCTTGAAGGGATAGATACAGAGTGAAGAGAGGGATTGAGATAGAGAATGGAGATAGCGGTGGAGAATGGAGAGATGGATATAGATAGAGAACGGAGAGGCAGATAAAGATAAAGAATAGAGAGAAAGAGATAGAGAATGGAGAGAGGTATAGAGATACAAAATGGAGAGAGATAGTAGCAGGGAATGAAGAGAGTGTGATAGAGAATGGAGAGAGAGAATGGAGAGAGAGTGATACAGAGTGGAGAGAGGGATAGAGAATGGAGAGAGGGATAGAGATAGAGATAGAGAATGGAGATAGAATACATACAAACTAGGAAAGGAGTAGGCCACTCGGCCCCTCGAGCCTGCTCTGCTATTCAATAAGATCATGCCTGATCAGAATGTAACCTCAACCCTACATTCCTGCCTACCCCCGATAACATTTCACCCCCTTGTTAAACAAGAATCTATCCACCTCTGCCTTAAAAATATCCAAAGACTCTGCATCCACTATCTTTTCAGGAAGAGAGATCCAAAGATTCACTACCCTCTGAGAGAAAAAATTTCTCCTCATCTCTGTATTAAATGGGTGACCCCTTATTTTTAAACAGTGACCCCTAGTTCTAGATTCTTCCACAAAAGGAAACATCCTCTCCATAACTACCCTGTCAAGACCCGTCAGGATGTTACATGTTTCAAACAAGTCACCTCTCACTCTTCTAAACTCCAGTAGATACAAGTCTAACCTGTCCAACCTTTACTCATAAGACAACCCGCCCACTCCAAGTATTAGTCTAGTAAACCTTTGAACTGTTTTCAATGCATTTGCATCCTTTCTTAAATAAGGAGATCAATACTATACACAATACTCCAGACATGGTCTCACCAGTGCCATGCACAACTGAAGCATAACCTCCCTACTTTTGTATTCAATTCCCCTCACAATAGATGATAACATTCTATTAGCTTTCCAAATTATTGCTCAACCTGCATGCAAACATTTTGTGATTTATGCACGAGGACAACCAGATCCCTCTACATCTCCGAGCTCTGGAATCTCTTACTATTTAGATAATATATTATTTTAATGCTTTTCCTGCCAAAATGGACAATTTCACATATTTCCACATTATACTCCATTTGCCAGATCTTATCCAAAATTGTGAGAAAGAGAGGGAGAGGGAGTGGCAAGGGAGATAGAGAAAGGAAAGTGAAAGATACACAGAATGGAGAGAGAGAGACAGAGAGAGAATGGCGAGAAAGAGAGAGAATAGTGAGAGAAAGATACAGGATGGACAGAGGCAGAGAATGGAGAGAGAGGGGAATTGAGAATGGAGAGAGAGAGAGAGAGAATGGCAAGAGAGAGAGAATGGAGAGAGAAAGATGTACAGGATGGAGAAAGAGAGAATGGAGAGACAGAGAGTTGGGAATGGAGATCGACATTTCACAATAAATTACCAATGTCCAGGGAAACAACATATTTATACTGCATGAAAAGAGAGGGCTGATTGGTTGGCAAATGGACTCTGATTGGTGGAGGTGTTGCCAGGAGAATCCTGGTGGTGACTTAAAAACAGAAAATGCTGGAAAAACTCAGCAGGTCTGGCAACATCTGTGGAGAGAGTTAACATTTCCAGTCCGTATGACCCCTATTCAGAACTAAAGAGAAATAGAAATGTGATGAAATTTATCCTGTTTAAGGGGGCAGAACAAGATAGAAGGTCAGCAATAGGTGACAGCTAAGGAAAGATTGACAAAGATGTCATGGACACAATACAAAGGAAGTGTTAATGGTAGTGGTAAAGAGTAAAGGAGGTGCTGATAGTGACATAAAGGTAAGATAGCAGAAAGTGTTATTAGCAGAACAAGGGTCGGTGCTCTGTGAAAGCACAACATAGAAACAAGTGACAGATGGTCCTGGGGGGGATTAAAAAGGAACAAATCATTAAATATATAAATAAATAAAAATGGGTTTAAAAAGGGGGGATCGGAAAGGGAGTGGTGATGAAGGAGAGAGTTCATGATCTGAAGTTGTTGAACTCAATATTCAGTCTGGAAGGCTGTAAAGTGCCTAGTCGGAAGATGAGGTGCTGTTCCTCCAGTTTGCGTTGAGCTTCACTGGAATATTGCAGCAGGCTAAGGATGGACATGTGGGCGTGAGACCAGGGTGGGGTGTTGAAATGGCAAGCGACAGGGAGGTCTGGGTCATGCTTGCAGACAGACCAAAGGTGTTCTGCAAAGCGGTCACCCAGTCTGCGTTTGGTCTCTCCAATGTAGAGGAAACCATACTGGGAGAAGCAAATGCAGTAGACTAAATTGAGGGAAGTGCAAGTGAAATGCTGCTTCACTTGAAAGGAGTGTTTGGGCCCTTGGACCGTGAGGAGAGGGGAAGTAAAGGGACAGGTGTTGCACCTTCTGCGGTTGCACGGGAAGGCACTGTAAGAGGTGGATGAGGTGCTGGGAACGATAGAGGAGTGGACCAGGGTGTCCCAGAGGATGGTGACTTACAGTTAAATACCCAGCATTGTTGGAAATTTAAACCCGTAGCTTGACCCTGATTGATCAAGACATTGTCCTGAGGAATGAACCAGTGAATGGCTGTGACTTATTTTGTTTAGCTGAAACGGGTGCAGTGTGTGTCCATGTTCTTTTTGTCTGCAAAGAGAGAACACTTTCTGATTTGAATTTCAAACAATGTTTGGCAGTTAAATGTCAGTCATTATCCCCTGATGCATTCCCCATGGTAATGCGTCTACCAATCAGAGTCCACCTGCTAACCAATCAGCAGTCCCTTTTTAAGCAATATAAATATATTTTTACCCTGACATTGGTCATTTCTTGCAAATTGTCCTGATGAGTGCAAGTTTAAAAGCTTCAACAGAAATATCTCTTTTTCAGCAATACTCAAGTTCTGTACTACCAATCACCTATCAGAGAGTCGCAAGAAAGAGATAGAGTGTGGAGAGGGATAAAAAAATTGAGATAGGGATAGAGACACCAAATGGAGAGAGATAGTGGTAGACAGAGGATGGAGAGGGTGATAGAGATGGAGGATGGGGAGAGGGATACAAATAGAAAATGGAGAGAGAGAGAGAGAATGGAAATAGAGATACATAATGGAGAGGGAGATAGTGGTAGAGAATGGAGAGAGAGAAATAAATAGAGAATGAAGAGACAGAGAGATAGAGGATGGAGAGAAATGGAGATTGTGATAGAGAATGGAGAGAAATATATAGAGAGAGAATGGAGAGAGAAATAGTGGTATAGAATGGAGAGAAAGAGAGAGAATGGAAAGGGGAAAGAGACAGGGAATAGAGAGAGGGGTAGAGATAGAGAATGGAGAGAGAGAGAAATAGAGAGTGAAGAGACAGAGAGAATGGAGAGAGAGAATTGAGGGAAACAGAGAATGGAGATAGTGATAGAGAATTGAGAGAGAGATAGAGGGAGGTAATGCAGAGAGAGAGATAGAGAATGTAGAGAGGGAGAGCTGGAGAATGGAGAGAGGGATAGAGAGAGAATGGAGATAGAGATAGAGAATGGAGAGAGAGATAGAAATTGAGAAAGGAGAGAGAATGGAGGGAGAGAGTGGAGAGAGAGGGATTGGGAATGGAACGAGGGAGAGATTGAATTAAGAGGTGTAGAGAGTTGCAGAACATGAAAGAGATGGAGGAGTACAGAAGGAGAGAAAGGTGGTCGACACGGGGAAGGAGATAGGAAACGGTAACAACGATTGAGATATAACATGGGGTGGGGCTAGAGAGAGAGAGAGAAATGTCCTTATAGAACAGATAGGATTGGGGAAAGTGGACCAGAAAGAGTGAGAGGGGGGATACAAATAGAAGGGGAACAGATGCAGACCTGGAGAGAAGGAAACCAAGAAAGGAACAATAGACAGAGAGAGAAATAAGGATACAAGGAACATATCAGAGCTTGGCTTTGAAGGTATTGGCGGGACATGCGACAGGAAGGCCGTCCCCAGATCTCGACTTGAAAATAACGGTGTAAATTTTAAAAGATCCCAAAGTGCATTTTAAGACAAATCTTTCAAACACCGTTAATCGGACAGATCCTTCCCTGCCGCCCTAAGGAGCCGATCCGAAATCCTTGTGCGTACAGGATGGCTGGGCAGATATATATATATATAAAAAAAACCCTCAGGTGAAAGGCCGGTTCCCAGTTTGAGAAAGGGGAATGGAAAAGAGGGTTTTAAACAGGAGCGAGAATATCGAACCTTAACTGATTCCTGTACAACCTCTCCACAGTTGAAATCATCCCTCCTCGAGTTAATACAAGTGTAGGTGTCAATGAGAAGCGTTTAGTAAAATGTATCTCAGTGACTGTCGCTTTTCCCGAATTGTGAATACTTTTAATGTTTTGGACAAATGCAGACACGGAGGCTATTTTTCCGATTGTGGGTTAAAATAAGTCAAAATAGGAGTAAGATGGGGTCCTTTGCTTTTCATTGTTTAAAAAGTGGAAATAGGAGCATTTTTTGAAGTTTATTTAACGACAGCCCGGTTTTGTCGGCTGCGAATATATCTGTGTATTTTCCAGGCCGAGGATCTCCTGAGAGATTCTGGAGACGGGTGTTGTGTGTGTGTGTGTGTGTGTGGGGGGGGGGGGGGGGGGGGGGGGGTGTGGTGGGGTGAATGTGGACACTCATTTCTCCCCGTTTTAACCGCCTCGGCCAGGCGAATGATAACTTCGCCCCAGATTAAAGGGCATGAACTGGGCTCGGGAGGTGCTGTGGAGGAATAATGTTGGAACTGGGTAATGTATAGAGAAAGGGAGAGAGAGAGTGGGAGGGAGGGAGGGGAGAGAGAGAGAGGAGTGGGATGGGGGGGGGGATGAGAGAATGGGGCATTTTTACAAGTGTTAAACTTCCAAGGTATGGATTGAGTGAGAGGCCCGTCCCGGACAGGCTCCTCCATCGCCCAATGTTAGAAATAAATTTTAATTTTGCCAAATGGGTCTCATATTCTTTTTGACAAAAAAAGATCCTTCCCCCCCCCCCCACCCCACCACCACCACCCCCTCCCTCCCACATCCCCATACCCGGGCTGGATGCTGGAACGGCTAAAAAGGGGTGTAATTTTTATTGTTTTGGATGGGGGGGGGGGGGTGGTGGTGGGGGAGAAACTATCTAAAAGCTGTGAATATATAAGACAGCAGCAGCCTGTCACCTCCCTGTTGCTGATGATCCGAAAGCATGGGCACGTCAGTCAGGGATGAGCTGAGACTTGCTGACCTGCGTTTGACCCCCCCCCCCCCCCAACCTCCCCACCCCTCCCCTCCCTCCCTCCCTCCCTTCCTCCCTCCCTCCTTGTGTCTCACGAGTTCTCGATTCAAACATCAGCCTCGACACGCTGAGGGGTTTTAAAGGATTGGAGAGGTGGTTGGCGGTGGTTCGGGGCGGGGGTGGGTGGGTGGAGGGTGGGGTGGGGGGGGTGTCCAAAGCGAATTTCTGCCTGTTTATTTCACTGATCAGTTTCCGCCGTGTGGCTGTCAGATGCTCTTCTGGGCACTTCCATTTCGAATGACATTCTCAAATATTTTGCACTCTTCCTCCTTCCACCACCACCCCCCAACCACCACCACACCCCCCCCCCCAAAAAAGAAGCCTTTCAGCAACATCCCCCCCCCCCACCCCCCACCCCCCTACTCCACTCCATTTCCCTCCTGATCGGATTTACTTGATCTCAAATAACCAGGGAATTCAAATCTGATGCAAAACCCTCCCCTCCGCAAATCTATATTGCTGAACTAAATTCATCGGTGACAACATTTAAACCACTTAAATAAACCCCGTTTCAGCCGGCGCGCAAGCTTGTAACCGACAGCGGGTGTTTATGTGGAATGTTTTAATATATCAATTAAAATAATTTCTGACTAACAGCGGGTGTTCATGTGGAATGTTTTAATACATCAGTTAAAATAGTTTGTGACTGACAGCGGGTGTTCATGTGGAATGTTACTTACAGTGTGTTTCAATCAAAAACAATCCATATCCGTGTATTTACAGGTCATGGTCGAGGATCGGGAATTCTGCGGGGGGTGTTTGTTTATTTTTATTATATGCATATTTTTTTAATTAAAAAAAGATAAATATTCGGCACCGAATCAATTTCCCGTCTTGCTGTTAATTCGGGGGTTGAATCGAATGGTTGCACCGAGACGATTGAAAGCAACTTCATCATCTAGCCCCCGTATCTTTCGTTACGGATTGAACTCTGATGTGTTGGAGATTGTGGGGTAATTGGTGAAGTGTGCTGGCTGGAATATTGTACTGGATACAACCAGGTTAGCACACTTTTGCTGTTCTTAACCAGGGAAATGCTGGTGGCTGGTTTGCGGCTATCAGCGGGTTGTTTATGTGGAACGTTACTTACAGTGCATTTCAATTAAAAAAACATTTAAACTCTGGTCCAAACGGCCGCCGGTGCCGGGCCAGACAGAACTAAAAGAGCAGAACAGAAGCAGAGAACGGAGGATTTCATTCCAGCGAGAAACCCGCTCTCTTCCTTGCCATCTATGACAAAATGGGGTTCAGGCCAGAGGCGGGGATTGGTTCTCCTGATGGGTTTGTGTTTTATGGGGTTTGAAGGAGACGGAATAATATATATATATGTATAAAAAACAATATCGGGAAGAGCTTCAGTTGTTTAAATAAGCGAGAGAAACACTGAGAGAAAAGGCCGCTGAAAGCAATAAGGGAAGGATAAAATCATCGCATAAATAACAATTAATCTTTCGGGGGTCCAGCGATTTTTGAGATTGCAAAATTTGTACCTGATGACCTTTCTGATGTAATTTACATTTTCACATGCAGAACCGGCTTAATTCACCCCCTCACTAACCTAGGGCTTAACCGCTTTAATTCTCTCTCCTTCCATTCTATTTTATTTGGGTTTTGTGTTTTGTGTTGTGAAAATTTGTGGGGGTTTTTTTAAACCATTGCAATAAATTCTCATCTATTCCTAGGGTTTGTATGCAACCTACACATCAGCTCAGCTCAACTCTGAGATTGCAAAATTTGTACCTGATGTCCTTTCTGATGTAATTTACATTTTCACATGCAGAACCGGATTAATTTACCCCCTCACTAACCAAGGGTTTAACCGCTTTAATTCTATCTCCTACCATTCTATTTTATTTGGATTTTGTGTATTGTGTTGTGAAAATGTATGTTTTTTTTTTAACCATTGCAATAAATTCTCATCTATTCCTAGTGTTTGTATGCAACCTACACATGAGTTCAGCTCAACTTGTATCACACCTGAATGTTCACGCACAGCAAAGGGACAGGAAATTGCGATGAGAAAGAGCCGACTGAATGTTTAAATGAGGCACTGGCAATTTATCAGCATGATGCCGATTTAAAACTAATGTTAGAGAAATGAATCTAACACTTTTAAAACTAACATTAGAGAATTTAATTTGGTTTTAGAACTAATGTGAGAGAATTTAATTTGGTTTCAGAACTAATGTGAGAATTTAATTTAACAGTTTTAAAATTGATGTTAGAGAATTTAATTTAACACTTTTAAAACTAATCTTAGGGAATTTAATTTAACACACTTTTAAAACTAATGTTAGAGAATTTAATTTAACAGTTTTAAAACTGTTAGAGAATTTAATTTAATACTTTTAAAACTAATGTCAGAGAATTTAATTTAACAGTTATAAAACTAATGTTAGAGAATTTAATTTAACAGTTTTAAAACTGTTAGAGAATTTAATTTAATACTTTTAAAACTAATGTCAGAGAATTTAATTTAACAGTTATAAAACTAATGTTAGAGAATTTAATTTAACACAGTTTTAGAACTATTAGAGAATTTAATACTTTTAAAACTAATGTTAGAGAATTTAATTTAACAGTTTTAAAACTAATGTTAGAGAATTTAATTTAACAGTTTTAAAACTAATGTTAGAGAATTTAATTTGACACAGTTTTAAAACTAATGTTAGAGAATTTAATTTAACAGTTTTCAAACTGTTAGAGAAATTAATTTACTACTTTTAAAACTAATGCTAGAGAATTTAATTTAACAGTTTTAAAATTAATGTTAGAGAAGTTAATTTAACAGTTTTAAAACTATTAGAGAAATTAATTTACTACTTTTAAAACTAATGTTAGAGAATTTAGTTTAACAGTTTTAAAACTAATACTAGAGAATTTAACTTAACAATTTTAAAACTAATGTTAGAGAATTTAATTTAACAGTTTTAAAACTAATGTTAGAGAATTTAATATAACACATAACACACTTTTTAAAAATAATGTTAGAGGATTTAATTGAATACCTTTTTATTAAATAAGATGGATTGACACGCCATCCGTGCTATTACATATCCCCGTCTAAACATTAAACTCATTTTATAGGGTCGAGCTTTTAAAAAAAAAAATCACTTTAAACAGACCAAATAAACGAGGTATAATTCTGCACATCAAATACAGGGTTAGAGTGAAAAGGGCCGTTTGGACATTAACTATATTGGAGGTTTTATTTTTTTTACCGTAAAACAATCCAGGTGATCAAAGTGAGTTGAAAAAGATCGAAACAAACAAGGGAAAATTCAACAATGAAATAAATTTCGGAGTCATTAACTCAAGACTGTCCTATGTTACAGTCCTGCGGAAACGGACACAGTTCGAGCTGTGTACTGATCAGGCCATTACCATTTGAAATTAATTGAGATATGCCTTCAGTCTTTGCAATTCAGAGAGTGGGAATCGTGAAATGTATTTAAATTGGGGGGGGGGGGGGTAGGAAGTGTGGCAGAGTATTCTTATAAAATCCCAGAAGCTCATAGAATGAACGCGACTACAATTTCTGGGCTAGCTAATTGGTTTCATTTTAATTATATAATGACCCTTATAAAACTGCGTCATATTAATATGTCCATAGACATATATTCAGGGTTTTCCGTCTAAGTACAGGGCGCTGTGTAGATGTTCGGTCTGTTCCTGCCTCTCCCTCTCTGGCTGTGTTTTCGGGGGTCTCCTAGACTCGCCGATCTCCTATTTTCCGTTGTAATTTCGCCATAAAAATTAGTCAGAATATTTTCGCTGTAATAGCGCCGTGAAATTAGTCAGAATTTTCCGTTGCAATAATCGCCGTAAATTTAGTCAGGATTTTCCGATGCAATAATCGCCGTAAATTTAGTCAGGATTTTCCGATGCAATAATCGCCGTAAATTTAGTCACGATTTTCCGATGCAATAATCGCCGTAAATTTAGTCAGGATTTTCCGATGCAATAATCGCCGTAAATTTAGTCACGATTTTCCGTTGCAATAACCGCCGTCAAATTTAGTAAGGATTGGGAAATGGATTTAACAGTCCCCTTTCATTTCGTCATTCTTAACTGGACATGTTTCATCCATTCGGATTGAAAATAATTAACACTGTTTTAAGGCGGGGGGGGGGGGGGGGGGGGGGCGGGTGGAAATCATTGTGATTTTGAATTCCGAATTGTCTTTGACATTCTGATGTTGGTGTTGAGAATGATGCTGCGTGTCTCAGAAACACAGCTTCCCCCCACCCCCCCAACCCCCCTGTGTTTTATTCCCCCTTTTCTACCCTCCCCAAAGTTTGCTCTGGTCTCTCTTTTTTTATTATTATTATTATTCATGTGTGTCTGTGTGTGTGTCTCGTGTGTTGTGTTGTGGGGCAGTCGGGCAATTCTCCGGCTCTCTTTCTCTCCTACCTCTGACCAGGATCCTGCGGCAATAGTCGGGGTCCCCCGGAGACAGTTTGGCTGCTCCCCCGACCTCCGATGGGATGGGTGTAGAGCTGGAAGTCCCGGGAGTGTCCCCCTTCTCCGTCTCGGCGCTGTTGGCTCTGCCCGGACCCCCGATCCTGGCCGGTGGCCGGCGTTGCTCGCTCACTCTGTCGCCCATCGTGTGCCCGGTCTCTGGGCGAGCATCTAAACCAACTCCCCCCCCCCCCCCCACCCCGCCACGCAACTACTCAACCCCCCGGAGCCGGCTCCTGAGCGCTCCGGACGGGCGGTCACTTCCTCGCCTGTTCCCTCCTTTTTGGGAAGATCACTCACCACCCCCCACCCCCACCACCCCCACCCCCCCCCCCCCCCCCCCCGCCCCCCTTCCCCTCTCCCCTCCTTTCATTCGCGGCGTTTCATTATTTATTTTTTTTTAATATGGTGATCACAGGCGAGACAGGAAGCCACCTTTCACCAGATGACGGGAGAGCAACGTCCAAATTGCGCATCATATATCCCAGGGTTAGACTCGGCCAAGATATAACCCCCCCACCCCCACCCCCACCCACCCAAAGCTTCCCATCCCATCCCTGCTCTGCCCCCACCCCTCCACAATGTGTCAGTGAATGGCAGGGTTTCTAGTGTAGGGGAGGCAGAATCTCACGGTGAGTGTGTGTGTCTGTGTGTGTCTGTGTGTGTGAGCGGAGGGGGGGTGGGGGGGGGGGGGGTGGGTGGTGTGTGTGGAGTGGTGGAGGGGGGTGGGGGGAGGCATTTTGCCAGGCCCACGTAATTTCCTGTCTGTTCTCTACAAACTCACAGCCTCGCCATCCTCAGTGAAGTCTTTGGAAAAGAGTTTATTCCCGTTCAGACACCACCACCACCCCACCCCACCCCCCCCCTCCCCCCCCACCTCCTCTCCCCTCCCCCCCCCCCCCCCTCCCCCCACCCCCCCCCCATCTCCCCCCCCCCCCCCCCCCCCCACCCCCCTCGACCTCAACCCCCGGACACAACAACATATGAGGACCACTAGGACCGGGGGGAGCTGAGTGTGGACCTCCCAGTTTTGTGCTAAACGAGTTGGAGCGCGGCTTCCAAAAGTTACCAGGTCTCAGTCAGAGAGAGAGAGGGAGAGAGGGAGAGAGGCAGAGGGGCGATGCTCAGTGGTTCAGAGGCGCTCTCTGTCTCTTCCGCGTGTCCACACAGGAAGCCATCCTTTAACCAGATGACGGGAGAGCAGCAGCGTCCAAGTTGCTCATCCTATATCCCAGGGTTAGAGACTGGGCCAAGATATAAACCCCCGGTTCCCATCTCATCCCCATCCCCGCTCTGGCCCGGCCTGCTCCACAATGGGTCAGTGAATTTGTGTCAGGGCTGCTGCTAGACTCGGGGAAGAGGGACAGAGGCACAATCTCACGGTGAGTGTGTGTGTGTGTGTGTGTGTGTGTGTCGGGGGGGGGGCGGCGGGGGGGTGGAGTGGGGGGGGTGGTGGGGGGGTTGGTGGGAGGGAGGCTTTTTGCCAGGCCAACGTAATTTCCTGCCTGTTCTACACAGGCTTTCATTGGTAAAACAAAGAGAGTTGAAACTGGAGTATTGGAAAGCACCGGGAGTGATAGGAGTTACAAACCAGTCCTCATATTAAAGGAGAGAGAGAGAAAAATGTAAAATAATCACTGTTTTTTTTTTGCACAGTAAGAAGATCAGGAAATCTCATGGTGTTCAGTGCTCCTGCATTAATAAGGGGATATCTGATTGTAATTAAACTAATCTATGTTGTGTGTGTGTGTGTGTGTGTGTGTGTAGAGAGAGAGACATTGGTGAGAATATACAAAGTGTATGTATGTGGCGATTTGAAGTTTGATTTTGGGCTGGGGTTTATTAAAGTTACTGCCAAGTTCTGCAAACTTGCAGCCAAATCACTGTAAAATGCCGATTGGACGGCAGGATCCGGCCACGAAAGGGTTAATGATCCTGCCTGCGGTCGGTGAGCTGGAAAAGGGGTGTGGGGGGAGTGGGGGGTGGGGTAATGTTTGGACAGGTCCCCATATAAGAAGCCTCCTCCGACCGTGCTCGGGACGTGATGTGGGAGAATTCCTTCAAGAGTCACCAAAAGTGTTTGTTAGAGACCCAAGGCAGTGAACGGGGCTCGCTGCCAACACTCAACACTCCCCGTACAACCCCCAACTCCCCCCCCCCTCCTCCCCAAAACCTCCCCCCTCCAGCCCCCCTCCACCTCAGCCCCAACCCAGCTCATCCCCGCAACAAGCTCTGCTACAGAATTCGTTACGTTTTAGCGATATTCCTCAAGAGCGAAGGACGCCAGCGCAGTGAGTGGTTAATGTCTGGTGGACAATGGGAGAGGTGGGTAGTCAATCACAGATTAAATTCTCCTCATTATGATTGTGTTCTGTAACCATGAGGATTGTGCTCCTGTTTCTACCCGGCTGTAGTTTGACTCGTTCTCCCGTTTCACTGGTTCAAGGAGATGGACCGAGATTGATAGGAAAACACAAGGAACACAAACCTCCAAGATCATCGCCGTGTGATTGCTTGCAAACTACACGCAAAACCACGGTCTTATCAAACAGGGAGCTGCATACAGAGGACAGACACAGAAAAAACACAGAGAACAGACACTGAAATACACACAGAGAACAGTCACAGAAATTTACAGAGAACAGTCACAGAAATATACACAGAGAACAGAACAATATACACAGAGAACAGACACGAAATATACACAGAGAACAGACATAGAAATAAACACAGAGAACAGACACAGAAATATACAGAGAACAGACACAGAAATATACAGAGAACAGACACAGAAATATACACAGAGAACAGAACAATATACACAGAGAACAGACACGAAATATACACAGAGAACAGACACGAAATATACACAGAGAACAGACATAGAAATAAACACAGAGAACAGACACAGAAATATACAGAGAACAGTCACAGAAATATACACAGAACAGACACAGAAATATACACAGAGAACAGTCACAAAATATACACACAGAACTGACACAGAAATATACACAGAGAACAGTCACAGAAATATACACAGAGAACAGACACGAAATATACACAGCGAACGGGCACAGGAATACACACAGAGAACAGACACAGACATATTTGGAGAACAGACACAGAAATATACAGAGAACAGGCAAGGAAATATACATGGAGAGTAGACACAGAAATATACACAAAGAACAGACACAGAAATATACACAGAGAACAGCCACAGAAATATACACAGAGAACAGACACAGGAATATATTCTCCTCATATATTCTCCCACAAGAGAGCAGACACAGAAATATATACGGAGAGCAGACACAGAAATATACGCGGAGAACAACAGATACACATAAACAGACCAAAAGCAGGCAAACCACAGAAATACATTCACAAATATACAGAAACATACGGAGACAGATAAATAACTCCATCCAAAAACACCTCACACAGATATGCACAAAGAGCTGGACATTGTAAAATACAATTCTCGCACAGATATATCCATGTACATTTCCACAATGTTAGGTGTCTCCGCACTCCCAGTTAAATTGCACTATTTTTTTAATGTTAACCCCGGTTTGTTTGGTTTTTTTTTGGGGGGGGGGGGGGCGTTCCTGCTGCATTTCCGGATTGTGAATGTTTGGTTTTGAATAAGAATCGGGCACAATCTGATCCGCTGGGATTCTAGTTACTAGCGCAAAAGTTACCTTCAATCATCCGAATAGGAAAAAAAATTATCTCTTTCCACTCTTTTTTAAAGTTTGATCTCACTTTTCTCTTATTCCTCTCTCTCTCTCTATACAACTCTTTTCCCCTCTTTTCTCTTTTATTCTTCTACCTCCTTTCCGCAATCTTTCTTGCTCCAGTACGTCCCCCGTGTATATTTATGTGACTGTTCTTTGTATATTTCTGTGTCTGTTCTCTGTATATTTCTGTGACTGTTGTTTGTATATATTTCTGTGTCTGTTCCCTATATATTTCCGTGACTGTTCTCCCAGCCTCTCTTTCTCAACACTTGCTCTCTTTCCCCTGTTTCGCTCTCCCGGACTCTTTCCAGCTCCCTTTGTCTCACCCAACCTCTCTCTTTCGTTCTTTCTCGCTGCCACTCTTTCTTTTCTATCGCTCTTTCATTGTCCTTTCTCTTTCTCACTCTCCTCCTCTCTCTCCATTTTCTCCCCCTCTTGCTCCCTCCCTTTTTTTTTAGTCGACCTTGACTAGGCCCGAAGGGTAAATTCGATAGTTGAGTGATTTGTAAAACCATTGTTTACTTCACACACAAACTAAGTCTCAATGTGCAACGCACCTTAGACATAAAGGGGGGTAGGCTGGAGAAATGATCCACAGAAAAAAAACACATGGTGAATTCTCATTTGGGTACCCCAACCCCGCGATCCCGAAGACCTGTGAATTTACTTTGAAATATGTTTAAAGGTGATCAGATGCGCTGTTATGTTGTCTTCTCTCTCTCTCTCGGGACGTAAATATTTTACACTTGTGGATAACTTGTCCAAAGTCTGATGAACGGTGCTCTCAAAATTATTAGAAGGCGTCTTGATCGAACGAAACCTTGAAGAACCTGAGGAGATTTGACGGGGTGGATGGGGAGAGGAAGTTTCCTCTAGTGGAAGATTCTAAAACTAGGGATCACGGTTCGCTTCTTTAAGGTAGAAATTAGGATAATTTTTTCTCTCTCTCTCTGAGGGTCTCTTGTGAATCTTTGGAACCCTCTTCCTCAAAAGGCAGTGGAAGCAGAGTCTTTGTTGTTAATAATTCTAAATCAGTAATAATTAAAGACACACTCAACTTAATTCTAGGGGCCCAAGCCCTCGGAGCATCCCTTTAACTGCCCCAGTTCCCTGCGCAGAATATGGGGTCCGTTTGCGTTTCGTCTCCCAGTTAATTTCACGAACCCCAGTCTGTTCAGGGACAGAACTCCGGGACCAAAATGGTGCAAACGAGAAATAATTCCTGACCATAAATGTGCCGTGATTGTCAGAGACACGGGAACAAGAGCGGGTCATCCAGCTCCCCCAGTCTGTCTCACCATTCAGCTGAACCTTAGAGTGTTGGAATGATACAACACAGGAAGAGGCCTTTCAGCCCACTGTGCCTGAATTGGCTCTTTGATAGGGTTATTCAATCGGTCCCACTGCCCTGCTCTTACCCCTTGGCCTGTAATAGTTTAGTTTCTGGCTGATCAGGACCTTCACTCCTTTTGACTGTCAGGAACAGCTCGACAGAAAGGGAAAAAAGACAGTTAGCTGGTGATCAACGGTTAAAATCTTCTCAACCGTAGGATCAAGAGCTGGGGAAGATAAAGGTGAAGAAAGACTTGTCTTTATTTAGCACGTTTCAGGACCTTAGGATGTTCCCAAGCGCTTTAACAACTAATGGAGTACTTTTGAAGTGTAGTCACTGTTGTAACGTAGAAAGAATCAGTACTGAGTGGAGAGAATTGCTGTGAGCAGGTATCCATACAAAGAAATTTGACATTTTTATAGGTACCCAGGGTAGGTACATTTTTCCTCTATTCCCAATTTAACTTGGGTTTAAAAAGCTGATGTAACGTAAAATGAAAGTTGCGTGCTCTCAGTGTGAAGGTAACAGCAGTCTTCTCAGATCAGAAACTACTACCCAGCCCTCTTCATGCGCGAGTGTGCCTGTGGGTGGGATGTATGTAGAAATGTCCACATCTATCAGTGTATTTGTGTGTGTGTGTCCGTGCGTGACAGTGTGTCTGTGTGAAAATGTGTGCATTAGTGTCTGTGTGTGTATCTGTGTATATGAGTGTTTGTGTCTGTGTGTATGAGTGTTTGTGTCTGTGTGTGTTTGTGTGTGTATGAGTGTCTCTGTGTGTGAGTTTGTGTGTGTATGAGTGTCTCTGTGTGTGAGTTTGTGTGTGTATGAGTGTCTGTGTGTGTGAGTTTGTGTGTGTATGAGTGTCTGTGTGTGTGTGTTTGTGTGTGTATGAGTCTCTGTGTGTGTGAGAGTTTGTGTGTGTATGAGTGTATGTGTGTGTGTGAGTTTGTGTGTGTATGAGTGTCTGTGTGTGAGAGAGTTTGTGTGTGTATGAGTGTATGTGTGTGTGTGAGTTTGTGTGTGTATGAGTGTCTGTGTGTGTGAGAGAGTTTGGGCGTGTATGAGTGTCTGTGTGTGTGTGAGTTTGTGTGTGTATGAGTGTTTGTGTGTGTGAGAGAGTTTGTGTGTGTATGAGTGTATGTGTGTGTGTGAGTTTGTGTGTGTATGAGTGTCTGTGTGTGTGAGAGAGTTTGTGTGTGTATGAGTGTATGTGTGTGTGTGAGTTTGTGTGTGTATGAGTGTTTGTGTACCTCTTTCTGATATCTGCTTGTTTCTGTTTCTTAATCAATGTGCAATAGCAATGGAAATTGGAGGATGCAATATTAATTGCAGAGCCATTTACAGATTGATGTTATTTACTGGAAAAGAGAGACCGAGACAATCAGGGGACAGTGGGTGGATAGCCAGGTGAAAGTTTGGATGAATGGAGAAATATCAAAAACAGAAGCAGACAAGAAATGAGGGTCGGCAGATTCCAGGTTCACCTGAAATGTTGGGACTTCACTGGGTCGGATAGAGGGGGCCGCACCAGAGCGGCAGGAACTTTCAGGGAAATGTCAGAGTCGCTGGGTCAAAATCCTGGAACTCCCTCCCTAACAGCACTGTGGGTGTACCTACACCACATGGACTGCAGCGGTTCAAGAAGGCAGCTCACCACCACCTTCTCAAGGGCAACTAGGGATGGGCAATAAATGCTGGCCTAGCCAGTGAATCCCAAATCCCGTAAATGAATAAAAAACAGATCAAGGACTCTGTACAGTGGGCCCCAGACAGACAGAGAATCGGGAGGGGAAACGATTACCATTATAATGAGCTAAAGATGCTGATCGGGAAGTTGGAGAATGGTTGAATGAATGTGGAAATGCACTCTTACACATTTCGAGACGATTACACCCCAGGAAACCAAGGAAAGGAACACTGGTGACGGTGGGTTAAAGCTGAGATTGAAATGTTAAATATACATGTATAGGTTATTTGTATAAACAGCAACACTTGTGTGTAATTATAGAGGGAGAGCCAGAGAGAGAGAACTGGGGAAAGGGACAAATGGAGAGAGAGAGATAGAGAGAAAGAGAGATAGAGACTGGGGAGCTTGCTGGCAATCGATGCCTTGAAATTCTCCGGTGTGAGTAGTTTCCAGTTCCAATCCCGTTTAACACATCAAGAATCCATCCAATATAAACCTCGGACATCCACTTGAAATTTTCTGTTACCAGAGAGAAAAGTTGAGCGGATGTGCGGCATCATTGTCAACATTCAGAGGAGATTTTCGGGCCCCTTCAGACAGGCACCTCGTGAAAATGGAGCGATCGGGTACAGTTCAGGATGGAACAGGATTAAGGGAAAGGTCAGCTTTATAACACCAAACAGAGGGGCTACAACCTACAAGGGGAGGAAGCTTTCACACCCGCTACAGCACACCCCGGAAAGAACACATCTGGGGCATGGCGTCTAATTCAAGGAAATAGTGGCCTGGCCCGAGGAGAGTAAAGGGCAGATCAGCAGGAGAGAGTGCAGGGGGGCTCCCAGGGCAGGAGTTATAGAAACGGGGGGGGGGGGGTGGGGGTGGGGTGGGGGGTAGGATGAGAAGATTGAGGGACGATTCAGATTTGTTTAACAAGACAGAATTGAGAGGTTCGACACAGAGAAACGTTCCCCACTCACGGGGAACGGAGACCACTTTAAAACCAGAGGCAGGCTATTCAGAGAGGAGCTAATCACATTCAGGGCGGTAGAAGCGAAAAGTAGAGGCCGAAATTTTACAGTAAAATGCGGCGAGTTAACTACGGCGGGTAAATTCCCGTCCTCTGTCTGTATAATGTATGGTGGAGCGGATTGTATTTGACGGACACTCCCAGGCCCTGTGTAAAATATTAAACGGTTAACACAAATATTCCGTTTTCTATTTTTACTTAGTTCTGTTGAAGGGTCATACGGACAGAAGAAGTTAACGGCGTTCCTCTTCTCTCCTCTCCGCACAGGCTGCCAGACCTGCTGAGATTTCCCAGCTATTTATGTTTCTGTTTAGGATTTCCAGCCACCCGCAGTATTTTTATTTTGCTTTTATTCCGTCCTGTGGGTCGGACCTCCCGTTATAGGATTCTCGTGTCGGCTTCAAGCCGAATTGTTTGAACTTCAGGAATACTTTGCAGTTTGCTGAGTTTGTGTGTGTGTGTGTGTGTGTGGGTGTGTGGGTGGGTGAGTGGGGGCCTGCTCTCTCCCACCGGCCGAGGCACACTCCGTGTTCCCGTCAGTTCAATTCCAGACCTTTTCCCTCCCAACCCCCATGAAACATCTTACACCCAGCCTTCGCGGAGCGGAGGAGGGAGGTCTCAGCAGGTCTTGAAGAATCCAGGCTTTGAGCAGATGGTTTGGAGTCCCCGCTAACAGCGATTGCGGGGATGAGTCCTTGGCTCCCCCCCCCCCCCCCCCAAAACCAGCTTATATTTCAACTCTTTCCTGGACTCGAACTCAAGTTCTGTCGAAGGGTCATGAGGACTCGAAACGTCAACTCTTTTCTTCTCCGCCGATGCTGCCAGACCTGCTGAGTTTTTCCCAGGTAATTCCTGTTTTTGTTTTGGATTTCCAGCATCCGCGGTTTTTTTTTTGTTTTTATCCTTGTGGATATGAGTTACACTGTTTGGGTGAAGGGGGATTCCAGTCAGGCACTTCTCCATCTGCTTGTCCTTTCTAAATAAGTTTGTCAGCACCATGAGAACCAACTCCTGACATTCCACACCCCGCCGCCGTCCCCCACCCCCCACCCCCGTCTCAAAACAAAAGGTGTCGGCTGGAAGGTCCAGCGGTGAAAAGAAGGGAAGAGGAGAGATTGAACAGCGTTAACAGGGACTCTCCCAGTTACAGTCCGTTCCTGAAAACCACTCAGAGCGGCCGAGGGGGTAGAACAGGCGGCGGGGGGATGGGAGTGGAAATCTGTACCCGCCCCTGACACCCACCCCCCCCCCCCCCCCCCCCCCCCCCCACGTTACGGATACTAAAAAAACCCCGGGCGCTTCCCGACTCTGGAACAGTTTCTCCAACTTTATTTACCAGCCACCCGCAATGTGTGGATTTGATATCTGACCATCGGTTAATTAATGGGGAATTAGCGGGGAGGGGTGGTGGGGGTGGGGGGTGGGGGGGGTGGTGGTGGTTTATTTGGAATGTTGCAGCGTGGTATAGAGGAACAGAGCGAAATCACAAGGATGTGTTTGTGGCGGTACTTTTTTTTTGCAAAGGAAGCCTCCACCGTGAGATTAGATTATTCTCTAACCTGAACTGCGTGAGACCTGGGACTACCGTTCATTCATTTCTCGTTCCAAATCGACATTTTAATTGTACATTTTAAGGTGTCACTGTGATATTCTAAGAGTGTTTGAGAGCGAGAACTATTTATATGCATATCTAAAGAAATAGAGAGAGAGAGAGAGAGAACGCGCGACAGAGATAGAAGAGGACAGATACAAACAGTAGACAGAACAAGACAGGAATTGTCCTTGTACCATGAAGTCTGCCTTTGCTTTAAAAAGGAAGACAGATAGATAGATAGAAAGATAGACAGACAGATAGATAGATAGATAGATAGATAGACAGACAGACAGACAGACAGACAGATAGATAGATAGATAAACAGATAGACAGAAAGAAAGGCCCACAGATAGACAGACAGATAGACAGACAAATAGATAGATAAACAGATAGATAGAAGGAAAGGCCCACAGATAGACAGACAGATAGACAGACAAATAGATAGATAAACAGATAGACAGAAAGAAAGGCCCACAGATAGACAGACAGATAGACAGACTGCGTGAGACCTGGGACTACCGTTCATTCATTTCTCGTTCCAAATCGACATTTTAATTGTACATTTTAAGGTGTCACTGTGATATTCTAAGAGTGTTTGAGAGCGAGAACTATTTATATGCATATCTAAAGAAATAGAGAGAGAGAGAGAGAACGCGCGACAGAGACAGAAGAGGACAGATACAAACGGTAGACAGAGCAAGACAGGAATTGTCCTTGTACCATGAAGTCTGCCTTTGCTTTAAAAAGGAAGACAGATAGATAGATAGAAAGATAGAAAGATAGATAGATAGATAGATAGATAGATATATAGATAGATAGATAGATAGATAGAAAGATAGACAGATAGATAGATAGACAGATAGATAGATAGACAGACAGACAGACAGATAGATAGATAGATAAACAGATAGACAGAAAGAAAGGCCCACAGATAGACAGACAGATAGACAGACAAATAGATAGATAAACAGATAGACAGAAAGAAAGGCCCACAGATAGACAGACAGATAGACAGACAAATAGATAGGTAAACAGATAGACAGAAAGAAAGGCCCACAGATAGACAGACAAATAGATAGATAAACAGATAGACAGAAAGAAAGGCCCACAGATAGACAAACAGATGGGTAGGCGGGTGGGTAGATAAACATAGACAGACAGATAAAAATATCCACAGCCCATTATAAGACAATGGTCGGAACAGAAGTAGGCCATTCGGCCCATCGAGTCTGCTCCACCATTCAATGAGATTGTGGCTGATCTGCTAATCCTCAACTCCACTCTCCTGCCTTTTCCCCATAGCCCTTGATTCCCTCACTGATTAAAAACCTGTCTGTCTATCGCAGCCTGTCTATGTACCTTCAGTTACAGAACAGTTCGTTTTCAGAATGAATTAGCCGAAGTAGGAGAGTTTCCCCAGTGTGGCGGGCTTCACTGCTCCACACGGTATGTGTGTGTAACCCCGCACTCTGACGCCCAGCATTGTTAGCGCTCCAGCAGCAATCGCCCTCTGGGACATTCAGCCTCCACTCCCGCCCGAGCGGCCACTGTGTGCTTGATAAGCAGGGGAGGGGATTTTACAATGAATCTGGGGCAGTTAGGAAGCCTGACCCTCGCAAACTCGGTGGGCCAGGGCCTCATGTGGTGTAAGAGAGGGTGGGGGAGGGGGGTGGGGGGGCGAGCTGTCCCCTTCCTGAGACTGCAGGCTCCATCCAAGGAGAAGGTGGGTGGGTGGGGGGGTGGTGGCGAGCTGTCCCCTTCCTGAGACTGCAGGCTCCATCCAAGGAGAAGGTGGGTGGGGGGGTGCAGGAATCTTTCACCAGCTACAAAATTCCTGTTTCGAGACGGACTCATATGGGCGTACAACTGTCCTCTGTGTCAGTCTCACAGAGTTTCGTTTATTTTTTAAAAATGGATCTAAATCATTCGCTGTTCTCTGAATCTGTGTTCAGATACAATGCTGGGCGCCAGAGTGCGGGGATACACACACATAACGTGTGGAGCAGTGAATCCCGCCACACTGGGGAACCTCTCCTACTTCGGCTAATTCATTCTGCAAATATATCAGCATCTCTACAGGCGAACACCAAACACGCCTCTATCTATCTAGAAAGAGACACACACAAACACACACACACACACATACAGGAGTCTGGATTTCTATATTCGTGTCCACGGACACAAATTCAATATTTTTTTGCGGAACATGCCTTTTATTTAAAATATCATTGCAGACACCGATATATTCGAGTCCAAACTCTCCCAGTTCAGAGAAGCGTGTGAAAGGACAAAGTTAAGAGGGAGGCTCAGAACGCCGGCCTGCAGCTCTCTTGCAGCGACTGGCTGGGTGTTTCTGCCTAGCGTCAGTGTTATCTCTTGACTTGCTGTGGCTTTCCCTTCATTTTCAATTATATGTGCGCGAAAACGGCTGTGTTCTAAATATAACTTCATCCCACCTAATGCTTAATCTGCATCACAAGTAGTACACCGTTGTATAATGCAGACAGGTAGATTGGATATTTTGGCCAGGGTGATTATCAATGGCTCGTTTTTGCCAACCTCATTCCAGTCTTTGTGAATATTCCCGGTTCCTGCTCGGTCTCCTGTCAACATGCGAGCAGGATGTGTCGCTTCTAAAATCCCCGGTGTCTCAGTCAGAGAGAGAGATCACAGCCAGTATAAGGAAATGAAAATTTAAATGAAAACATTCTCCCACTGGTCTGATGGCTTAGAAACATGTTATGAAGCTATGTCATTGTGACTTCCTTGTAATCAGCTTACCTGCTCCTAATTTAACAGTCCTATCCATTTTCCCTCCTATGTCTGTCTTTCTTTGTCTATTTTTACAATCTCTTTCCCGTTTCCTATTTCTCAGTTGCTCCATCTCCCTACACTCTATTTATTTTCATGTCTATTCCTCCTTGCTCCCCTCTCTCTCTCTATTTTCTCTCATTCTGACCTTTCCTTCTCTACTGATCTCCTTTTCTACCTCTTTTCTTTTTGCCATTTTTTTTCAGTTCCCTGTTTCTGTCTCCCTTTCCTCCTCTGCTATTGTGTCTCCATTTCTCTCTCTCTCCCTCTTTGTTATTGTGTTTATTTCTCTCTCTATTTCTCTCTTTCTCACACTCTTTCTGTTATTGTGTCTATTTCTCTCTCTTTTATTGTGATTATTTCACTCTCTCTCCCTCTCTCTCTGTTGTGTCTATTTCTCTCTCTCTATTTCTCTCTCTCCCACTCTCTCTCTGTTATTGTGTCTCTATTTCTCTCTCTCTCCCACTCTCTCTCTGTTGTCATGTCTATTTATCTCTCTCTTTCCCTTTCTTTTATTGTGACTATTTCCCTCTCTCTCCCTCTCTCTCTATTATTGTGTCTATTTCTCTCTCTCTATTTTTCTCTCTCTCTCCCACTCTCTCCCTCTGTTATTGTGTCTCTATTTCTCTTACTCTCTCTCTCCTCTTTGTTATTGTGTATATTTCTCTCTCTCTGTTATTGTGTCTATTTCTCTCTCTCTCTCGCTCTCTCTCTGTGTTATTGTATCTATTTCTCTCTTTCTCCCACTGTCTCTGTTATTGTGTCTATTCCTCTCTACTTCTCTCTTTGTCCCACTCTCTCTCTGTTATTGTGTCTATTTCTCTCTCTTCTTTTATTGTGTCTATTTCTCTCTCTCCCTATCTCTCTGTTATTTTGTCTATTTCTCTCTCTCTATTTCTCTCTTTCTCCCACTCTCTGTTATTGTGGCTATTTCTCTCTCTCCCTCTCTCTGTTATTGAGTCTATTTCTCTCTCTCCCTCTCTCTGTTATTGTGTCTCTATTTCTCTCTCGCTCTCTCTCTCCCTCTCTCTGATATTGTGTGTATTTCTTTCTCTTCTTTTATTGTGTCTATTTCTCTCTCTCTCCCACTCTCTGTTATTGTGTGTATTTCTCTTTCTCTCCCTCTCTCTGTTATTGTGCCTCTATTTCTCTCTCGCTCTCTCTCTCCCTCTCTCTGTTATTGTGTATATTTCTCTCTTCTTTTATTGCGTCTATTTCTCTCTCTCTCTCCCACTCTCTGTTATTGTGTGTATTTCTCTCTCTCTCCCTCTCTCTGTTATTGTGTCTCTCTTTCTCTCTCGCTCTCTCTCTCTCCCTCTCTCTGGTATTGTGTGTATTTCTCTCTCTTCTTTTATTCTGTCTATTTCTCTCTCCCTCTCTCTCTGTTATTGTGTCTATTTCTCTCTCTCTATTTCTCTCTCTCTCCCACTCTCTCTCTCTGTTGTTGTGTCTATTTCTCTCTCTCTCCCACTCTCTCTCTCTGTTGTTGTGTCTATTTCTCTCTCTTTTTTTACTGACTATTTCCCTCTCCCTCCCTCTCTCTGTTATTGTATCTATTTCTTTCTCTCTATTTCTCGCTCTCTCCCACTCTCTCTCTGTTGTTGTGTCTATTTCTCTCTCTTCTGTTATTGACTATTTCCCTCTCCCTCCCTCTCTCTCAGTTATTGTATCTATTTCTTTCTCTCTATTTATCTCTCTCTCCCACTCTCTCTCTCTGTTATTGTGTCTATTTCTCTCTCTTTCTATTTCTCTCTCTCTCTCCCACTCTCTCTCTTTCTCTGTTATTGTGCCTCTATTTCTCTCTCGCTCTCTCTCTCCCCCTCTCTGTTATTATTTATATTTCGCTCTCCCTCTCTCTCTGTTACTGTGGTCTATTGCTCTCTCTCTATTTCTCTCTCTCTCTCTCCCACTCTCTCTCTCTCTCTGTTATTGTGTCTCTATTTCTCTCCCGCTCTCTCTCTCCCCCTCTCTGTTATTGTTTATATTTCTCTCTTTCCCTCTCTCTCTGTTATTGTGTATATTTCTCTCTCTCTCTATTTCTCTCTTTCTCCCTCTCTCTCTCTGTTATTTTGTCTATTTCTCTCTTCTTTTATTGACTATTTCCCTCTCTCTCCCTCTCTCTCAGTTATTGTATCTATTTCTTTCTCTCTATTTCTCTCTCTCTCCGACTCTCTCTCTCTGTTGTTGTGTCTATTTCTCTCTCTCTCCCACTCTCTCTGTTATTGTGTCTATTTCTCTCTCTTCCTATTTCTCTCTCTCTCTCCCACTCTCTCTCTCTGTTATTGTGTCTATTTCTCTCTCTTTCTATTTCTCACTCTCTTTCCCACTCTCTCTCTCTTTGTTATTGTGCCTCTATTTCTCTCTCGTTCTCTCTCTCCCCCTCTCTGTTATTATTTATATTTCTCTCTCCCTCTCTCTCCGTTATTGTGGTCTATTGCTCTCTCTCTATTTCTCTCTCTCTCTCTCCCACTCTCTCTCTCTCTGTTATTGTGTCTCTATTTCTCTCCCGCTCTCTCTCTCCCCCTCTCTGTTATTGTTTATATTTCTCTCTCTCCCTCTCTCTCTGTTATTGTTTATATTTCTCTCTCTCTATTTCTCTCTTTCTCCCTCTCTCTCTCTCTGTTATTTTGTCTATTCCTCTCTCTTCTTTTATTGTGACTATTTCCCTCTCTCCCTCTCCCTCTGTTATTGTGTCTATTTCTCTCTCTCTCTCCCTTTCTCTCTGTTATAGTCTACTTCCCACCCCCTCTGTTATTGTGTCTCTATTTCTCACTCTCTCCCTCTCTCGCCCTCTCTGTTATTGTGTATATTTCCCTCTCTATTTCTCTCTTTCTCCCTCTCTCCCCCTCTCTGTTATTGTGTATATTTCTCTTTCTCTATTTCTCTCTTTCTCCCTCTCGGTCTCTCTGTTATTGTGTCTATTCCACTCTCTCTCTATCTGTTAATGTGTCTATTTCTATCTCTCTCCCACTGTCACTCTCTGTTATTGTGTCTATTTCTATCTCTCACCCACTGTCTCTCTCTGTTATTGTGTCTATTTCTCTCTCTCGCTCTCTGTTATAGTGTCTGCTTCTCTCTCTCTCTCCCACTGTCTCTCTCTGTTATTGTGTCTATTTCTCTCGCTCTCTCCCTCTCAGTGTTATTGTGTCCATTTCTCTCTTTCTCCCACTGTCTCTCTCTGTTATTGCATGTATCTATCTCTCTATTGAACTTACGGATTTACACTGAAAAGGGGAAATGAAATTAAACGGAACACTTAATTTCAGCAAACAGATCGAGAACAGGCAGGTGATAAAAGTGAGATCATACTGATCGAAAGCAGACAGGTAATCACAGCGAAATCAAACTTATCAAAATCAGAAAGGTAATCAGATTGAGGTCAAACTTATCGAAACCAGAGAGATAATCACATTGAGATCATACTGATCAAAACCAGACAGGTAATCACTGTGAGATCAAACTGATCAAAACCAGACAGGTAATGACAGTGAAATCAAACTGATCGAAACCAGACAGGTAATCACAGTGAGATCAAACTGATCGAAACCAGAAAGGTAATCACAGTGAGCTCAAAAAGATCGAAACAAGACAGGCAATCACAGTGAGACTAAAATGATCGAAACCAGACAGGTAATCACAGTGAGATCAAACTGATCGAAACCAAACAGGTAATCACATTGAGATCAAAGTGTTTGAAACCAGACATGTAATCACAGTGAGATCAAAATGATCGAAACCAAACAGGTAATCACAGTGAGATCAAACTGATCAAAACCAGACAGGTAATCACAGTGAGATCAAAGTGCTTGAAACCAGACAGGTAATCACAGAGAAATCAAAATGATCGAAACCAGACAGGTAATCACAGTGAGATGAAACTGATCAAAACCAGACAGGTAATCAAAGTGAGATCAAACCGCTCAAAACCAGACAGATAATCACAGTGAGATCAAACTGATCAAAACCAGACAGATAATCACAGTGAGATCAAACTGATCAAAACCAGACAGGTAATCAAAGTGAGATCAAACTGATCAAAAACAAACAGGTAATCACAGTGAGATCAAACTGAGCACACCAGAGAGTGATCTAAGTGACAATGCAGATATGTGATTGGAAAGTTACAATGGGATTAAATACGACATGAAATGTGGGAACAGTCTGATTCAGCCTCAGACAGAGAGCAGGAACAGGGATGGAGTCAGTTGATAAGGAGCAAAAATAATGGCAGCTACTGAAGATAATGATCACAGTCTTGCCAATGATTAGTTGGAGTAACGTTCTGCTCATCGAGTGCTGGATATCAGATAAACAGTGTGAAAATGAACGAAAGTGGAGCAGACAAGAGAGGTTGTAAGGTAGGGTTGGGTGTTCTTAGTGTAAATGTGGAATCAAATGTGCTTTCAGGTGATGGACCCAAGGTGCAGTCTGTAGATGAGAACATGTGGGGGGCCAGTTCTAAATTGATCCTTTGGGAAAAACCAATGCAGCAAAATGGGAATCTAATGCAAATACAAACTAATGGATCATTTCAATTCTGACTGAACAAGATGATGTTTCCCTGTTTTAGGGAAATATCAGGCTGCAGAGTGATTCCCTAAGAGAGTGTCAAGAATGAGAACCTCATGTTATTACAAATCAGACTTTCTGTTCAATGTGGGGATGTGGCATTCCTAAAATGAAAGCATTTGTTACACTTTGATAAAGGGTTGTGAGAAGATGATGGAGTAAAGAAAGGGTTAAGAGGTTGGATACAAGCTCAGCGCAGTTCTGCTAAATTGGGATGGTTTCATAAAGCGATCCAACCTGTATTGAACAAACGTGTTTACACTGAAAAGGGGAAATGAAATTGAACGGAACATTTAATTTCAGCAAAGTGATCGAAACCAGGCAGGTGATAAAAGCGAGATCAAACTGATCAAAACCAGACAGGTAATCACTGTGAGATCAAACTGATCAAAAACAGACAGGTAATCACAGTGATATCAAACTGAGCTCACCAGAGAGGGATCTAAGTTACGATGCAGATATGTGATCGGAAATTTATGTTGCGATTAAATATGACAGGAAATGGGGGAACAGTATGATTCAGCCTCAGACAGACGTCAGGAAGAGGGATGGAGTCAGTTCATAAGGAACAGAAATAAAGGCAGTTAATGAAGATAATGATCACTGCCTTCCCAATGTGTAGTTGGAGTAAATTTCTACTCATCCATTGCTGGATATCGGAAAAACAGTGTGAAAATGAACAAAAGTGCAGCAGACAAGAGAGGTTGTGAGGTAGGGTTGGGTGTTCTCAGTGTAAATGTGGAATCAAATGTGTTTTCAGGTGATGGACCCAAGGAGCAGTCTGTAGATGAGAACATATGGGGTGGCCAGTTTTAAATTGATCCTTTGGGATATTCCAATGCAGCAAAATGGGAATCTAATGCAAATACAAACTAATGGAGCATTTCAATTCTGACTAAACAATATGATGTTTCCCTGTTTTAGGAAAATATCAGGCTGCAGAGTGATTCCCTAAGAGGGTATCAAGAATGAGAAGCTCGTGTTACGGGGATGTGGCGTTCCTGAAATGAAAGAATTTGTTACCCTTTGATAAAGGATCTTGAGAAGATGATGGAGTAAAGAAAGGATTAACAGGCTGGATACAAGCCTGTTATGGTAAATCAGGATTGGTTGGTACAGCGATACAACGTGTATTGAACAAACATGTTTACAATGAAAAGGGGAAATGAAATTGAACAGAACATTTAATTTCAGCAAAGTGATCGAAACCAGGAAGGTGATCACAGTGAGGTCAAAGTGCTTGAAACCAGACAGGTAATCACAGTGAGATCAAACTGATTGAAAACAGACAGGTAATCACAGTGAGATCAAACTGATCGAAAACAGACAGGTAATCATAGTGAGAACAAACTGATCGAAACCAGACAGGTAATCACAGTGAGATCAAACTGATCGAAAACAGACAGGTAATCACAATGAGATCAAACTGATCGAAAACAGACAGGTAATCACAGTGAGATCAAACTGATCGAAAACATACAGGTAATCATAGTGAGATCAAAATGATGGAAACCAGACAGGTAATCACAGTGAGATCAAACTGATCAAAACCAGACAGGTAACCACAGTGAGATCAAACTGATCGAAACCAGACAGGTAATCACAGTGAGATCAAAATGATCAAGACCAGACAGGTAATCAAAGTGAGATCAAACTGATCAAAACCAGACAGGTAATCACAGTGAGATCAAACTGATCAAAACCAAACAGGTAATCACAGTGAGATAAAACTGATCGAAACCAGACAGCTAATCACAGTGAGATCAAAATGATCGAAACCAGACAGGTAATCACAGGGAGATCAAACTGATCAAAACCAGACAGGTAATCACAGTGAGATCAAACTGATCAAAACCAGACAGGTAATCACAATGAGATCAAACTGATCAAAACCAGACAGGTAATCACAGTGAGATCAAACTGATCAAATACAGACAGGTAATCACAGTGAGATCAAACTGAACAAAACCAGACAGGTAATCACAGTGAGATCAAACTGATCAAAACCAGACAGGTAATCACAGTGAGATCAAACTGATCAAAACCAAACAGGTAATCACATTGAGATCAAACTGAGCTCACCAGAGAGTGATCTAAGTGATGATGCAGATATGTGATTGGAAACTTACATTGGGATTAAGTACGACATGAAATGTGGGAACACTCTGATTCAGCCTCAGACAGACGTCAGGAACAGGGATGGAGTCAGTTGATAAGGAGCAAAAATAATGACAGCTACTGAAGATAATGATCACAGTCTTCCCAATGATTAGTTGGAGTAACTTTCTGCTCATTCAGTGCTGGATATCGGATAAAGGGTGTGAAAATGAACGAAAGTGGAGCTGACATGAGAGGTTGTAAGGTAGGGTTGGGTATTCTTAGTGTAAATGTGGAATCAAATGTGCTTTCAAGTGATGGACCCAAGGTGCAGTCTGTTGATGAGAACATGTGGGGAGTCAGTTCTAAATTGATCCTTTGGGATATACCAATGCAGCAAAATGGGAATCTAATGCAAATACAAACTAATGGATCGTTTCAGTTCTGACTGAACAAGATGATGTTTCCCTGTTTTAGGGAAATATCAGGCTGCAGAGTGATTCCGTCAGAGGGTGTCAAGAATGAGAACCTCATGTTATTACAAATCAGACTTTCTGTTCAATGTGGGGATGTGGCATTCCTGAAATGAAAGCATTTGTTACACTTTGATAAAGAGTTGTGAGAAGATGATGGAGTAAAGAAAGGGTTAAGAGGTTGGATACAAGCTCAGCGCAGTTCTGCTAAATTGGGATGGTTTCATAAAGCGATCCAACCTGTATTGAACAAACGTGTTTACACTGAAAAGGGGAAATGAAATTGAACGGAACATTTAATTTCAGCAAAGTGATCGAAACCAGGCAGGTGATAAAAGCGAGATCAAACTGATCAAAACAAGACAGGTAATCACTGTGAGATCAAACTCATCAAAACCAGACAGGTAATCACTGTGAGATCAAACTGATCAAAACCAGACAGGTAATCACTGTGATATCAAACTGATCAAAACCAGACAGGTAATCACTGTGAGATCAAACTGATCGAAAACAGATAGGAAATCACAGTGATATCAAACTGAGCTCACCAGAGAGGGATCTAAGTGACGATGCAGATATGTGATTGAAAATTTATGTTGCGATTAAATATGACAGGAAATGGGGGAACAGTATGATTCAGCCTCAGACAGACGGCAGGAAGAGGGATGGAGTCACTTGATAAGGAGCAGAAATATTGGCAGCTACTGAAGGTAATGATCATATTCTTCCCAATGTTTTTATGGAAGAAATTTCTGCTCATCCAGTGCTGGATATCGGATGAACAGTGTGAAAATGAACGAAGGTGGAGCTGACAAGAGAGGTTGTGAGGTAGGGTTGGGTGTTCTTAGTGTAATTGTGGAATCAAATGAGCTTTCAGGTGATGTACCCAAGGTGCAGTCTGTAGATGAGAACATGTTGGGGGCCAGATTTAAATTGATCCTTTGGGATATTCCAATGCAGCAAAATGGGAATTTAATGGATCATTTCAATTCTGACTGAACAAGATGATGTTTCCCTGTTTCAGGGAAATATCAGGCTGCAGAGTGAGTCCCTCAGAGGGTATCAAGAATGAGAACCTCATATTATTAGAAATGAGTCTTTCTGTTCAATGTGGGGATGTGGCGCTCCTGAAATGAAAGCATTTGTTACCCTTTGATAAACGGTTTTGAGAAGATGATGGAGTCAAGAAAGGTTTAACAGGCTGGATACAAGCTCAAAGCAGTTCTAGCAAATTTGGATGGTTTTGTAAAGAGATCCAACCTGTATTGAACAAACGTGTTTACACTGAAAAGGGGAAATGAAATTAAACGGAACATTTAATTTCAGCAAACTAATCGAAACCAGACAGGTAATCACAGTGAGATCAAACTAATCGAAACCAGACAGGTAATCACAGTGAGGTCAAACTGATCGAAACCAGACAGGTAATCACAGTGAGATCAAACTGATCAAAATCAGACAGGTAATCAAAGTGAGATCAAACTGATCAAAACCAGACTGGTAATCACAGTGAGATCAAACTGATCAAAACCAGACAGGTAATCACAGTGAGATCAAACTGATCAAAACCAGACAGGTAATCACAGTGTGATCAAACTGATCAAAACCAGACAGGAAATCACAGTGAGATCAAACTGATCAAAACCAGACAGGTAATCAAAGTGAGATCAAACTGATCAAAACCAGACAGGTAATCACAGTGAGATCAAACTGATCAAAACCAAACAGGTAATCACAGTGAGATAAAACTGATCGAAACCAGACAGCTAATCACAGTGAGATCAAACTGATCAAAAACAGACAGGTAATCACAATGAGATCAAACTGATCCAAACCTGACAGGTAATCACAGTGAGATCAAACTGATCAAATACAGACAGGTAATCACAGTGAGATCAAACTGATCAAAACCAGACAGATAATCAAAGTGAGATCAAACTGATCAAAACCAGACAGGTAATCACAGTGAGATCAGACTGATCAAAACCAAACAGGTAATCACATTGAGATCAAACTGAGCTCACCAGAGAGTGATCTAAGTGATGATGCAGATATGTGATTGGAAACTTACATTGGGATTAAATACGACATGAAATGTGGGAACAGTCTGATTCAGCCTCAGACAGACGTCAGGAACAGGGATGGAGTCAGGTGATAAGGAGCAAAAATAATGGCAGCTACTGAAGATAAAGATCACAGTCTTCCCAATGACTGGTTGGAGTAACTTTCTGCTCATCCAGTGCTGGATATCGGATAAAGGGTGTGAAAAAGAACGAAAGTGGAGCAGACATGAGAGGTTGTAAGGTAGGGTTGGGTGTTCTTAGTGTAAATGTGGAATCAAATGTGCTTTCGGGTGATGGACCCAAGGTGCAGTCTGTAGATGAGAACATGTGGCGGGCCAGTTCTAAATTGATCCTTTGGGATATACCAATGCAGTAAAATGGGAATCTAATGCAAATACAAACTAATGGATCATTTCAATTCTGACTGAACAAGATGATGTTTCCCTGTTTTAGGGAAATATCAGGCTGCAGAGTGATTCCGTCAGAGGGTGTCAAGAATGAGAACCTCATGTTATTACAAATCAGACTTTCTGTTCAATGTGGGGATGTGGCATTCCTGAAATGAAAGCATTTGTTACACTTTGACAAAGGGTTGTGAGAAGATGATGGAGTAAAGAAAGGGTTAAGAGGTTGGATACAAGCTCAGCGCAGTTCTGCTAAATTGGGATGGTTTCATAAAGCGATCCAACCTGTATTGAACAAACGTGTTTACACTGAAAAGGGGAAATGAAATTGAACGGAACATTTAATTTCAGCAAAGTGATTGAAACCAGGCAGGTGATAAAAGAGAGATCAAACTGATCAAGACCAGACAGGTAATCACTGTGAGATCAAACTCATCAAAACCAGACAAGTAATCACTGTGAGATCAAACTGATCGAAAACAGACAGGTAATCACAGTGACATCAAACTGAGCTCACCAGAGAGGGATCTAAGTGACGATGCAGATATGTGATCGAAAATTTATGTTGCGATTAAATATGACAGGAAATGGGCGAACAGTATGATTCAGCCTCAGACAGATGTCAGGAAGAGGGATGGAGTCAGTTGATAAGGAACAGAAATAAAGGCAGTTACTGAAGATAATGATCACTGCCTTCCCAATGTGTAGTTGGAGTAAATTTCTGCTCATCCATTGCTGGATATCGGAAAAACAGTGTGAAAATGAACAAAAGTGGAGCAGACAAGAGAGGTTGTGAGGTAGGGTTGGGTGTTCTCAGTGTACATGTGGAATCAAATGTGCTTTCAGGTGATGGACCCAAGGAGCAGTCTGTAGATGAGAACATATGGGGTGGCCAGTTTTAAATTGATCCTTTGGGATATTCCAATGCAGCAAAATGGGAATCTAATGCAAATACAAACTAATGGATCATTTCAATTCTGACTGAACAATATGATGTTTCCCTGTTTTAGGAAAATATCAGGCTGCAGAGTGATTCCCTAAGAGGGTATCAAGAATGAGAAGCTCGTGTTATGGGGATGTGGCGTTCCTGAAATAAAAGAATTTGTTACCCTTTGATAAAGGATCTTGAGAAGATGATGGAGTAAAGAAAGGATTAACAGGCTGGATACAAGCCTGTTCTGGTGAATCAGGATTGGTTGGTACAGCGATACAACCTATATTGAACACACGTGTTTACACTGAAAAGGGGAAATGAAATTGAACGCAACATTTAATTTCAGCAAAGTGATCGAAACCAGGCAGGTGATCACAGTGAGATCAAAGTGCTTGAAACCAGACAGGTAGTCACAGTGAGATCAAACTGATCGTAAACAGACAGGTAATCACAATGAGATCAAACGGATCGAAAACAGACAGGTAATCATAGTGGGATCAAAATGATCGAAACCAGACAGGTAATGACAGTGAGATCAAACTGATGGAAACCAAACAGGTAATCACACTGATATCAAACTGAACTCACCAGAGAGGGATCTAAGTGACGATGCAGATATGTGATCGGAAACTTATATTGGGATTAAATACGACATGAAATGTGGGAACAGTGTGATTCAGCCTCTGACAGACGGCAGGAAGAGGGATAGAGTCACTTGATAAGGAGCACAAATATTGGCAGCTACTGAAGGTAATGATCATATTCTTCCCAATGTTTTTATGGAAGAAATTTCTGCTCATCCAGTGCTGCATATCGGAAGAACAGTGTGAAAATGAACGAAGGTGGAGCTGACAAGAGAGGTTGTGAGATAGGGTTGGGTGTTCTAAGTGTAAATGTGGAATCAAATGAGCTTTCAGGTGATGTACCCAAGGTGCAGTCTGTAGATGAGAACATGTTGGGGGCCAGATTTAAATTGATACTTTGGGATATTCCAATGCAGCAAAATGGGAATCTAATGGATCACTTCAATTCTGACTGAACAAGATGATGTTTCCCTGTTTTAGGGAAATATCAGGCTGCAGAGTGATTCCCTAAGAGGGTATCAAGAATGAGAACCTCATATTATTGGAAATGAGTATTTCTGTTCAATGTGGGGATGTGGCGTTCCTGAAATGAAAGCATTTGTTACACTTTGATAAAGGGTTTTGAGAAGATGATGGAGTAAAGAAAGGTTTAACAGGCTGGATACAAGCTCAACGCAGTTCTAGTGAATTGGGATGGTTTTGAAAAGAGATCCAACCTGTATTGAACAAACGTGTTTACACTGAAAAGGGGAAATGAAATTAAACGGAACATTTAATTTCAGCAAACTAATCGAAACAAGACAGGTAATCAAAGTGAGATCAAACTGATCAAAACCAGACAGGTAATCACAGTGAGATCAAACTGAAAAAAACCAGACAGGTAATCAAAGTGAGATCAAACAAATCAAAACCAGACAGGTAATCAAAGTGAGATCAAACTGATCAAAACCAGACAGGTAATCACATTGAGATCAAACTGAGCTCACCAGAGAGTGATCTAAGTGACGATGCAGCTATGTGATTTGAAACTTACATTGGGATTAAATACGACATGAAATGTGGGAACAGTCTGATTCAGCCTCAGACAGACGTCAGGAACACGGATGGAGTCAGTTGGTAAGGAGCAAAAATAATGGCAGCTACTGAAGATAATGATCACAGTCTTCCCAATGATTAGTTGGAGTAACTTTCTGCTCATCCAGTGCTGGATATCGGATAAAGGGTGTGAAAATGAACGAAAGTGGAGCAGACATGAGAGGTTGTAAGGTAGGGTGGGGTGTTCTTAGTGTAAATGTGGAATTAAATGTGCTTTCAGGTGATGGACCCAAGGTGCAGTCTGTAGATGAGAACATGTGGGGGGCCAGTTTTAAATTGATCCTTTGGGATATTCCAATGCAGCAAAATGGGAATCTAATGCAAATACAAACTAATGGAGCATTTCAATTCTGACTGAACAATATGATGTTTCCCTGTTTTAGGAAAATATCAGGCTGCAGAGTGATTCCCTAAGAGGGTATCAAGAATGAGAAGTTCGTGTTATGGGGATGTGGCGTTCCTGAAATGAAAGAATTTGTTACCCTTTGATAAAGGATATTGAGAAGATGATGGAGTAAAGAAAGGATTAACAGGCTGGATACAAGCCTGTTCTGGGGAATCAGGATTGGTTGGTACAGCGATACAACCTGTATTGGACACACGTGTTTACACTGAAAAGGGGAAATGAAATTGAACGGATCATTTAATTTCAGCAAAGTGATCGAAACCAGGCAGGTGATCTCAGTGAGATCAAAGTGCTTGAAACCAGACAGGTAATCACAGTGAGATCAAACTGATCGAAAACAGACAGGTAATCATAATGAGAACAAACTGATCGAAACCAGACAGGTAATCACAGTGAGATCAAGCTGATCGAAAACAGACAGGTAATCACAAAGAGATCAAACTGATCGAAAATAGAAAGGTAATCACAGTGAGATCAAACGGATCGAAAACAGACAGGTAATCATAGTGAGAAAAAAATGATCGAAACCAGACAGGTAATGACAGTGAGATCAAACTGATCGAAACCAAACAGGTAATCACTCTGATATCAAACTGAACTCACCAGAGAGGGATCTAAGTGACGATGCAGATATGTGATCGGAAACTTATATTGGGAATAAATACGACATGAAATGTGGGAACAGTGTGATTAGGCCTCAGACAGACGGCAGGAAGAGGGATGGAGTCATTTGATAAGGAGCACAAATATTGGCAGCTACTGAAGGTAATGATCATATTCTTCCCAATGTTTTTATGGAAGAAATTTCTGCTCATCCAGTGCTGGATATCGGATGAACAGTGTGAAAATGAACGAAGGTGGAGCTGACAAGAGAGGTTGTGAGATAGGGTTGGGTGTTCTTAGTGTAAATGTGGAATCAAATGCGCTTTCAGGTGATGTACTCAAGGTGCAGTCTGTAGATGAGAACATGTTGGGGGCCAGATTTAAATTGATCCTTTGGGATATTCCAATGCAGCAAAATGGGAATCTAATGGATCACTTCAATTCTGACTGAACAAGATGATGTTTCCCTGTTTTAAGGAAATATCAGGCTGTAGAGTGATTCCCTAAGAGGGTATCAAGAACGAGAAACTCATATTATTAGAAATGAGTCTTTCTGTTCAATGTGGGGATGTGGAGTTCCTGAAATGAAAGCATTTGTTACACTTTGATAAAGGGTTTTGAGAAGATGATGGAGTAAAGAAAGGTTTAACAGGCTGGATACAAGCTCAACGCAGTTCTAGTAAATTGGGATGGTTTTGAAAAGAGATTCAACTTGTATTGAACAAACGTGTTTACACTGAAAAGGGGAAATGAAATTAAACGAAACATTTAATTTCAGCAAACTAATCGAAACCAGACAGGTAATCACAGTGAGATCAAACTAATCGAAACCAGACAGGTAATCACAGTGAGATCAAACTGATCAAAACCAGACAAGTAATCACAGTGAGATCAAACTGATCGAAACCAGACAGGTAATCACAGTGAGATCAAACTGATCAAAACCAGACAGGTAATCAAAGTGAGATCAAACTGATCAAAACCAGACAGGTCATCACAGTGAGATCAAACTGATCAAAACCAGACAGGTAATCAAAGTGAGATCAAACTGATCAAAACCAGACAGGTAATCACAGTGAGATCAAACTGATCGAAACCAGACAGGTAATCAAAGTGAGATCAAACTGATCAAAACCAGACAGGTAATCACAGTGAGATCAAACTGATCGAAACCAGACAGGTAATCACAGTGAGATCAAACTGATCAAAACCAAACAGGTAATCAAAGTGAGATCAAACAAATCAAAACCAGACAGGTAATCACAGTGAGATCAAACTGATCAAAACCAAACAGGTAATCACAGTGAGATCAAACTGATCGAAACCAGACAGGTAATCACAGTGAGATCAAACTGATCGAAAGCAGACAGGTAATCACACTGGGATCAAACTGATCAAAACCAAACAGGTAATCGCAGTGAGATCAAACTGATCAAAACCAGACAGGTAATCAAATTGAGATCAAACTGATCAAAACCAAACAGGTAATCACATTGAGATCAAACTGAGCTCACCAGAGAGTGATCTAAGTGACGATGCAGATATGTGATTGGAAACTTACATTGGGATTACATACGACATGAAATGTGGGAACAGTCTGATTCAGCCTCAGACAGACGTCAGGAACAGGGATGGAGTCAGTTGATAAGGAGCAAAAATAATGGCAGCTACTGAAGATAATGATCACAGTCTTCCCAATGATTAGTTGGAGTTACTTTCTGCTCATCCAGTGCTGGATATCGGATAAAGGGTGTGAAAATGACCGAAAGTGGAGCAGACATGAGAGGTTGTAAGGTAGGGTGGGGTGTTCTTAGTGTAAATGTCGAATCAAATGTGCTTTCAGGTGATGGACCCAAGGTGCAGTCTGTCGATGAGAACATGTGGGGGGCCAGTTCTAAATTGATCCTTTGGGATATACCAATGCAGCAAAGTGGGAATCTAATGCAAATACAAACCAATGGACAATTTCAATTCTGACTGAACAAGATGATGTTTCCCCGTTTTAGGGAAATATTAGGCTGCAGAGTGATTCCCTAAGAGGGTGTCAAGAATGAGAACCTCATGTTATTAGAAATGAGACTTTCTGTTCAATGTGGGGATGTGGCATTCCTGAAATGAAAGCATTTGTTACCCATTGATAAAGGATCTTGAGAAGAAGATGCAGTAAAGAAAAGGTTAAGAGGTTGGATACAAGCTCAGCTCCGTTCTGGTAAATTGGGATGGTTTTGTAAAGCGATCCAACCTGTATGGAACAAATGCATTTACACTGAAAAGGGGAAATGAAATTAAACGGAACATTTAATTTCAGCAAACTGATCGGAACCAGACAGGTGATGAAAGTAAGATCAAACTGATCAAAACCAGACAGGTAATCAGAGTGAGGTCAAACTGATCGAAACCAGACAGGTAATCACAGTGAGATCAAACTGATCAAAACCAGACAGGAAATCACAGTGAGATCAAACTGATCAAAAAAAGATAGGTAATCACAGTGATATCAAACTGAGCTCACCAGAGAGGGATCTAAGTGACGATGCTGATATGTGATCGGATATTTATGTTGCGATTAAATATGCCGGGAAATGGGGGAACAGTATGATTCAGCCTCAGACAGATGTCAGGAAGAGGGATGGAGTCAGTTGATAAGGAACAGAAATAAAGGCAGTTACTGAAGATAATGATCACTGCCTTCCCAATGTGTAGTTGGAGTAAATTTCTGCTCATCCATTGCTGGATATCGGAAAAACAGTGTGAAAATGAACAAAAGTGGAGCAGACAAGAGAGGTTGTGAGGTAGGGTTGGGTGTTCTCAGTGTACATGTGGAATCAAATGTGCTTTCAGGTGATGGACCCAAGGAGCAGTCTGTAGATGAGAACATATGGGGTGGCCAGTTTTAAATTGATCCTTTGGGATATTCCAATGCAGCAAAATGGGAATCTAATGCAAATACAAACTAATGGATCATTTTAATTCTGACTGAACAATATGATGTTTCCCTGTTTTAGGAAAATATCAGGCTGCAGAGTGATTCCCTAAGAGGGTATCAAGAATGAGAAGCTCGTGTTATGGGGATGTGGCGTTCCTGAAATAAAAGAATTTGTTACCCTTTGATAAAGGATCTTGAGAAGATGATGGAGTAAAGAAAGGATTAACAGGCTGGATACAAGCCTGTTCTGGTGAATCAGGATTGGTTGGTACAGCGATACAACCTATATTGAACACACGTGTTTACACTGAAAAGGGGAAATGAAATTGAACGCAACATTTAATTTCAGCAAAGTGATCGAAACCAGGCAGGTGATCACAGTGAGATCAAAGTGCTTGAAACCAGACAGGTAGTCACAGTGAGATCAAACTGATCGTAAACAGACAGGTAATCACAATGAGATCAAACGGATCGAAAACAGACAGGTAATCATAGTGGGATCAAAATGATCGAAACCAGACAGGTAATGACAGTGAGATCAAACTGATGGAAACCAAACAGGTAATCACACTGATATCAAACTGAACTCACCAGAGAGGGATCTAAGTGACGATGCAGATATGTGATCGGAAACTTATATTGGGATTAAATACGACATGAAATGTGGGAACAGTGTGATTCAGCCTCTGACAGACGGCAGGAAGAGGGATAGAGTCACTTGATAAGGAGCACAAATATTGGCAGCTACTGAAGGTAATGATCATATTCTTCCCAATGTTTTTATGGAAGAAATTTCTGCTCATCCAGTGCTGCATATCGGAAGAACAGTGTGAAAATGAACGAAGGTGGAGCTGACAAGAGAGGTTGTGAGATAGGGTTGGGTGTTCTAAGTGTAAATGTGGAATCAAATGAGCTTTCAGGTGATGTACCCAAGGTGCAGTCTGTAGATGAGAACATGTTGGGGGCCAGATTTAAATTGATACTTTGGGATATTCCAATGCAGCAAAATGGGAATCTAATGGATCACTTCAATTCTGACTGAACAAGATGATGTTTCCCTGTTTTAGGGAAATATCAGGCTGCAGAGTGATTCCCTAAGAGGGTATCAAGAATGAGAACCTCATATTATTGGAAATGAGTATTTCTGTTCAATGTGGGGATGTGGCGTTCCTGAAATGAAAGCATTTGTTACACTTTGATAAGGGGTTTTGAGAAGATGATGGAGTAAAGAAAGGTTTAACAGGCTGGATACAAGCTCAACGCAGTTCTAGTGAATTGGGATGGTTTTGAAAAGAGATCCAACCTGTATTGAACAAACGTGTTTACACTGAAAAGGGGAAATGAAATTAAACGGAACATTTAATTTCAGCAAACTAATCGAAACCAGACAGGTAATCACAGTGAGATAAAACTGAAAAAAACCAGACTGGTAATCAAAGTGAGATCAAACAAATCAAAACCAGACAGGTAATCACAGTGAGATCAAACTGATCAAAACCAAACAGCTAATCACAGTGAGATCAAACTGATCGAAACCAGACAGGTAATCATAGTGAGATCAAACTGATCGAAAGCAGACAGGTAATCACAGTGAGATCAAACTGATCAAAACCAAACAGTTAATCACAGTGAGATCAAACTGATCAAAACCAGACAGGTAATCACAGTGAGATCAAACTGATCAAAACCAGACAGGTAATCACAGTGAGATCAAACTGATCAAAACCAGACAGGTAATCAAAGTGAGATCAAACTGATCAAAACCAGACAGGTAATCACATTGAGATCAAACTGAGCTCACCAGAGAGTGATCTAAGTGACGATGCAGCTATGTGATTTGAAACTTACATTGGGATTAAATACGACATGAAATGTGGGAACAGTCTGATTCAGCCTCAGAAAGACGTCAGGAACACGGATGGAGTCAGTTGGTAAGGAGCAAAAATAATGGCAGCTACTGAAGATAATGATCACAGTCTTCCCAATGATTAGTTGGAGTAACTTTCTGCTCATCCAGTGCTGGATATCGGATAAAGGGTGTGAAAATGAACGAAAGTGGAGCAGACATGAGAGGTTGTAAGGTAGGGTGGGGTGTTCTTAGTGTAAATGTGGAATTAAATGTGCTTTCAGGTGATGGACCCAAGGTGCAGTCTGTAGATGAGAACATGTGGGGGGCCAGTTCTAAATTGATCCTTTGGGATATACCAATGCAGCAAAATGGGAATCTAATGCAAATACAAACCAATGGATCATTTCAATTCTGACTGAACAAGATGATGTTTCCCTGTTTTAGGGAAATATTAGGCTGCAGAGTGATTCCCTAAGAGAGTGTCAAGAATGAGAACCTCATGTTATTAGAAATGAGTCTTTCTGTTCAATGTGGGGATGTGGCATTCCTGAAATGAAAGCATTTGTTACACTTTGATAAAGAATCTTGAGAAGATGATGCAGTAAAGAAAGGGTTAAGAGGTTGGATGCAAGCTCAGCGCCGTTCTGGTAAATTGGGATGGTTTTGTAAAGCGATCCAACCTGTATGGAACAACTGTGTTTACACTGAAAAGGGGAAATGAAATTAAACGGAACATTTAATTTCAGCAAACTGATCGGAACCAGACAGGTGATGAAAGTAAGATCAAACTGATCAAAACCAGACAGGTAATCACAGTGAGATCAAACTGATCGAAACCAGACAAGTAATCACAGTGAGATCAAACTGATCAAAACCAGACAGGAAATCACAGTGAGATCAAACTGATCGAAAACAGATAGATAATCACAGTGATATCAAACTGAGCTCACCAGAGAGGGATCTAAGTGACGATGCTGATATGTGATCGGATATTTATGTTGCAATTAAATATGACAGGGAATGGGGGAACAGTATGATTCAGCCTCAGACAGACGTCAGGAAGAGGGATGGAGTCAGTTGATAAGGAACAGAAATAAAGGCAGTTACTGAAGATAATGATCACTGCCTTCCCAATGTGTAGTTGGAGTAAATTTCTGCTCATCCATTGCTGGATATCGGAAAAACAGTGTGAAAATGAACAAAAGTGGAGCAGACAAGAGAGGTTGTGAGGTAGGGTTGGGTGTTCTCAGTGTACATGTGGAATCAAATGTGCTTTCAGGTGATGGACCCAAGGAGCAGTCTGTAGATGAGAACATATGGGGTGGCCAGTTTTAAATTGATCCTTTGGGATATTCCAATGCAGCAAAATGGGAATCTAATGCAAATACAAACTAATGGATCATTTCAATTCTGACTGAACAAGATGATGTTTCCCTGTTTTAGGAAAATATCAGGCTGCAGAGTGATTCCCTAAGAGGGTATCAAGAATGAGAAGCTCGTGTTATGGGGATGTGGCGTTCCTGAAATGAAAGAATTTGTTACCCATTGATAAAGGATCTTGAGAAGATGATGGAGAAAAGAAAGGATTAACAGGCTGGACACAAGCCTGTTCTGGTAAATCAGGATTGGTTGGTACAGTGATACAAACTGTATTGAACACACGTATTTACACTGTAAAGGGGAAATGAAATTGAACAGAACATTTAATTTCAGCAAAGTGATCGAAACCAGGCAGGAGATAAAAGTGAGGTCAAAGTGCTTGAAACCAGATAGGTAATCGCAGTGAGATCAAACTAATCGAAACCAGACAGGTAATCACATTGAGATCAAACTGATCAAAACAAGACAGGTAATCACTGTGAGATCAAACTCATCAAAACCAGACAGGTAATCACTGTGAGATCAAACTGATCAAAACCAGACAAGTAATCACTGTGAGATCAAACTGATCAAAACCAGACAGGTAATCACATTGAGATCAAACTGATTGAAATCAGACAGGTAATCACACTGATATCAAACTGAACTCACCAGAGAGGGATCTAAGTGACGATGCAGATATGTGATCGGAAACTTATATTGGGATTAAATACGACATGAAATGTGGGAACAGTCTGATTCAGCCTCAGACAGACGTCAGGAAGAGGGATGTAGTCACTTGATAAGGAGCAGAAATATTGGCAGCTACTGAATGTAATGATCATATTCTTCCCAATGTTTTTATGGAAGAAATTTCTGCTAGTCCAGTGCTGGATATCGGATGAACAGTGTGAAAATGAATGAAGGTGGAGCTGACAAGAGAGGTTGTGAGGTAGGGTTGGGTGTTCTTAGTGTAAATGTGGAATCAAATGAGCTTTCAGGGGATGTACCCAAGGTGCAGTCTGTAGATGAGAACATGTTGGGGGCCAGATTTAAATTGATCCTTTGGGATATTCCAATGCAGCAAAATGGGAATCTAATGGATCACTTCAATTCTGACTGAACAAGATGATGTTTCCCTGTTTTAGGGAAATATCAGGCTGTAGAGTGATTCCCTAAGAGGGTATCAAGAATGAGAACCTCATATTATTAGAAATGAGTCATCTGTTCAATGTGGGGATGTGGCGTTCCTGAAATGAAAGCATTTGTTACACTTTGATAAAGGGTTTTGAGAAGATGATGGAGTCAAGAAAGGTTTAACAGGCTGGATACAAGCTCAACGCAGTTCTAGTAAATTGGGATGGTTTTGAAAAGAGATCCAACCTGTATTGAACAAACGTGTTTACACTGAAAAGGGGAAATGAAATTAAAGGGAACATTGAGTTTCAGCAAACTAATCGAAACCAGACAGGTAATCACAGAGAGATCAAACTGATCAAAACCAGACTGGTAATCACAGTGAGATCAAACTGATCAAAACCAGACAGGTAATCAAAGTGAGATCAAACTGATCGAAACCAGACAGGTAATCACAGTGAGATCAAACTGATCAAAACCAAACAGCTAATCACAGTGAGATCAAACTGATCAAAACCAGACAGGTAATCACAGTGAGATCAAACTGATCAAAACCAGACAGGTAATCACAGTGAGATCAAACTGATCAAAACCAGACAGGTAATCAAAGTGAGATCAAACTGATCAAAACCAGACAGGTAATCACATTGAGATCAAACTGAGCTCACCAGAGAGTGATCTAAGTGACGATGCAGCTATGTGATTTGAAACTTACATTGGGATTAAATACGACATGAAATGTGGGAACAGTCTGATTCAGCCTCAGAAAGACGTCAGGAACACGGATGGAGTCAGTTGGTAAGGAGCAAAAATAATGGCAGCTACTGAAGATAATGATCACAGTCTTCCCAATGATTAGTTGGAGTAACTTTCTGCTCATCCAGTGCTGGATATCGGATAAAGGGTGTGAAAATGAACGAAAGTGGAGCAGACATGAGAGGTTGTAAGGTAGGGTGGGGTGTTCTTAGTGTAAATGTGGAATTAAATGTGCTTTCAGGTGATGGACCCAAGGTGCAGTCTGTAGATGAGAACATGTGGGGGGCCAGTTCTAAATTGATCCTTTGGGATATACCAATGCAGCAAAATGGGAATCTAATGCAAATACAAACCAATGGATCATTTCAATTCTGACTGAACAAGATGATGTTTCCCGGTTTTAGGGAAATATTAGGCTGCAGAGTGATTCCCTAAGAGAGTGTCAAGAATGAGAACCTCATGTTATTAGAAATGAGTCTTTCTGTTCAATGTGGGGATGTGGCATTCCTGAAATGAAAGCATTTGTTACACTTTGATAAAGAATCTTGAGAAGATGATGCAGTAAAGAAAGGGTTAAGAGGTTGGATGCAAGCTCAGCGCCGTTCTGGTAAATTGGGATGGTTTTGTAAAGCTATCCAACCTGTATGGAACAACTGTGTTTACACTGAAAAGGGGAAATGAAATTAAACGGAACATTTAATTTCAGCAAACTGATCGGAACCAGACAGGTGATGAAAGTAAGATCAAACTGATCAAAACCAGACAGGTAATCACAGTGAGATCAAACTGATCGAAACCAGACAAGTAATCACAGTGAGATCAAACTGATCAAAACCAGACAGGAAATCACAGTGAGATCAAACTGATCGAAAACAGATAGGTAATCACAGTGATATCAAACTGAGCTCACCAGAGAGGGATCTAAGTGACGATGCTGATATGTGATCGGATATTTATGTTGCAATTAAATATGACAGGGAATGGGGGAACAGTATGATTCAGCCTCAGACAGACGTCAGGAAGAGGGATGGAGTCAGTTGATAAGGAACAGAAATAAAGGCAGTTACTGAAGATAATGATCACTGCCTTCCCAATGTGTAGTTGGAGTAAATTTCTGCTCATCCATTGCTGGATATCGGAAAAACAGTGTGAAAATGAACAAAAGTGGAGCAGACAAGAGAGGTTGTGAGGTAGGGTTGGGTGTTCTCAGTGTACATGTGGAATCAAATGTGCTTTCAGGTGATGGACCCAAGGAGCAGTCTGTAGATGAGAACATATGGGGTGGCCAGTTTTAAATTGATCCTTTGGGATATTCCAATGCAGCAAAATGGGAATCTAATGCAAATACAAACTAATGGATCATTTCAATTCTGACTGAACAAGATGATGTTTCCCTGTTTTAGGAAAATATCAGGCTGCAGAGTGATTCCCTAAGAGGGTATCAAGAATGAGAAGCTCGTGTTATGGGGATGTGGCGTTCCTGAAATGAAAGAATTTGTTACCCATTGATAAAGGATCTTGAGAAGATGATGGAGAAAAGAAAGGATTAACAGGCTGGACACAAGCCTGTTCTGGTAAATCAGGATTGGTTGGTACAGTGATACAAACTGTATTGAACACACGTATTTACACTGTAAAGGGGAAATGAAATTGAACAGAACATTTAATTTCAGCAAAGTGATCGAAACCAGGCAGGAGATAAAAGTGAGGTCAAAGTGCTTGAAACCAGATAGGTAATCGCAGTGAGATCAAACTAATCGAAACCAGACAGGTAATCACATTGAGATCAAACTGATCAAAACAAGACAGGTAATCACTGTGAGATCAAACTCATCAAAACCAGACAGGTAATCACTGTGAGATCAAACTGATCAAAACCAGACAAGTAATCACTGTGAGATCAAACTGATCAAAACCAGACAGGTAATCACATTGAGATCAAACTGATTGAAATCAGACAGGTAATCACACTGATATCAAACTGAACTCACCAGAGAGGGATCTAAGTGACGATGCAGATATGTGATCGGAAACTTATATTGGGATTAAATACGACATGAAATGTGGGAACAGTCTGATTCAGCCTCAGACAGACGTCAGGAAGAGGGATGTAGTCACTTGATAAGGAGCAGAAATATTGGCAGCTACTGAATGTAATGACCATATTCTTCCCAATGTTTTTATGGAAGAAATTTCTGCTAGTCCAGTGCTGGATATCGGATGAACAGTGTGAAAATGAATGAAGGTGGAGCTGACAAGAGAGGTTGTGAGGTAGGGTTGGGTGTTCTTAGTGTAAATGTGGAATCAAATGAGCTTTCAGGGGATGTACCCAAGGTGCAGTCTGTAGATGAGAACATGTTGGGGGCCAGATTTAAATTGATCCTTTGGGATATTCCAATGCAGCAAAATGGGAATCTAATGGATCACTTCAATTCTGACTGAACAAGATGATGTTTCCCTGTTTTAGGGAAATATCAGGCTGTAGAGTGATTCCCTAAGAGGGTATCAAGAATGAGAACCTCATATTATTAGAAATGAGTCATCTGTTCAATGTGGGGATGTGGCGTTCCTGAAATGAAAGCATTTGTTACACTTTGATAAAGGGTTTTGAGAAGATGATGGAGTAAAGAAAGGTTTAACAGGCTGGATACAAGCTCAACGCAGTTCTAGTAAATTGGGATGGTTTTGAAAAGAGATCCAACCTGTATTGAACAAACGTGTTTACACTGAAAAGGGGAAATGAAATTAAAGGGAACATTTAGTTTCAGCAAACTAATCGAAACCAGACAGGTAATCACAGTGAGATCAAACTGATCAAAACCAGACTGGTAATCACAGTGAGATCAAACTGATCAAAACCAGACAGGTAATCAAAGTGAGATCAAACTGATCGAAACCAGACAGGTAATCACAGTGAGATCAAACTGATCAAAACCAGATAGGTAATCAAAGTGAGATCAAACTGATCAAAACCAGACAGGTAATCACAGTGAGATCAAACTGATCGAAACCAGACAGGTAATCACAGTGAGATCAAACTGATCAAAACCAGACAGGTAATCAAAGTGAGATCAAACAAATCATAACCAGACAGGTAATCACAGTGAGATCAAACTGATCAAAACCAAACAGCTAATCACAGTGAGATCAAACTGATCGAAACCAGACAGGTAATCACAGTGAGATCAAACTGATCGAAACCAAACAGGTAATCACAGTGAGATCAAACTGTTCAAAACCAGACAGGTAATCACAGTGAGATCAAACTGATCAAAACCAGACAGATAATCACAGTGAGATCAAACTGATCAAATCCAGACAGGTAATCAAAGTGAGATCAAACTGATCAAAACCAAACAGGTAATCACATTGAGATCAAACTGAGCTCACCAGAGAGTGATCTAAGTGACGATGCAGATATGTGATTTGAAACTTACATTGGGATTAAATACGACATGAAATGTGTGAACAGTATGATTCAGCCTCAGACAGACGTCAGGAACAGGGATGGAGTCAGTTGATAAGGAGCAAAAATAATGGCAGCTACTGAAGATAATGATCACAGTCTTCCCAATGATTAGTTGGAGTTACTTTCTGCTCATCCAGTGCTGGATATCGAATAAAGGGTGTGAAAATGAACGAAATGGAGCAGACATGAGAGGTTGTAAGGTAGGGTGGGGTGTTCTTAGTGTAAATGTGGAATCAAATGTGCTTTCAGGTTATGTACACAAGGTGCAGTCTGTCGATGAGAACATGTGGGGGGCCAGTTCTAAATTGATCCTTTGGGATATACCAATGCAGCAAAATGGGAATCTAATGCAAATACAAACCAATGGATCATTTCAATTCAGACTGAACAAGATGATGTTTCCCCGTTTTAGGGAAATATTAGGCTGCAGAGTGATTCCCTAAGAGGGTGTCAAGAATGAGAACCTCATGTTATTAGAAATGATACTTTCTGTTCAATGTGGGGATGTGGCATTCCTGAAATGAAAGCATTTGTTACCCATTGATAAAGGATCTTGAGAAGATGATGCAGTAAAGAAAGGGTTAAGAGGTTGGATACAAGCTCAGCGCCGTTCTGGTAAATTGGGATGGTTTTGTAAAGCTATCCAACCTCTATGGAACAAATGTGTTTACACTGAAAAGGGGAAATGAAATTAAACGGAACATTTAATTTCAGCAAACTGATCGGAACCAGACAGGTGATGAAAGTAAGATCAAACTGATCAAAACCAGACAGGTAATCAGAGTGAGATCAAACTGATCGAAACCAGACAGGTAATCACAGTGAGATCAAACTGATCAAAACCAGACAGGAAATCACAGTGAGATCAAACTGATCAAAAACAGATAGGTAATCACAGTGATATCAAACTGAGCTCACCAGAGAGGGATCTAAGTGACGATGCTGATATGTGATCGGATATTTATGTTGCGATTAAATATGACAGGAAATGGGGGAACAGTATGATTCAGCCTCAGACAGACGTCAGGAAGAGGGATGGAGTCAGTTGATAAGGAACAGAAATAAAGGCAGTTACTGAAGATAATGATCACTGCCTTCCCAATGTGTAGTTGGAGTAAATTTCTGCTCATCCATTGCTGGATATCGGAAAAACAGTGTGAAAATGAACTAAAGTGGAGCAGACAAGAGAGGTTGTGAGGTAGGGTTGGGTGTTCTCAGTGTACATGTGGAATCAAATGTGCTTTCAGGTGATGGACCCAAGGAGCAGTCTGTAGATGAGAACATATGGGGTGGCCAGTTTTAAATTGATCCTTTGGGATATTCCAATGCAGCAAAATGGGAATCTAATGCAAATACAAACTAATGGATCATTTCAATTCTGACTGAACAAGATGATGTTTCCCTATTTTAGGAAAATATCAGGCTGCAGAGTGATTCCCTAAGAGGGTATCAAGAATGAGAAGCTCGTGTTATGGGGATGTGGCGTTCCTGAAATGAAAGAATTTGTTACCCATTGATAAAGGATCTTGAGAAGATGATGGAGAAAAGAAAGGATTAACAGGCTGGATACAAGCCTGTTCTGGTAAATCAGGATTGGTTGGTACAGCGATACAACCTGTATTGAACACACGTATTTACACTGTAAAGGGGAAATGAAATTGAACGGAACATTTAATTTCAGCAAAGTGATCGAAACCAGGCAGGAGATAAAAGTGAGGTCAAAGTGCTTGAAACCAGATAGGTAATCGCAGTGAGATCAAACTAATCGAAACCAGACAGGTAATCACATTGAGATCAAACTGATCGAAATCAGACAGGTAATCACACTGATATCAAACTGAACTCACCAGAGAGGGATCTAAGTGACGATGCAGATATGTCATCGGAAACTTATATCGGGATTAAATACGACATGAAATGTGGGAACAGTCTGATTCAGCCTCAGACAGACGTCAGGAAGAGGGATGGAGTCACTTGATAAGGAGCAGAAATATTGGCAGCTACTGAAGGTAATGATCATATTCTTCCCAATGTTTTTATGGAAGAAATTTCTGCTAGTCCAGTGCTGGATATCGGATGAACAGTGTGAAAATGAACGAAGGTGGAGCTGACAAGAGAGGTTGTGAGGTAGGGTTGGGTGTTCTTAGTGTAAATGTGGAATCAAATGAGCTTTCAGGGGATGTACCCAAGGTGCAGTCTGGAGATGAGAACATGTTGGGGGCCAGATTTAAATTGATCCTTTGGGATATTCCAATGCAGCAAAATGGGAATCTAATGGATCACTTCAATTCTGACTGAACAAGATGATGTTTCCTTCTTTTAGGGAAATATGAGGCTGCAGAGTGATTCCCTAAGAGGGTATCAAGAATGAGAACCTCATATTATTAGAAATGAGTCTTTCTGTTCAATGTGGGGATGTGGCGTTCCTGAAATGAAAGCATTTGTTACACTTTGATAAAGGGTTTTGAGAAGATGATGGAGTAAAGAAAGGTTTAACAGGCTGGATACAAGCTCAACGCAGTTCTAGTAAATTGGGATGGTTTTGAAAAGAGATTCAACCTGTATTGAACAAACGTGTTTACACTGAAAAGGGGAAATGAAATTAAAGGGAACATTTAATTTCAGCAAACTAATCGAAACCAGACAGGTAATCACAGTGAGATCAAACTGATCAAAACGAAACAGCTAATCACAGTGAGATCAAACTGATCGAAACCAGACAGGTAATCATAGTGAGATCAAACTGATCGAAAGCAGACAGGTAATCACAGTGAGATCAAACTGATCAAAACCAAACAGTTAATCACAGTGAGATCAAACTGATCAAAACCAGACAGGCAATCACAGTGAGATCAAACTGATCAAAACCAGACAGGTAATCACAGTGAGATCAAACTGATCAAAACCAGACAGGTAATCAAAGTGAGATCAAACTGATCAAAACCAGACAGGTAATCACATTGAGATCAAACTGAGCTCACCAGAGAGTGATCTAAGTGACGATGCAGCTATGTGATTTGAAACTTACATTGGGATTAAATACGACATGAAATGTGGGAACAGTCTGATTCAGCCTCAGAAAGACGTCAGGAACACGGATGGAGTCAGTTGGTAAGGAGCAAAAATAATGGCAGCTACTGAAGATAATGATCACAGTCTTCCCAATGATTAGTTGGAGTAACTTTCTGCTCATCCAGTGCTGGATATCGGATAAAGGGTGTGAAAATGAACGAAAGTGGAGCAGACATGAGAGGTTGTAAGGTAGGGTGGGGTGTTCTTAGTGTAAATGTGGAATTAAATGTGCTTTCAGGTGATGGACCCAAGGTGCAGTCTGTAGATGAGAACATGTGGGGGGCCAGTTCTAAATTGATCCTTTGGGATATACCAATGCAGCAAAATGGGAATCTAATGCAAATACAAACCAATGGATCATTTCAATTCTGACTGAACAAGATGATGTTTCCCTGTTTTAGGGAAATATTAGGCTGCAGAGTGATTCCCTAAGAGAGTGTCAAGAATGAGAACCTCATGTTATTAGAAATGAGTCTTTCTGTTCAATGTGGGGATGTGGCATTCCTGAAATGAAAGCATTTGTTACACTTTGATAAAGAATCTTGAGAAGATGATGCAGTAAAGAAAGGGTTAAGAGGTTGGATGCAAGCTCAGCGCCGTTCTGGTAAATTGGGATGGTTTTGTAAAGCGATCCAACCTGTATGGAACAACTGTGTTTACACTGAAAAGGGGAAATGAAATTAAACGGAACATTTAATTTCAGCAAACTGATCGGAACCAGACAGGTGATGAAAGTAAGATCAAACTGATCAAAACCAGACAGGTAATCACAGTGAGATCAAACTGATCGAAACCAGACAAGTAATCACAGTGAGATCAAACTGATCAAAACCAGACAGGAAATCACAGTGAGATCAAACTGATCGAAAACAGATAGATAATCACAGTGATATCAAACTGAGCTCACCAGAGAGGGATCTAAGTGACGATGCTGATATGTGATCGGATATTTATGTTGCAATTAAATATGACAGGGAATGGGGGAACAGTATGATTCAGCCTCAGACAGACGTCAGGAAGAAGGATGGAGTCAGTTGATAAGGAACAGAAATAAAGGCAGTTACTGAAGATAATGATCACTGCCTTCCCAATGTGTAGTTGGAGTAAATTTCTGCTCATCCATTGCTGGATATCGGAAAAACAGTGTGAAAATGAACAAAAGTGGAGCAGACAAGAGAGGTTGTGAGGTAGGGTTGGGTGTTCTCAGTGTACATGTGGAATCAAATGTGCTTTCAGGTGATGGACCCAAGGAGCAGTCTGTAGATGAGAACATATGGGGTGGCCAGTTTTAAATTGATCCTTTGGGATATTCCAATGCAGCAAAATGGGAATCTAATGCAAATACAAACTAATGGATCATTTCAATTCTGACTGAACAAGATGATGTTTCCCTGTTTTAGGAAAATATCAGGCTGCAGAGTGATTCCCTAAGAGGGTATCAAGAATGAGAAGCTCGTGTTATGGGGATGTGGCGTTCCTGAAATGAAAGAATTTGTTACCCATTGATAAAGGATCTTGAGAAGATGATGGAGAAAAGAAAGGATTAACAGGCTGGACACAAGCCTGTTCTGGTAAATCAGGATTGGTTGGTACAGTGATACAAACTGTATTGAACACACGTATTTACACTGTAAAGGGGAAATGAAATTGAACAGAACATTTAATTTCAGCAAAGTGATCGAAACCAGGCAGGAGATAAAAGTGAGGTCAAAGTGCTTGAAACCAGATAGGTAATCGCAGTGAGATCAAACTAATCGAAACCAGACAGGTAATCACATTGAGATCAAACTGATCAAAACAAGACAGGTAATCACTGTGAGATCAAACTCATCAAAACCAGACAGGTAATCACTGTGAGATCAAACTGATCAAAACCAGACAAGTAATCACTGTGAGATCAAACTGATCAAAACCAGACAGGTAATCACATTGAGATCAAACTGATTGAAATCAGACAGGTAATCACACTGATATCAAACTGAACTCACCAGAGAGGGATCTAAGTGACGATGCAGATATGTGATCGGAAACTTATATTGGGATTAAATACGACATGAAATGTGGGAACAGTCTGATTCAGCCTCAGACAGACGTCAGGAAGAGGGATGTAGTCACTTGATAAGGAGCAGAAATATTGGCAGCTACTGAATGTAATGACCATATTCTTCCCAATGTTTTTATGGAAGAAATTTCTGCTAGTCCAGTGCTGGATATCGGATGAACAGTGTGAAAATGAATGAAGGTGGAGCTGACAAGAGAGGTTGTGAGGTAGGGTTGGGTGTTCTTAGTGTAAATGTGGAATCAAATGAGCTTTCAGGGGATGTACCCAAGGTGCAGTCTGTAGATGAGAACATGTTGGGGGCCAGATTTAAATTGATCCTTTGGGATATTCCAATGCAGCAAAATGGGAATCTAATGGATCACTTCAATTCTGACTGAACAAGATGATGTTTCCCTGTTTTAGGGAAATATCAGGCTGTAGAGTGATTCCCTAAGAGGGTATCAAGAATGAGAACCTCATATTATTAGAAATGAGTCATCTGTTCAATGTGGGGATGTGGCGTTCCTGAAATGAAAGCATTTGTTACACTTTGATAAAGGGTTTTGAGAAGATGATGAAGTAAAGAAATGTTTAACAGGCTGGATACAAGCTCAACGCAGTTCTAGTAAATTGGGATGGTTTTGAAAAGAGATCCAACCTGTATTGAACAAACGTGTTTACACTGAAAAGGGGAAATGAAATTAAAGGGAACATTTAATTTCAGCAAACTAATCGAAACCAGACAGGTAATCACAGTGAGATCAAACTGATCAAAACCAGACTGGTAATCACAGTGAGATCAAACTGATCAAAACCAGACAGGTAATCAAAGTGAGATCAAACTGATCGAAACCAGACAGGTAATCACAGTGAGATCAAACTGATCAAAACCAGATAGGTAATCAAAGTGAGATCAAACTGATCAAAACCAGACAGGTAATCACAGTGAGATCAAACTGATCGAAACCAGACAGGTAATCACAGTGAGATCAAACTGATCAAAACCAGACAGGTAATCAAAGTGAGATCAAACAAATCATAACCAGACAGGTAATCACAGTGAGATCAAACTGATCAAAACCAGATAGGTAATCAAAGTGAGATCAAACTGATCAAAACCAGACAGGTAATCACAGTGAGATCAAACTGATCGAAACCAGACAGGTAATCACAGTGAGATCAAACTGATCAAAACCAGACAGGTAATCAAAGTGAGATCAAACAAATCATAACCAGACAGGTAATCACAGTGAGATCAAACTGATCGAAACCAGACAGGTAATCACAGTGAGATCAAACTGATCAAAACCAAACAGCTAATCACAGTGAGATCAAACTGATCGAAACCAGACAGGTAATCATAGTGAGATCAAACTGATCGAAAGCAGACAGGTAATCACAGTGAGATCAAACTGATCAAAACCAAACAGTTAATCACAGTGAGATCAAACTGATCAAAACCAGACAGGTAATCACAGTGAGATCAAACTGATCAAAACCAGACAGGTAATCACAGTGAGATCAAACTGATCAAAACCAGACAGGTAATCAAAGTGAGATCAAACTGATCAAAACCAGACAGGTAATCACATTGAGATCAAACTGAGCTCACCAGAGAGTGATCTAAGTGACGATGCAGCTATGTGATTTGAAACTTACATTGGGATTAAATACGACATGAAATGTGGGAACAGTCTGATTCAGCCTCAGAAAGACGTCAGGAACACGGATGGAGTCAGTTGGTAAGGAGCAAAAATAATGGCAGCTACTGAAGATAATGATCACAGTCTTCCCAATGATTAGTTGGAGTAACTTTCTGCTCATCCAGTGCTGGATATCGGATAAAGGGTGTGAAAATGAACGAAAGTGGAGCAGACATGAGAGGTTGTAAGGTAGGGTGGGGTGTTCTTAGTGTAAATGTGGAATTAAATGTGCTTTCAGGTGATGGACCCAAGGTGCAGTCTGTAGATGAGAACATGTGGGGGGCCAGTTCTAAATTGATCCTTTGGGATATACCAATGCAGCAAAATGGGAATCTAATGCAAATACAAACCAATGGATCATTTCAATTCTGACTGAACAAGATGATGTTTCCCTGTTTTAGGGAAATATTAGGCTGCAGAGTGATTCCCTAAGAGAGTGTCAAGAATGAGAACCTCATGTTATTAGAAATGAGTCTTTCTGTTCAATGTGGGGATGTGGCATTCCTGAAATGAAAGCATTTGTTACACTTTGATAAAGAATCTTGAGAAGATGATGCAGTAAAGAAAGGGTTAAGAGGTTGGATGCAAGCTCAGCGCCGTTCTGGTAAATTGGGATGGTTTTGTAAAGCGATCCAACCTGTATGGAACAACTGTGTTTACACTGAAAAGGGGAAATGAAATTAAACGGAACATTTAATTTCAGCAAACTGATCGGAACCAGACAGGTGATGAAAGTAAGATCAAACTGATCAAAACCAGACAGGTAATCACAGTGAGATCAAACTGATCGAAACCAGACAAGTAATCACAGTGAGATCAAACTGATCAAAACCAGACAGGAAATCACAGTGAGATCAAACTGATCGAAAACAGATAGATAATCACAGTGATATCAAACTGAGCTCACCAGAGAGGGATCTAAGTGACGATGCTGATATGTGATTGGATATTTATGTTGCAATTAAATATGACAGGGAATGGGGGAACAGTATGATTCAGCCTCAGACAGACGTCAGGAAGAAGGATGGAGTCAGTTGATAAGGAACAGAAATAAAGGCAGTTACTGAAGATAATGATCACTGCCTTCCCAATGTGTAGTTGGAGTAAATTTCTGCTCATCCATTGCTGGATATCGGAAAAACAGTGTGAAAATGAACAAAAGTGGAGCAGACAAGAGAGGTTGTGAGGTAGGGTTGGGTGTTCTCAGTGTACATGTGGAATCAAATGTGCTTTCAGGTGATGGACCCAAGGAGCAGTCTGTAGATGAGAACATATGGGGTGGCCAGTTTTAAATTGATCCTTTGGGATATTCCAATGCAGCAAAATGGGAATCTAATGCAAATACAAACTAATGGATCATTTCAATTCTGATTGAACAAGATGATGTTTCCCTGTTTTAGGAAAATATCAGGCTGCAGAGTGATTCCCTAAGAGGGTATCAAGAATGAGAAGCTCGTGTTATGGGGATGTGGCGTTCCTGAAATGAAAGAATTTGTTACCCATTGATAAAGGATCTTGAGAAGATGATGGAGAAAAGAAAGGATTAACAGGCTGGACACAAGCCTGTTCTGGTAAATCAGGATTGGTTGGTACAGTGATACAAACTGTATTGAACACACGTATTTACACTGTAAAGGGGAAATGAAATTGAACAGAACATTTAATTTCAGCAAAGTGATCGAAACCAGGCAGGAGATAAAAGTGAGGTCAAAGTGCTTGAAACCAGATAGGTAATCGCAGTGAGATCAAACTAATCGAAACCAGACAGGTAATCACATTGAGATCAAACTGATCAAAACAAGACAGGTAATCACTGTGAGATCAAACTCATCAAAACCAGACAGGTAATCACTGTGAGATCAAACTGATCAAAACCAGACAAGTAATCACTGTGAGATCAAACTGATCAAAACCAGACAGGTAATCACATTGAGATCAAACTGATTGAAATCAGACAGGTAATCACACTGATATCAAACTGAACTCACCAGAGAGGGATCTAAGTGACGATGCAGATATGTGATCGGAAACTTATATTGGGATTAAATACGACATGAAATGTGGGAACAGTCTGATTCAGCCTCAGACAGACGTCAGGAAGAGGGATGTAGTCACTTGATAAGGAGCAGAAATATTGGCAGCTACTGAATGTAATGACCATATTCTTCCCAATGTTTTTATGGAAGAAATTTCTGCTAGTCCAGTGCTGGATATCGGATGAACAGTGTGAAAATGAATGAAGGTGGAGCTGACAAGAGAGGTTGTGAGGTAGGGTTGGGTGTTCTTAGTGTAAATGTGGAATCAAATGAGCTTTCAGGGGATGTACCCAAGGTGCAGTCTGTAGATGAGAACATGTTGGGGGCCAGATTTAAATTGATCCTTTGGGATATTCCAATGCAGCAAAATGGGAATCTAATGGATCACTTCAATTCTGACTGAACAAGATGATGTTTCCCTGTTTTAGGGAAATATCAGGCTGTAGAGTGATTCCCTAAGAGGGTATCAAGAATGAGAACCTCATATTATTAGAAATGAGTCATCTGTTCAATGTGGGGATGTGGCGTTCCTGAAATGAAAGCATTTGTTACACTTTGATAAAGGGTTTTGAGAAGATGATGGAGTAAAGAAATGTTTAACAGGCTGGATACAAGCTCAACGCAGTTCTAGTAAATTGGGATGGTTTTGAAAAGAGATCCAACCTGTATTGAACAAACGTGTTTACACTGAAAAGGGGAAATGAAATTAAAGGGAACATTTAATTTCAGCAAACTAATCGAAACCAGACAGGTAATCACAGTGAGATCAAACTGATCAAAACCAGACTGGTAATCACAGTGAGATCAAACTGATCAAAACCAGACAGGTAATCAAAGTGAGATCAAACTGATCGAAACCAGACAGGTAATCACAGTGAGATCAAACTGATCAAAACCAGATAGGTAATCAAAGTGAGATCAAACTGATCAAAACCAGACAGGTAATCACAGTGAGATCAAACTGATCGAAACCAGACAGGTAATCACAGTGAGATCAAACTGATCAAAACCAGACAGGTAATCAAAGTGAGATCAAACAAATCATAACCAGACAGGTAATCACAGTGAGATCAAACTGATCAAAACCAAACAGCTAATCACAGTGAGATCAAACTGATCGAAACCAGACAGGTAATCACAGTGAGATCAAACTGATCGAAACCAAACAGGTAATCACAGTGAGATCAAACTGATCAAAACCAGACAGGTAATCACAGTGAGATCAAACTGATCAAAACCAGACAGATAATCACAGTGAGATCAAACTGATCAAAACCAGACAGGTAATCAAAGTGAGATCAAACTGATCAAAACCAAACAGGTAATCACATTGAGATCAAACTGAGCTCACCAGAGAGTGATCTAAGTGACGATGCAGATATGTGATTTGAAACTTACATTGGGATTAAATACGACATGAAATGTGTGAACAGTATGATTCAGCCTCAGACAGACGTCAGGAACAGGGATGGAGTCAGTTGATAAGGAGCAAAAATAATGGCAGCTACTGAAGATAATGATCACAGTCTTCCCAATGATTAGTTGGAGTTACTTTCTGCTCATCCAGTGCTGGATATCGAATAAAGGGTGTGAAAATGAACGAAATGGAGCAGACATGAGAGGTTGTAAGGTAGGGTGGGGTGTTCTTAGTGTAAATGTGGAATCAAATGTGCTTTCAGGTGATGTACACAAGATGCAGTCTGTCGATGAGAACATGTGGGGGGCCAGTTCTAAATTGATCCTTTGGGATATACCAATGCAGCAAAATGGGAATCTAATGCAAATACAAACCAATGGATCATTTCAATTCAGACTGAACAAGATGATGTTTCCCCGTTTTAGGGAAATATTAGGCTGCAGAGTGATTCCCTAAGAGAGTGTCAAGAATGAGAACCTCATGTTATTAGAAATGATACTTTCTGTTCAATGTGGGGATGTGGCATTCCTGAAATGAAAGCATTTGTTACCCATTGATAAAGGATCTTGAGAAGATGATGCAGTAAAGAAAGGGTTAAGAGGTTGGATACAAGCTCAGCGCCGTTCTGGTAAATTGGGATGGTTTTGTAAAGCTATCCAACCTCTATGGAACAAATGTGTTTACACTGAAAAGGGGAAATGAAATTAAACGGAACATTTAATTTCAGCAAACTGATCGGAACCAGACAGGTGATGAAAGTAAGATCAAACTGATCAAAACCAGACAGGTAATCAGAGTGAGATCAAACTGATCGAAACCAGACAGGTAATCACAGTGAGATCAAACTGATCAAAACCAGACAGGAAATCACAGTGAGATCAAACTGATCAAAAACAGATAGGTAATCACAGTGATATCAAACTGAGCTCACCAGAGAGGGATCTAAGTGACGATGCTGATATGTGATCGGATATTTATGTTGCGATTAAATATGACAGGAAATGGGGGAACAGTATGATTCAGCCTCAGACAGACGTCAGGAAGAGGGATGGAGTCAGTTGATAAGGAACAGAAATAAAGGCAGTTACTGAAGATAATGATCACTGCCTTCCCAATGTGTAGTTGGAGTAAATTTCTGCTCATCCATTGCTGGATATCGGAAAAACAGTGTGAAAATGAACAAAAGTGGAGCAGACAAGAGAGGTTGTGAGGTAGGGTTGGGTGTTCTCAGTGTACATGTGGAATCAAATGTGCTTTCAGGTGATGGACCCAAGGAGCAGTCTGTAGATGAGAACATATGGGGTGGCCAGTTTTAAATTGATCCTTTGGGATATTCCAATGCAGCAAAATGGGAATCTAATGCAAATACAAACTAATGGATCATTTCAATTCTGACTGAACAAGATGATGTTTCCCTATTTTAGGAAAATATCAGGCTGCAGAGAGATTCCCTAAGAGGGTATCAAGAATGAGAAGCTCGTGTTATGGGGATGTGGCGTTCCTGAAATGAAAGAATTTGTTACCCATTGATAAAGGATCTTGAGAAGATGATGGAGAAAAGAAAGGATTAACAGGCTGGATACAAGCCTGTTCTGGTAAATCAGGATTGGTTGGTACAGTGATACAACCTGTATTGAACACACGTATTTACACTGTAAAGGGGAAATGAAATTGAACGGAACATTTAATTTCAGCAAAGTGATCGAAACCAGGCAGGAGATAAAAGTGAGGTCAAAGTGCTTGAAACCAGATAGGTAATCGCAGTGAGATCAAACTAATCGAAACCAGACAGGTAATCACATTGAGATCAAACTGATCGAAATCAGACAGGTAATCACACTGATATCAAACTGAACTCACCAGAGAGGGATCTAAGTGACGATGCAGATATGTCATCGGAAACTTATATCGGGATTAAATACGACATGAAATGTGGGAACAGTCTGATTCAGCCTCAGACAGACGTCAGGAAGAGGGATGGAGTCACTTGATAAGGAGCAGAAATATTGGCAGCTACTGAAGGTAATGATCATATTCTTCCCAATGTTTTTATGGAAGAAATTTCTGCTAGTCCAGTGCTGGATATCGGATGAACAGTGTGAAAATGAACGAAGGTGGAGCTGACAAGAGAGGTTGTGAGGTAGGGTTGGGTGTTCTTAGTGTAAATGTGGAATCAAATGAGCTTTCAGGGGATGTACCCAAGGTGCAGTCTGGAGATGAGAACATGTTGGGGGCCAGATTTAAATTGATCCTTTGGGATATTCCAATGCAGCAAAATGGGAATCTAATGGATCACTTCAATTCTGACTGAACAAGATGATGTTTCCTTCTTTTAGGGAAATATGAGGCTGCAGAGTGATTCCCTAAGAGGGTATCAAGAATGAGAACCTCATATTATTAGAAATGAGTCTTTCTGTTCAATGTGGGGATGTGGCGTTCCTGAAATGAAAGCATTTGTTACACTTTGATAAAGGGTTTTGAGAAGATGATGGAGTAAAGAAAGGTTTAACAGGCTGGATACAAGCTCAACGCAGTTCTAGTAAATTGGGATGGTTTTGAAAAGAGATTCAACCTGTATTGTACAAACGTGTTTACACTGAAAAGGGGAAATGAAATTAAAGGGAACATTTAATTTCAGCAAACTAATCGAAACCAGACAGGTAATCACAGTGAGATCAAACTGATCAAAACCAGACTGGTAATCACAGTGAGATCAAACTGATCAAAACCAGACAGGTAATCAAAGTGAGATCAAACTGATCGAAACCAGACAGGTAATCACAGTGAGATCAAACTGATCAAAACCAGATAGGTAACCAAAGTGAGATCAAACTGATCAAAACCAGACAGGTAATCACAGTGAGATCAAACTGATCGAAACCAGACAGGTAATCACAGTGAGATCAAACTGATCAAAACCAGACAGGTAATCAAAGTGAGATCAAACAAATCATAACCAGACAGGTAATCACAGTGAGATCAAACTGATCAAAACCAAACAGCTAATCACAGTGAGATCAAACTGATCGAAACCAGACAGGTAATCACAGTGAGATCAAACTGATCGAAACCAAACAGGTAATCACAGTGAGATCAAACTGATCAAAACCAGACAGGTAATCACAGTGAGATCAAACTGATCAAAACCAGACAGATAATCACAGTGAGATCAAACTGATCAAAACCAGACAGGTAATCAAAGTGAGATCAAACTGATCAAAACCAAACAGGTAATCACATTGAGATCAAACTGAGCTCACCAGAGAGTGATCTAAGTGACGATGCAGATATGTGATTTGAAACTTACATTGGGATTAAATACGACATGAAATGTGTGAACAGTATGATTCAGCCTCAGACAGACGTCAGGAACAGGGATGGAGTCAGTTGATAAGGAGCAAAAATAATGGCAGCTACTGAAGATAATGATCACAGTCTTCCCAATGATTAGTTGGAGTTACTTTCTGCTCATCCAGTGCTGGATATCGAATAAAGGGTGTGAAAATGAACGAAATGGAGCAGACATGAGAGGTTGTAAGGTAGGGTGGGGTGTTCTTAGTGTAAATGTGGAATCAAATGTGCTTTCAGGTGATGTACACAAGGTGCAGTCTGTCGATGAGAACATGTGGGGGGCCAGTTCTAAATTGATCCTTTGGGATATACCAATGCAGCAAAATGGGAATCTAATGCAAATACAAACCAATGGATCATTTCAATTCAGACTGAACAAGATGATGTTTCCCCGTTTTAGGGAAATATTAGGCTGCAGAGTGATTCCCTAAGAGGGTGTCAAGAATGAGAACCTCATGTTATTAGAAATGATACTTTCTGTTCAATGTGGGGATGTGGCATTCCTGAAATGAAAGCATTTGTTACCCATTGATAAAGGATCTTGAGAAGATGATGCAGTAAAGAAAGGGTTAAGAGGTTGGATACAAGCTCAGCGCCGTTCTGGTAAATTGGGATGGTTTTGTAAAGCTATCCAACCTCTATGGAACAAATGTGTTTACACTGAAAAGGGGAAATGAAATTAAACGGAACATTTAATTTCAGCAAACTGATCGGAACCAGACAGGTGATGAAAGTAAGATCAAACTGATCAAAACCAGACAGGTAATCAGAGTGAGATCAAACTGATCGAAACCAGACAGGTAATCACAGTGAGATCAAACTGATCAAAACCAGACAGGAAATCACAGTGAGATCAAACTGATCAAAAACAGATAGGTAATCACAGTGATATCAAACTGAGCTCACCAGAGAGGGATCTAAGTGACGATGCTGATATGTGATCGGATATTTATGTTGCGATTAAATATGACAGGAAATGGGGGAACAGTATGATTCAGCCTCAGACAGACGTCAGGAAGAGGGATGGAGTCAGTTGATAAGGAACAGAAATAAAGGCAGTTACTGAAGATAATGATCACTGCCTTCCCAATGTGTAGTTGGAGTAAATTTCTGCTCATCCATTGCTGGATATCGGAAAAACAGTGTGAAAATGAACTAAAGTGGAGCAGACAAGAGAGGTTGTGAGGTAGGGTTGGGTGTTCTCAGTGTACATGTGGAATCAAATGTGCTTTCAGGTGATGGACCCAAGGAGCAGTCTGTAGATGAGAACATATGGGGTGGCCAGTTTTAAATTGATCCTTTGGGATATTCCAATGCAGCAAAATGGGAATCTAATGCAAATACAAACTAATGGATCATTTCAATTCTGACTGAACAAGATGATGTTTCCCTATTTTAGGAAAATATCAGGCTGCAGAGAGATTCCCTAAGAGGGTATCAAGAATGAGAAGCTCGTGTTATGGGGATGTGGCGTTCCTGAAATGAAAGAATTTGTTACCCATTGATAAAGGATCTTGAGAAGATGATGGAGAAAAGAAAGGATTAACAGGCTGGATACAAGCCTGTTCTGGTAAATCAGGATTGGTTGGTACAGTGATACAACCTGTATTGAACACACGTATTTACACTGTAAAGGGGAAATGAAATTGAACGGAACATTTAATTTCAGCAAAGTGATCGAAACCAGGCAGGAGATAAAAGTGAGGTCAAAGTGCTTGAAACCAGATAGGTAATCGCAGTGAGATCAAACTAATCGAAACCAGACAGGTAATCACATTGAGATCAAACTGATCGAAATCAGACAGGTAATCACACTGATATCAAACTGAACTCACCAGAGAGGGATCTAAGTGACGATGCAGATATGTCATCGGAAACTTATATCGGGATTAAATACGACATGAAATGTGGGAACAGTCTGATTCAGCCTCAGACAGACGTCAGGAAGAGGGATGGAGTCACTTGATAAGGAGCAGAAATATTGGCAGCTACTGAAGGTAATGATCATATTCTTCCCAATGTTTTTATGGAAGAAATTTCTGCTAGTCCAGTGCTGGATATCGGATGAACAGTGTGAAAATGAACGAAGGTGGAGCTGACAAGAGAGGTTGTGAGGTAGGGTTGGGTGTTCTTAGTGTAAATGTGGAATCAAATGAGCTTTCAGGGGATGTACCCAAGGTGCAGTCTGAAGATGAGAACATGTTGGGGGCCAGATTTAAATTGATCCTTTGGGATATTCCAATGCAGCAAAATGGGAATCTAATGGATCACTTCAATTCTGACTGAACAAGATGATGTTTCCTTCTTTTAGGGAAATATGAGGCTGCAGAGTGATTCCCTAAGAGGGTATCAAGAATGAGAACCTCATATTATTAGAAATGAGTCTTTCTGTTCAATGTGGGGATGTGGCGTTCCTGAAATGAAAGCATTTGTTACACTTTGATAAAGGGTTTTGAGAAGATGATGGAGTAAAGAAAGGTTTAACAGGCTGGATACAAGCTCAACGCAGTTCTAGTAAATTGGGATGGTTTTGAAAAGAGATTCAACCTGTATTGTACAAACGTGTTTACACTGAAAAGGGGAAATGAAATTAAAGGGAACATTTAATTTCAGCAAACTAATCGAAACCAGACAGGTAATCACAGTGAGATCAAACTGATCAAAACCAAACAGCTAATCACAGTGAGATCAAACTGATCGAAACCAGACAGGTAATCATAGTGAGATCAAACTGATCGAAAGCAGACAGGTAATCACAGTGAGATCAAACTGATCAAAACCAAACAGTTAATCACAGTGAGATCAAACTGATCAAAACCAGACAGGCAATCACAGTGAGATCAAACTGATCAAAACCAGACAGGTAATCACAGTGAGATCAAACTGATCAAAACCAGACAGGTAATCATAGTGAGATCAAACTGATCGAAAGCAGACAGGTAATCACAGTGAGATCAAACTGATCAAAACCAGACAGGAAATCACAGTGAGATCAAACTGATCGAAAACAGATAGATAATCACAGTGATATCAAACTGAGCTCACCAGAGAGGGATCTAAGTGACGATGCTGATATGTGATCGGATATTTATGTTGCAATTAAATATGACAGGGAATGGGGGAACAGTATGATTCAGCCTCAGACAGACGTCAGGAAGAAGGATGGAGTCAGTTGATAAGGAACAGAAATAAAGGCAGTTACTGAAGATAATGATCACTGCCTTCCCAATGTGTAGTTGGAGTAAATTTCTGCTCATCCATTGCTGGATATCGGAAAAACAGTGTGAAAATGAACAAAAGTGGAGCAGACAAGAGAGGTTGTGAGGTAGGGTTGGGTGTTCTCAGTGTACATGTGGAATCAAATGTGCTTTCAGGTGATGGACCCAAGGAGCAGTCTGTAGATGAGAACATATGGGGTGGCCAGTTTTAAATTGATCCTTTGGGATATTCCAATGCAGCAAAATGGGAATCTAATGCAAATACAAACTAATGGATCATTTCAATTCTGACTGAACAAGATGATGTTTCCCTGTTTTAGGAAAATATCAGGCTGCAGAGTGATTCCCTAAGAGGGTATCAAGAATGAGAAGCTCGTGTTATGGGGATGTGGCGTTCCTGAAATGAAAGAATTTGTTACCCATTGATAAAGGATCTTGAGAAGATGATGGAGAAAAGAAAGGATTAACAGGCTGGACACAAGCCTGTTCTGGTAAATCAGGATTGGTTGGTACAGTGATACAAACTGTATTGAACACACGTATTTACACTGTAAAGGGGAAATGAAATTGAACAGAACATTTAATTTCAGCAAAGTGATCGAAACCAGGCAGGAGATAAAAGTGAGGTCAAAGTGCTTGAAACCAGATAGGTAATCGCAGTGAGATCAAACTAATCGAAACCAGACAGGTAATCACATTGAGATCAAACTGATCAAAACAAGACAGGTAATCACTGTGAGATCAAACTCATCAAAACCAGACAGGTAATCACTGTGAGATCAAACTGATCAAAACCAGACAAGTAATCACTGTGAGATCAAACTGATCAAAACCAGACAGGTAATCACATTGAGATCAAACTGATTGAAATCAGACAGGTAATCACACTGATATCAAACTGAACTCACCAGAGAGGGATCTAAGTGACGATGCAGATATGTGATCGGAAACTTATATTGGGATTAAATACGACATGAAATGTGGGAACAGTCTGATTCAGCCTCAGACAGACGTCAGGAAGAGGGATGTAGTCACTTGATAAGGAGCAGAAATATTGGCAGCTACTGAATGTAATGACCATATTCTTCCCAATGTTTTTATGGAAGAAATTTCTGCTAGTCCAGTGCTGGATATCGGATGAACAGTGTGAAAATGAATGAAGGTGGAGCTGACAAGAGAGGTTGTGAGGTAGGGTTGGGTGTTCTTAGTGTAAATGTGGAATCAAATGAGCTTTCAGGGGATGTACCCAAGGTGCAGTCTGTAGATGAGAACATGTTGGGGGCCAGATTTAAATTGATCCTTTGGGATATTCCAATGCAGCAAAATGGGAATCTAATGGATCACTTCAATTCTGACTGAACAAGATGATGTTTCCCTGTTTTAGGGAAATATCAGGCTGTAGAGTGATTCCCTAAGAGGGTATCAAGAATGAGAACCTCATATTATTAGAAATGAGTCATCTGTTCAATGTGGGGATGTGGCGTTCCTGAAATGAAAGCATTTGTTACACTTTGATAAAGGGTTTTGAGAAGATGATGGAGTAAAGAAAGGTTTAACAGGCTGGATACAAGCTCAACGCAGTTCTAGTAAATTGGGATGGTTTTGAAAAGAGATCCAACCTGTATTGAACAAACGTGTTTACACTGAAAAGGGGAAATGAAATTAAAGGGAACATTTAGTTTCAGCAAACTAATCGAAACCAGACAGGTAATCACAGTGAGATCAAACTGATCAAAACCAGACTGGTAATCACAGTGAGATCAAACTGATCAAAACCAGACAGGTAATCAAAGTGAGATCAAACTGATCGAAACCAGACAGGTAATCACAGTGAGATCAAACTGATCAAAACCAGATAGGTAATCAAAGTGAGACCAAACTGATCAAAACCAGACAGGTAATCACAGTGAGATCAAACTGATCGAAACCAGACAGGTAATCACAGTGAGATCAAACTGATCAAAACCAGACAGGTAATCAAAGTGAGATCAAACAAATCATAACCAGACAGGTAATCACAGTGAGATCAAACTGATCAAAACCAAACAGCTAATCACAGTGAGATCAAACTGATCGAAACCAGACAGGTAATCACAGTGAGATCAAACTGATCGAAACCAGACAGGTAATCACAGTGAGATCAAACTGATCAAAACCAGATAGGTAATCAAAGTGAGATCAAACTGATCAAAACCAGACAGGTAATCACAGTGAGATCAAACTGATCGAAACCAGACAGGTAATCACAGTGAGATCAAACTGATCAAAACCAGACAGGTAATCAAAGTGAGATCAAACAAATCATAACCAGACAGGTAATCACAGTGAGATCAAACTGATCAAAACCAAACAGCTAATCACAGTGAGATCAAACTGATCGAAACCAGACAGGTAATCACAGTGAGATCAAACTGATCGAAACCAAACAGGTAATCACAGTGAGATCAAACTGATCAAAACCAGACAGGTAATCACAGTGAGATCAAACTGATCAAAACCAGACAGATAATCACAGTGAGATCAAACTGATCAAAACCAGACAGGTAATCAAAGTGAGATCAAACTGATCAAAACCAAACAGGTAATCACATTGAGATCAAACTGAGCTCACCAGAGAGTGATCTAAGTGACGATGCAGATATGTGATTTGAAACTTACATTGGGATTAAATACGACATGAAATGTGTGAACAGTATGATTCAGCCTCAGACAGACGTCAGGAACAGGGATGGAGTCAGTTGGTAAGGAGCAAAAATAATGGCAGCTACTGAAGATAATGATCACAGTCTTCCCAATGATTAGTTGGAGTTACTTTCTGCTCATCCAGTGCTGGATATCGAATAAAGGGTGTGAAAATGAACGAAATGGAGCAGACATGAGAGGTTGTAAGGTAGGGTGGGGTGTTCTTAGTGTAAATGTGGAATCAAATGTGCTTTCAGGTGATGGACCCAAGGTGCAGTCTGTCGATGAGAACATGTGGGGGGCCAGTTCTAAATTGATCCTTTGGGATATACCAATGCAGCAAAATGGGAATCTAATGCAAATACAAACCAATGGATCATTTCAATTCTGACTGAACAAGATGATGTTTCCCCGTTTTAGGGAAATATTAGGCTGCAGAGTGATTCCCTAAGAGGGTGTCAAGAATGAGAACCTCATGTTATTAGAAATGAGACTTTCTGTTCAATGTGGGGATGTGGCATTCCTGAAATGAAAGCATTTGTTACCCATTGATAAAGGATCTTGAGAAGATGATGCAGTAAAGAAAGGGTTAAGAGGTTGGATACAAGCTCAGCGCCGTTCTGGTAAATTGGGATGGTTTTGTAAAGCTATCCAACCTCTATGGAACAAATGTGTTTACACTGAAAAGGGGAAATGAAATTAAACGGAACATTTAATTTCAGCAAACTGATCGGAACCAGACAGGTGATGAAAGTAAGATCAAACTGATCAAAACCAGACAGGTAATCAGAGTGAGATCAAACTGATCGAAACCAGACAGGTAATCACAGTGAGATCAAACTGATCAAAACCAGACAGGAAATCACAGTGAGATCAAACTGATCAAAAACAGATAGGTAATCACAGTGATATCAAACTGAGCTCACCAGAGAGGGATCTAAGTGACGATGCTGATATGTGATCGGATATTTATGTTGCGATTAAATATGACAGGAAATGGGGGAACAGTATGATTCAGCCTCAGACAGACGTCAGGAAGAGGGATGGAGTCAGTTGATAAGGAACAGAAATAAAGGCAGTTACTGAAGATAATGATCACTGCCTTCCCAATGTGTAGTTGGAGTAAATTTCTGCTCATCCATTGCTGGATATCGGAAAAACAGTGTGAAAATGAACTAAAGTGGAGCAGACAAGAGAGGTTGTGAGGTAGGGTTGGGTGTTCTCAGTGTACATGTGGAATCAAATGTGCTTTCAGGTGATGGACCCAAGGAGCAGTCTGTAGATGAGAACATATGGGGTGGCCAGTTTTAAATTGATCCTTTGGGATATTCCAATGCAGCAAAATGGGAATCTAATGCAAATACAAACTAATGGATCATTTCAATTCTGACTGAACAAGATGATGTTTCCCTATTTTAGGAAAATATCAGGCTGCAGAGTGATTCCCTAAGAGGGTATCAAGAATGAGAAGCTCGTGTTATGGGGATGTGGCGTTCCTGAAATGAAAGAATTTGTTACCCATTGATAAAGGATCTTGAGAAGATGATGGAGAAAAGAAAGGATTAACAGGCTGGATACAAGCCTGTTCTGGTAAATCAGGATTGGTTGGTACAGCGATACAACCTGTATTGAACACACGTATTTACACTGTAAAGGGGAAATGAAATTGAACGGAACATTTAATTTCAGCAAAGTGATCGAAACCAGGCAGGAGATAAAAGTGAGGTCAAAGTGCTTGAAACCAGATAGGTAATCGCAGTGAGATCAAACTAATCGAAACCAGACAGGTAATCACATTGAGATCAAACTGATCGAAATCAGACAGGTAATCACACTGATATCAAACTGAACTCACCAGAGAGGGATCTAAGTGACGATGCAGATATGTCATCGGAAACTTATATCGGGATTAAATACGACATGAAATGTGGGAACAGTCTGATTCAGCCTCAGACAGACGTCAGGAAGAGGGATGGAGTCACTTGATAAGGAGCAGAAATATTGGCAGCTACTGAAGGTAATGATCATATTCTTCCCAATGTTTTTATGGAAGAAATTTCTGCTAGTCCAGTGCTGGATATCGGATGAACAGTGTGAAAATGAACGAAGGTGGAGCTGACAAGAGAGGTTGTGAGGTAGGGTTGGGTGTTCTTAGTGTAAATGTGGAATCAAATGAGCTTTCAGGGGATGTACCCAAGGTGCAGTCTGGAGATGAGAACATGTTGGGGGCCAGATTTAAATTGATCCTTTGGGATATTCCAATGCAGCAAAATGGGAATCTAATGGATCACTTCAATTCTGACTGAACAAGATGATGTTTCCTTCTTTTAGGGAAATATGAGGCTGCAGAGTGATTCCCTAAGAGGGTATCAAGAATGAGAACCTCATATTATTAGAAATGAGTCTTTCTGTTCAATGTGGGGATGTGGCGTTCCTGAAATGAAAGCATTTGTTACACTTTGATAAAGGGTTTTGAGAAGATGATGGAGTAAAGAAAGGTTTAACAGGCTGGATACAAGCTCAACGCAGTTCTAGTAAATTGGGATGGTTTTGAAAAGAGATTCAACCTGTATTGAACAAACGTGTTTACACTGAAAAGGGGAAATGAAATTAAAGGGAACATTTAATTTCAGCAAACTAATCGAAACCAGACAGGTAATCACAGTGAGATCAAACTAATCGAAACCAGAAAGGTAATCACAGTGAGATCAAACTGATTGAAACCAGACAAGTAATCACAGTGAGATCAAACTGATCGAAACCAGACAGTTAATCACAGTGAGATCAAACTGATCAAAACCAGACAGGCAATCACATTGAGATCAAACTGATCGAAACCAGACAGGTCATCACAGTGAGATCATATTGATCGAAACCAGACAGGTAATCACAGTGAGATCAAACTGATCGAATCCAGAAAGGTAATCGCAGTGAGATCAAACTAATCGAAACCAGACAGGGTATCACAGTGAGATCAAAGAGATCGAAACAAGACAGGTAATCACAGTGAGAACAAACTGATCGAAACCAGACAGGTAATCACAGTGAGATCAAACTGTTCGAAACCAGACAGGGAATCACAGTGAGATCAAACTGATCGAAACCAGACTGGTAATCACAGTGAGATCAAACTGATCAAAACCAGACAGGTAATCACAGTGAGATCAAACTGATCGAAACCAGACAGGTAATCACAGTGAGATCAAACTGATCAAAACCAGACAGGTAATCACAGTGAGATCAAACTGATCGAAACCAAACAGGTAATCACAGTGAGATCTAACTGAGCTCACCAGAGAGGGATCTAAGTGACAATGCAGATATGTGATCGGAAACTTATATTGGGATTAAATATGACATGAAATGTGGGATCAGTCTGATTCAGCCTTAGACAGACGTCATGAAGAGGGATGGAGTCAGTTGATGAGGAGCAGAAATATTGGCAGCCACTGAAGATAATGATCATATTCTTCCCAATGTTTTTATGGAAGAAATTTCTGCTCATCGAGTGCTGGATATTGGATAAACAGTGTGAAAATGAACGAAGGTGGAGCTGACAAGAGAGGTTGTGTGGTAGGGTTGGGTGTTCTTAGTGTAAATGTGGAATCAAATGAGCTTTCAGGTGATGTACCCAAGGTGCAGTCTGTAGATCAGAACATGTTGGGGGCCAGATTTAAATTGATCCTTTGGGATATTCGAATGCAGCAAAATTTGATTCTAAAGCAAATACAAATTAATGGATCATTTCAATTCTGACTGAACAAGATGATGTTTCCCTGTTTTAGGGAAATATAGGCTGCAGAGTGATTCCCTAAGAGGTATCAATAATGAGAACCTCATATTATTAGAAATGAGTCTTTCTGTTCAATGTGGGAATGTGGCGTTACTGAAATGAAAGCATTTGAGAAAGGGTTTTGAGAAGATGATGGAGTAAAGAAAGGTTTAACAGGCTGGATACGAGCACAGCGCAGTTCTAGTAAATTGGGATGGTTTTGTAAAGAGATCCAACCTGTATTCAACAAACGTGTTTACACTGAAAAGGGGAAATGAAATTAAACGGAACATTTAATTTCAGGAAACTGATCGAAACCAGACAGGTAATCACAGTGAGATCAAACTGATCGAAACCAAACAGGTAATTACAGAGAGATCAAAATGATCGAAACCAGACAGTTAATCACAGTGAAATCAAACTGATCGAAACCAGACAGGTAATCACAGTGAGATCAAACTGATTGAAACCAGACAGGTAATCACACTGAGATCAAAATGATCGAAACCAGACAGGAAATCACAGTGAGATCAAACTGATCGAAACCAATGAGGTAATCACAGTGAGATCAAACTGATCGAAACCAGACATGTAATCACAGTGAGATCGAACTGATCAAAAGCAGGCAGGTAATCAGATTGAGATCAAACTGATCGAAACCAGACAGGTAATCATAGTGAGATCAAATTGATCTAAGCCAGACAGGTTTTCACAGTGAGATGAAACTGATCGAAACCAAACCGGTGATCACACTGAGATCAAACTGAGTGCACCAGAGAGGGATTTAAGTAATGATGCAGATATATGATCGGAAAATAATATTGGGATTAAATACAACATGAAATGTGGGAACAGTCTGATTCAGCCTCAGACAGATGTCAAGCAGAGGGATGGAGTCAGTTGATAAGGAGCAGAAATCATGGCAGCTACTGAAGAAAATGATCACAGTCTTCCCAATGTTTAGTTGGAAGAAATTTCTGCTCATCCAGTGCTGGAAATCGGATAAACAGTGTGAAAATGAATGAAGGTGGAGCAGACAAGACAGGTTGTGAGGTAGGGTTGTGTGTTCTCAGTGTAAACGTGGAATTAAATGAGCTTTCAGGTGATGGACCCAAGTTGCCGTCTGTAGATGAGAGCATGTGGGGTCCAGTTTTAAATTGATCCTTTGGGATTTTCCAATGTAGCAAAATGGGAATCTAAAGCAAATACAAATGAATGGATCATTTCAATTCTGACTGAACAAGATGATGTTTCACTGTTTTAGGGAAATATCAGGCTGCAGAGTGATTCCCTAAGAGGTATCAAGAATGAGAACCTCATGTTATTAGAAATGAGTCTTTCTGTTCAATGTGGGGATGTGGGGTTCCTGAAATGAAAGCATTTGTTACCCTTTGATAAAGGGTTGTGAGAAGATGATGGAGTAAAGAAAGGTTTAACAGGCTGGATACAAGCTCAGCACAGTTCTGGTGACTTGGGATGGTTTTGTAAAGAAATCCAACCTGTATTGAACACACGTGCTTACACTGAAAAGGGGAAATGAAATTGAACGGAACATTTAATTTCAGCAAACTGATCGAAACCAGGCAGATGATAAAAGCGAGATCAAACTGATCGAAACCAGACAGGTCAGCACAGTGAGATCAAACTGTTCGAAAACAGGTGATAACAGTGAGATCAAACTGATCGAAATGAGACAGGTAATCATAGTGAGATCGAACTGATTGAAACCAGAGAGATAATCACAGTGAGATCAAACTGATCGAAATCAGACAGGTAATCACAGTGAGAACAAACTGATCAAAACCAAACTGGTAATCAGAGTGATATCAAACTGAGCTCACCAGAGAGGGATCTAAGTGACGATGCAGATATGTGATCGGAAATTTATGTTGGGATTAAATATGACAGGAAATGGGGAAACAGTATGATTTAGCCTCAGACAGACGTCAGGAAGAAGGATGGAGTCAGCTGATAAGGAGCAGAAATAATTTCAGCCACTGAAGTTAATGATCACTGCCTTCTCAATGTGCAGTTGGAGTAAATTTCTGCTCATCCAGTGCTGGATATCAGATAAACAGTGTGAAAATGAACGAAAGTGGATCAGACAAGAGAGGTTGTGAGGTAGGGTTGGGTGTTCTCAGAGTAAATGTGGAATCAAATGTGCTTTCAGGTGATGGACCCAAGGTGCAGTCTGTAGATGAGAACATGTGGGGTGGCCAGTTTTAAATTGATCCTTTGGGATATTCCAATGCAGCAAAATGGGAATCTAAAGCAAATACAAACTAATGGATCATTTCAATTCTGACTGAACAAGATGATGTTTCCCTGTTTTAGGAAAATATAAGGCTGCAGAGTGATTCCCTAAGAGGGTATCAAGAATGAGAAGCTCGTGTTATGGGGATGTGGCGTTCCTGAAATCAAAGTATTTGTTAACCTTTGATAAAGGATTTTGAGAAGATGATGGAGTAAAGAAAGGATTAACAGGGTGGATACAAGCCAGTTCTGGTGAATCATGATTGGTTGGTACAGCGATACAACCTGTATTGAACACACGTATTTACACTGAAAAGGGGAAATGAAAATGAACGGAACATTTAATTTCAGCAAAGTGATCGAAACCAGGCAGGTGATAAAAGTGAGATCAAAGAGCTTGAAACCAGACAGGTAATCACTGTGAGATCAAAATGATCAAAACCAGACAAGTAATCACAGTGAGATCAAAATGATCGAAAACAGACAGGTAATGTCATTGAGATGAAACTGAGCTCACCAGAGAGGGATCTAAGTGACAATGCAGATATGTGATCGGAAACTTATATTGGGATTAAATACGACATGAAATGTGTGAACAGTCTGATTCAGCATCAGTCAGACGTCAGGAAGAGGGATGGAGCCCGTTGAGAAGGAGCAGAAATATTGGCAGCTACTGAAGATAATGATCATATTCTTCCCAATGTTTTTATGGAAGAAATTTCTGCTCATCCAGTGCTGGATATCGGATAAACAGTGTGAAAATGAACGAAGGTGGAGCAGACAAGAGAGGTTGTGAGGTAGGGTTGAGTGTTCTTAGTGTAAATGTGGAATCAAATGAGCTTTCAGGTGATGTACCCAAGGTGCAGTCTGTAGATGAGAACATGTGCGGGGCCATTTTAAATTGATCCTTTGGGATATTCCAATGCATCAAAATGGGAATCTAAAGCAAATACAAACTAATGGATCATTTCAATTCTGATTGAAAAAGATGATGTTTACCTGTTTTAGGGAAATATCAGGCTGCAGAGTGATTCCCTAAGAGGGTATCAATATTGAGAACCTCATGTTATTTGAAATGAGACTTTCTGTTCAATGTGGGGATGTGGCGTTCCTGAAATGAAAGCATATGTTACACTGTGATAAAGGGTTTTGAGGAGATAATGGAGTAAAGAAAGGGTTAACAGGCTGGATACAAGCTCAGCACAGTTCTGGTAAATTGGGATGGTTCTGTAACGAGATCCAACCTGTATTGAACAAACGTGTTTACACTGAAAAGGGGAAATGAAATTGAACGGAACATTTAATTTCAGAAAATTAATCGAAACCAGACAGGTGATAAAGGTGAGATCAAACTGATCAAAAACAGACAGGTAATCACAGTGAGATCAAACTGATCGACACCAGACAGGTAATCATAGTGAGATCAAACTGATAGAAACCAGACAGGTAATCGCAGTGAGATCAAACTGATCAAAATCAGACAGGTGATAAAAGTGAGATCAAACTGATCGGAACCAGACAGGTGATAAAAATGAGATCAAACTGATCGAAACCAGACAGGTAATCATAGTGAGATCAAACAGATCAAAACCAAACAGGTAATCATAGTGAGATCAAACTGATCGAAACCAGTCAGGTAATCATAGTGAGATCAAACAGATCAAAACCAAACAGGTAATCATAGTGAGATCAAACTGATCGAAACCAGTCAGGTAATCACAGTGAGATCAAACCGACCGAAACCAGACAGGTAATCACAGTGAGATCAAACTGATCGAAACCAGACAGATAATCACAGTGAGATCAAACTGATCGAAACCAGTCAGGTAATCACAGTGAGATCAAACCGACCGAAACCAGACAGGTAATCACAGTGAGATCAAACTGATCGAAAACAGACAGATAATCAGATTGAGATCAAACTGATCGAAACCAGACAGATAATCAGATTGAGATCAAACTGATCGAAACCAGACAGGTAATCAAAGTGAGATCCAACTGACCGAAAACAGGTGATAACAGTGAGATCAAACTTATCGAAACCAGACGGGTAATCACAGTGAGATCAAACTCATCGAAACCAGTCAGGTAATCAGACTGAGATCAAACTGATCGAAGCCAGACAGGTAATCACAGTGAGATCAAACTGATCGAAACCAGACAGGGAATCACAGTGAGATCAAACTGATCGAAACCAGACAGGGAATCACAGTGAGATCAAACTCATCGAAACCAGTCAGGTAATCAGACTGAGATCAAACTGATCGAAGCCAGACAGGTAATCACAGTGAGATCAAACTGATCGAAACCAGACAGGGAATCACAGTGAGATCAAACTGATCAAAACCAGACAGGTAATCACAGTGAGAGCAAACTGATCGAAACCAGACAGATAATCACAGTGAGAGCAAACCGACCGAAACCATACAGAAATCACAGTGAGATCAAACTGATCGAAAACAGACAGGTAATCTCAGTGAGATCAAACTGATCGAAACCAGACAGGTAATCACAGTGAGATCAAACTGATCGAAAACAGACAGGAAATCAGACTGAGATCAAACTGATCGAAAACAGACAGATAATCAGATTGAGATCAAACTGATCGAAACCAGACAGGTAATCAAAGTGAGATCCAACTGACCGAAAACAGGTGATAACAGTGAGATCAAACTTATCGAAACCAGACAGGTAATCATAGTGAGATCAAACTGATCGAAACCAGACAGGTAATCACAGTGAGATCAAGCTGATCGAAACCAAACATGTAATCACACTGAGCTCAAACAGAGCACACCAGAGAGGGATTTAATTGACGATGCAGATATATGATCGGAAAATAATATTGGGATTAAATACCACATGAAATGTGGGAACATTCTGATTCAGCCTCAGACAAATGTCAAGAAGAGGGATGGAGTCAGTTGATAAGGAGCAGAAATCATGGCAGCTACTGAAGATAATGATCACAGTCTTCCCAATGTTTAGTTGGAGAAAATTTCTGCTCATCCATTGCTGGATATCGGATAAACAGTGTGAAAATGAACGAAAGTGGAGCAGACAAGAGAGCTTATGAGGTAGGGTTGGGTGTTCTCAGTGTAAATGTGGAATCAAATGTGCTTTCAGGTGATGTGCCCTAGGTGCAGTCTGGAGATGAGAACATGTGGGGGGGCCAGTTTTAAATTGATCCTTTGGGATATTCCAATGCAGCAAAATGGGAATCTAATGCAAATACAAACTAATGGATCATTTCAATTCTGACTGAACAAGATGATGTTTCCCTGTTTTAGGAAAATATCAGGATGCAGACTGATTCCCTAAGAGGGTATCAAGAATGAAAAGCTCGTCTTATTAGAAATGAGACATTCTGTTCAATGTGGGGATGTGGCGTTCCTGAAATGAAAGCATTTGTTACACTTTGATACACGGTCTTGAGAACATGATGGATTAAAGAAAGGATTAACAGGCTGGATACAAGCTCAGCGCAGTTCTGGTAAATCAGGATTGGTTGGTACAGCGATAGAACCTCTATTGAACACACGTATTTACACTGAAAAGGGGAAATAAAACTGAACGGAACAGTTAATTTCAGCAAACAGATCGAAACCAGACAAGTGATAAAAGTGAGATCAAACTGGTTGATCCAGACAGGTAATCAGAGTCAGATCAAACTGATCAAAACCAGACAGGTAATCACAGTGAGCTCAAACTGATCAAAACCAGACAGGTAATCAAAGTGAGATCAAACTGATCAAAACCAAACAGGTAATCACATTGAGATCAAGCTGAGCTCACCAGAGAGTGATCTAAGTGACGATGCAGATATGTGATTGGAAACTTACATTGGGATTAAATACGACATGAAATGTGTGAACAGTCTGATTCAGCCTCAGACAGACTTCAGGAACAGGGATGGAGTCAGTTGATAAGGAGCAAAAATAATGGCAGCTACTGAAGATAATGATCACTGCCTTCCCAATGTGTAGTTGGAGTAAATTTCTGCTCATCCATTGCTGGATATCGGAAAAACAGTGTGAAAATGAACAAAAGTGGAGCAGACAAGAGAGGTTGTGAGGTAGGGTTGGGTGTTCTCAGAGTAAATGTGGAATCAAATGTGCTTTCAGGTGATGGACCCAAGGAGCAGTCTGTAGATGAGAACATATGGGGTGGCCAGTTTTAAATTGATCCTTTGGGATATTCCAATGCAGCAAAATGGGAATCTAATGCAAATACAAACTAATGGATCATTTCAATTCTGACTGAACAAGATGATGTTTCCCTGTTTTAGGAAAATATCAGGCTGCAGAGTGATTCCCTAAGAGGGTATCAAGAATGAGAAGCTCGTGTTATGGGGATATGGCGTTCCTGAAATGAAAGAATTTGTTACCCATTGATAAAGGATCTTGAGAAGATGATGGAGAAAAGAAAGGATTAACAGGCTGGATACAAGCCTGTTCTGGTGAATCAGGATTGGTTGGTACAGTGATACAACCTGTATTGAACACACGTCTTTACACTGTAAAGGGGAAATGAAATTGAACGGAACATTTAATTTCAGCAAAGTGATCGAAACCAGGCAGGAGATAAAAGTGAGGTCAAAGTGCTTGAAACCAGATAGGTAATCGCAGTGAGATCAAACTAATCGAAACCAGACAGGTAATCACATTGAGATCAAACTGATCGAAACCAGACAGGTAATCACATTGAGATCAAACTGATCGAAATCAGACAGGTAATCACACTGATATCAAACTGAACTCACCAGAGAGGGAACTAAGTGACGATGCAGATATGTGATTGGAAACTTATATTGGGATTAAATACGACATGAAATGTGGGAACAGTCTGATTCAGCCTCAGACAGACGTCAGGAAGAGGGATGGAGTCACTTGATAAGGAGCAGAAACATTGGCAGCTACTGAAGGTAATGATCATGTTCTTCCCAATGTTTTTATGGAAGAAATTTCTGCTAGTCCAGTGATGGATATCGGATGAACAGTGTGAAAATGAACGAAGGTGGAGCTGACAAGAGAGGTTGTGAGGTAGGGTTGGGTGTTCTTAGTGTAAATGTGGAATCAAATGAGCTTTCAGGGGATGTACCCAAGGTGCAGTCTGGAGATAAGAACATGTTGGGGGCCAGATTTAAATTGATCCTTTGGGATATTCCAATGCAGCAAAATGGGAATCTAATGGATCATTTCAATTCTGACTGAACAAGATGATGTTTCCCTGTTTTAGGGAAATATCAGGCTGCAGAGAGATTCCCTAAGAAGGTATCAAGAATGAGAACCTCATATTATTAGAAATGAGTCTTTCTGTTCAATGTGGGGATGTGGCATTCCTGAAATGAAAGCATTTGTTACACTTTGATAAAGGGTTTTGAGAAGATGATGGAATAAAGAAAGGTTTAACAGGCTGGATACAAGCTCAACGCAGTTCTAGTAAATTGGGATGGTTCTGAAAAGAGATCCAACCTGTATTGAACAAACGTGCTTACACTGAAAAGGGGAAATGAAATTAAACAGAACATTTAATTTCAGCAAACTAATCGAAACCAGACAGGTAATCACAGTGAGATCAAACTAATCGAAACCAGACAGGTCATCACAGTGAGATCATATTGATCGAAACCAGACAGGTAATCACAGTGAGATCAAACTGATCGAAACCAGACAGGTAATCACAGTGAGATCAAACTAATCAAAACCAGACAGGTAATCACAGTGAGATCAAACTAATCGAAACCAGTCAGGGTATCACAGTGAGATCAAACAGATCGAAACCAGACAGGTAATCACAGTGAGATCAAACTGATTGAAACCAGACAGGTAATCACAGTGAGATCAAACTGATCAAAACCAGACTGGTAATCACAGTGAGATCAAACTGATCGAAACCAGACAGGTCATCACAGTGAGATCATATTGATCGAAACCAGACAGGTAATCAAAGTGAGATCAAACTGATCGAATACAGAGAGGTAATCACAGTGAGATCAAACTAATCGACACCAGTCAGGGTATCACAGTGAGATCAAACAGATCGAAACCAGACAGGTAATCACAGTGAGATCAAACTGATCGAAACCAGATAGGTAATCACAGTGAGATCAAACTGATCGAAACCAGACTGGTAATCACAGTGAGATCAAACTGATCAAAACCAGACAGGTAATCACAGTGAGATCAAACTGATCGAAACCAGACAGGTAATTACAGTGAGATCAAACTGATCAAAACCAGACAGGAAATCACAGTGAGATCAAACTGATCGAAACCAAACAGGTAATCACAGTGAGATCAAACTGAGCTCACCAGAGAGGGATCTAAGTGACAATGCAGATATGTGATCGGAAACTTACATTGGGATTAAATATGACATGAAATGTGGGATCAGTCTGATTCAGCCTTAGACAGACGTCATGAAGAGGGATGGAGTCAGTTGATGAGGAGCAGAAATATTGGCAGCTACTGAAGATAATGATCATATTCTTCCCAATGTTTTTATGGAAGAAATTTCTGCTCATCGAGTGCTGGATATTGGATAAACAGTGTGAAAATGAACGAAGGTGGAGCTGACAAGAGAGGTTGTGAGGTAGGGTTGGGTGTTCTTAGTGTAAATGTGGAATCAAATGAGCTTTCAGGTGATGTACCCAAGGTGCAGTCTGTAGATGAGAACATGTTGGGGGCCAGATTTAAATTGATCCTTTGGGATATTCCAATGCAGCAAAATTTGATTCTAAAGCAAATACAAATGAATGGATCATTTCAATTCTGACTGAACAACATGATGTTTCCCTGTTTTAGGGAAATATCAGGCTGCAGAGTGATTCCCTAAGAGGTATCAATAATAAGAACCTCATATTATTAGAAATGAGTCTTTCTGTTCAATGTGGGGATGTGGCGTTACTGAAATGAAAGCATTTGAGAAAGGGTTTTGAAAAGATGATGGAGTAAAGAAAGGTTTAACAGGCTGGATACAAGCTCAGCGCAGTTCTAGTAAATTGGGTAGGTTTTGTAAAGAGATCCAACCAGTATTGAACAAACGTGTTTACACTGAAAAGGGGAAATGAAATTAAACGGAACATTTAATTTCAGGAAACTGATCGAAACCAGACAGGTAATCACAGTGAGCTCAAACTGATCGAAACCAGAAAGGGAATCACAGTGAGATCAAACTGATCGAAACCAGACAGGGAATCACAGTGAGATCAAACTGATCGAAACCAGACAGGTAATCACAGTGAGATCAAACTGATCGAAACCAGACAGGTAATAACAGTGAGATCAAACAGATCGAAACCAGACAGGTAATAACAATGAGATTAAACTCATTGAAACCAGACAGGTAATCACAGTGAGATCAAACTGATCGAAACCAATGAGGTAATCACAGTGAGATCAAACTGATCGAAACCAGACATGTAATCACAGTGAGATCAAACTGATCAAAAGCAGGCAGGTAATCAGATTGAGATCAAACTGATCGAAACCAGACAGGTAATCATAGTGAGATCAAATCGATCTAAGCCAGACAGGTTTTCACAGTGAGATGAAACTGATCGAAACCAAACCGGTAATCACACTGAGATCAAACTGAGCACACCAGAGAGGGATTTAAGTAATCACGCAGATATCTGATCGGAAAATAATACTGGGATTAAATACAACATGAAATGTGGGAACAGTCTGATTCAGCCTCAGACAGATGTCAAGCAGAGGGCTGGAGTCAGTTGATAAGGAGCAGAAATCATGGCAGCTGCTGAAGAAAATGATCACAGTCTTCCCAATGTTTAGTTGGAAGAAATTTCTGCTCATCCAGTGCTGGAAATCGGATAAACAGTGTGAAAATGAATGAAGGTGGAGCAGACAAGACAGGTTGTGAGGTAGGGTTGTGTGTTCTCAGTGTAAATGTGGAATTAAATGAGCTTTCAGGTGATGGACCCAAGGTGCCGTCTGTAGATGAGAGCATGTGGGGTCCAGTTTTAAATTGATCCTTTGGGATATTCCAATGCAGCAAAATGGGAATCTAAAGCAAATACAAATGAATGGATCATTTCAATTCTGACTGAACAAGATGATGTTTCACTGTTTTAGGGAAATATCAGGCTGCAGAGTGATTCCCTAAGAGGTATCAAGAATGAGAACCTCATGTTATTAGAAATGAGTCTTTCTGTTCAATGTGGGGATGTGGGGTTCCTGAAATGAAAGCATTTGTTACCCTTTGATAAAGGGTTGTGAGAAGATGATGGAGTAAAGAAAGGTTTAACAGGCTGGATACAAGCTCAGCGCAGTTCTGGTAAATTGGGATGGTTTTGTAAAGAAATCCAACCGGTATTGAACACACGTACTTACACTGAAAAGGGGAAATGAAATTGAACGGAACATTTAATTTCAGCAAACTGATCGAAACCAGGCAGGTGATAAAAGCGAGATCAAACTGATCGAAACCAGACAGGTCGTCACAGTGAGATCAAACTGTTCGAAAACAGGTGATAACAGTGAGATCAAACTGATCGAAATGAGACAGGTAATCATAGTGAGATCAAACTGATTGAAACCAGAGAGATAATCACAGTGAGATCAAACTGATCGAAATCAGACAGGTAATCACAGTGAGAACAAACTGATCAAAACCAAACTGGTAATCAGAGTGATATCAAACTGAGCTCACCAGAGAGGGATCTAAGTGACGATGCAGATATGTGATCGGAAATTTATGTTGGGATTAAATATGACAGGAAATGGGGAAACAGTATGATTTAGCCTCAGACAGACGTCAGGAAGAGGGATGGAGTCAGCTGATAAGGAGCAGAAATAATTTCAGCCACTGAAGTTAATGATCACTGCCTTCTCAATGTGCAGTTGGAGTAAATTTCTGCTCATCCAGTGCTGGATATCAGATAAACAGTGTGAAAATGAACGAAAGTGGATCAGACAAGAAAGGTTGTGAGGTAGGGTTGGGTGTTCTCAGAGTAAATGTGGAATCAAATGTGCTTTCAGGTGATGGACCCAAGGAGCAGTCTGTAGATGAGAACATATGGGGTGGCCAGTTTTAAATTGATCCTTTGGGATATTCCAATGCAGCAAAATGGGAATCTAATGCAAATACAAACTAATGGATCATTTCAATTCTGACTGAACAAGATGATGTTTCCCTGTTTTAGGAAAATATCAGGCTGCAGAGTGATTCCCTAAGAGGGTATCAAGAATGAGAAGCTCGTGTTATGGGGATGTGGCGTTCCTGAAATGAAAGAATTTGTTACCCATTGATAAAGGATCTTGAGAAGATGATGGAGAAAAGAAAGGATTAACAGGCTGGATACAAGCCTGTTCTGGTAAATCAGGATTGGTTGGTACAGTGATACAACCTGTATTGAACACACGTATTTACACTGTAAAGGGGAAATGAAATTGAACGGAACATTTAATTTCAGCAAAGTGATCGAAACCAGGCAGGTGATAAAAGTGAGATCAAAGAGCTTGAAACCAGACAGGTAATCACAGTGAGATCAAAATGATCAAAACCAGACAAGTAATCACAGTGAGATCAAAATGATCGAAAACAGACAGGTAATCACAGTGAGATCAAACTGACCGAAACCAGACAGGTAATCACATTGAGATCAAACTGAGATCACCAGAGAGGGATCTAAGTGACGATGCAGATATGTGATCGGAAACTTATATTGGTATTAAATACGACATGAAATGTGTGAACAGTCTGATTCAGCATCAGACAGACGTCAGGAAGAGGGATGGAGCCCGTTGAGAAGGAGCAGAAATATTGGCAGCTACTGAAGATAATGATCATATTCTTCCCAATGTTTTTATGGAAGAAATTTCTGCTCATCCAGTGCTGGATATCGGATAAACAGTGTGAAAATGAACGAAGGTGGAGCAGACAAGAGAGGTTGTGAGGTAGGGTTGGGTGTTCTTAGTGTAAATGTGGAATCAAATGAGCTTTCAGGTGATGTACCCAAGGTGCAGTCTGTAGATGAGAACATGTGCGGGGCCATTTTAAATTGATCCTTTGGGATATTCCAATGCATCAAAATGGGAATCTAAAGCAAATACAAACTAATGGATCATTTCAATTCTGATTGAAAAAGATGATGTTTACCTGTTTTAGGGAAATATCAGGCTGCAGAGTGATTCCCTAAAAAGGTATCAATAATGAGAACCTCATGTTATTTGAAATGAGACTTTCTGTTCAATGTGGGGATGTGGCGTTCCTGAAATGAAAGCATATGTTACACTGTGATAAAGGGTTTTGAGGAGATGATGGAGTAAAGAAAGGGTTAACAGGCTGGATACAAGCTCAGCACAGTTCTGGTAAATTGGGATGGTTTTGTAAAGAGATCCAACCTGTACTGAACAAACGTGTTTACACTGAAAAGGGGAAATGAAATTGAACGGAACATTTAATTTCAGAAAATTAATCGAAACCAGACAGGTGATAAAGGTGAGATCAAACTGATCAAAACCAGACAGGTAATCACAGTGAGATCAAACTGATCGACACCAGACAGGTAATCAAAGTGAGATCAAACTGATCGAAACCAGACAGGTAATCGCAGCGAGATCAAACTGATCAAAACCAGACAGGTGATAAAAGTGAGATCAAACTGATCGGAACCAGACAGGTGATAAAAGTGAGATCAAACTGATCGAAACCAGACAGGTAATCATAGTGAGATCAAACAGATCAAAACCAAACAGGTAATCATAGTGAGATCAAACTGATCGAAACCAGTCAGGTAATCACAGTGAGATCAAACCGACCGAAACCAGACAGGTAATCACAGTGAGATCAAACTGATCGAAACCAGACAGATAATCACAGTGAGATCAAACTGATCGAAACCAGACAGGGAATCACAGTAAGATCAAACTGATCGAAACCAGTAAGGTAATCAGACTGAGATCAAACTGATCGAAGCCAGACAGGTAATCACAGTGAGATCAAACTGACCGAAACCAGACAGGGAATCACAGTGAGATCAAACTGAACGAAACCAGACAGGTAATCACAGTGAGATCAAACTGATCGAAAACAGACAGGTAATCACAGTGAGATCAAACTGATCGAAACCAGACAGGTAATCACAGTGAGATCAAACTGATCGAAAACAGACTGAGATCAAACTGATCGAAAACAGACAGGTAATCAGATTGAGATCATACTGATCGAAACCAGACAGGTAATCACAGTGAGATCCAACTGACCGAAAACAGGTGATAACAGTGAGATCAAACTTATCGAAACCAGACAGGTAATCATAGTGAGATCAAACTGATCGAAACCAGACAGGTAATCACAGTGAGATCAAACTGATCGAAACCAAACATGTAATAACACTGAGCTCAAACTGAGCACACCAGAAAGGGATTTAATTGACGATGCAGATATTTGATCGGAAAATAATATTGGGATTAAATACCACATGAAATGTGGGAACATTCTGATTCAGCCTCAGAAAAATGTCAAGAAGAGGGATGGAGTCAGTTGATAAGGAGCAGAAATCATGGCAGCTACTGAAGATAATGATCACAGTCTTCCCAATGTTTAGTTGGAGAAAATTTCTGCTCCTCCATTGCTGGATATCGGATAAACAGTGTGAAAATGAATGAAAGTGGAGCAGACAAGAGTGCTTATGAGGTAGGGTTGGGTGTTCTCAGTGTAAATGTGGAATCAAATGTGCTTTCAGGTGATGTGCCCTAGGTGCAGTCTGGAGATGAGAACATGTTGGGGGGCCAGTTTTAAATTGATCCTTTGGGATATTCCAATGCAGGAAAATGGGAATCTAATGCAAATACAAACTAATGGATCATTTCAATTCTGACTGAACAAGATGATGTTTCCCTGTTTTAGGAAAATATCAGGATGCAGAGTGATTCCCTAAGAGGGTATCAAGAATGAAAAGCTCGTCTTATTAGAAATGAGACATTCTGTTCAATGTGGGGATGTGGTGTTCCTGAAATGAAAGCATTTGTTAAACTTTGATACACGGTCTTGAGAAGATGATGGATTAAAGAAAGAATTAACAGGCTGGATACAAGCTCAGCGCAGTTCTGGTAAATCAGGATTGGTTGGTACAGCGATAGAACCTCTATTGAACACACGTATTTACACTGAAAAGGGGAAATAAAACTGAACGGAACATTTAATTTCAGCAAACAGATCGAAACCAGACAGGTGATAAAAGTGAGATCAAACTGGTTGAATCCAGACAGGTAATCAGAGTCAGATCAAACTGATCGAAACCAGACAGGTAATCACAGTGAGCTCAAACTGATCAAAACCAGACAGGTAATCATAGTGAGATCAAACTGATCGAAACCAGACAGGTAATCACAGTGAGATCAAACTGATCGAAACCAAACATGTAATCACACTGAGCTCAAACTGAGCACACGAGAGGGATTTAATTGACGATGCAGATATTTGATCGGAAAATAATATTGGGATTAAATACAACATGAAATGTGGGAACATTCTGATTCAGCCTCAGACAAATGTCAAGAAGAGGGATGGAGTCAGTTGATAAGGAGCAGAAATCGTGGCAGATACTGAAGATAATGATCACAGTCTTCCCAATGTTTAGTTGGAGTAAATTTCTGCTCATCCGTTGCTGGATATCGGATAAACAGTGTGAAAATGAACGAAAGTGGAGCAGACAAGAGAGCTTATGAGGTAGGGTTGGGTGTTCTCAGTGTAAATGTGGAATCAAATGTGCTTTCAGGTGATGTGCCCTAGGTGCAGTCTGGAGATGAGAACATGTGGGGGGGCCAGTTTTAAATTGATCCTTTGGGATATTCCAATGCAGCAAAATGGGAATCTAATGCAAATACAAACTAATGGATCATTTCAATTCTGACTGAACAAGATGATGTTTCCCTGTTTTAGGAAAATATCAGGATGCAGAGTGATTCCCTAAGAGGGTATCAAGAATGAAAAGCTCGTCTTATTAGAAATGAGACATTCTGTTCAATGTGGGGATGTGGCGTTCCTGAAATGAAAGCATTTGTTACACTTTGATACACGGTCTTGAGAAGATAATGGATTAAAAAAAGGATTAACAGGCTGGATACAAGCTCAGCGCAGTTCTGGTAAATCAGGATTGGTTGGTACAGCGATAGAACCTCTATTGAACACACGTATTTACACTGAAAAGTGGAAATGAAACTGAACGGAACATTTAATTTCAGCAAACAGATCGAAACCAGACAAGTGATAAAAGTGAGATCAAACTGGTTGAATCCAGACAGGTAATCAGAGTCAGATCAAACTGATCAAAACCAGACAGGTAATCACAGTGAGCTCAAACTGATCAAAACCAGACAGGTAATCAAAGTGAGATCAAACTGATCAAAACCAGACAGGTAATCACAGTGAGATCAAACTGATCAAAACCAAACAGGTAATCACAATGAGATAAAACTGATCGAAACCAGACAGCTAATCTCAGTGAGATCAAACTGATCGAAACCAGACAAGTAATCACAGTGAGATCAAACTGATCAAAAGCAGACAGGTAATCACAGTGAGATAAAACTGATCAAAAGCAGACAGGTAATCACAGTGAGATAAAACTGATCGAAACCAGACAGGTAATCGCAGTGAGATCAAACTGATCGAAACCAGACAGGTAATCACAGTGAGATCAAACTGACCGAAACCAGACAGGTAATCACAGTGAGATCAAACTGATCGAAACCAGACAGGTAATCACAGTCAGATCAAACGGATCGAAAACAGACAGGTAATCAGATTGAGATCAAACTGATTGAAACCAGAAAGGTAATCACAGTGAGATCCAACTGATCGAAAACAGGTGATAACAGTGAGATCAAACTGATCGAAACCAGACAGGTAATCATAGTGAGATCAAACTGATCGAAACCAGACAGGTAATCACATTGAGATCAAACTGATCGAAACCAAACATGTAATCACACTGAGCTCAAACTGAGCACACGAGAGGGATTTAATTGACGATGCAGATATTTGATCGGAAAATAATATTGGGATTAAATACCACATGAAATGTGGGAACATTCTGATTCAGCCTCAGAAAAATGTCAAGAAGAGGGATGGAGTCAGTTGATAAGGAGCAGAAATCATGGCAGCTACTGAAGATAATGATCACAGTCTTCCCAATGTTTAGTTGGAGAAAATTTCTGCTCCTCCATTGCTGGATATCGGATAAACAGTGTGAAAATGAATGAAAGTGGAGCAGACAAGAGTGCTTATGAGGTAGGGTTGGGTGTTCTCAGTGTAAATGTGGAATCAAATGTGCTTTCAGGTGATGTGCCCTAGGTGCAGTCTGGAGATGAGAACATGTTGGGGGGCCAGATTTAAATTGATCCTTTGGGATATTCCAATGCAGGAAAATGGGAATCTAATGCAAATACAAACTAATGGATCATTTCAATTCTGACTGAACAAGATGATGTTTCCCTGTTTTAGGAAAATATCAGGATGCAGAGTGATTCCCTAAGAGGGTATCAAGAATGAAAAGCTCGTCTTATTAGAAATGAGACATTCTGTTCAATGTGGGGATGTGGTGTTCCTGAAATGAAAGCATTTGTTAAACTTTGATACACGGTCTTGAGAAGATGATGGATTAAAGAAAGAATTAACAGGCTGGATACAAGCTCAGCGCAGTTCTGGTAAATCAGGATTGGTTGGTACAGCGATAGAACCTCTATTGAACACACGTATTTACACTGAAAAGGGGAAATAAAACTGAACGGAACATTTAATTTCAGCAAACAGATCGAAACCAGACAGGTGATAAAAGTGAGATCAAACTGGTTGAATCCAGACAGGTAATCAGAGTCAGATCAAACTGATCGAAACCAGACAGGTAATCACAGTGAGCTCAAACTGATCAAAACCAGACAGGTAATCATAGTGAGATCAAACTGATCGAAACCAGACAGGTAATCACAGTGAGATCAAACTGATCGAAACCAAACATGTAATCACACTGAGCTCAAACTGAGCACACGAGAGGGATTTAATTGACGATGCAGATATTTGATCGGAAAATAATATTGGGATTAAATACCACATGAAATGTGGGAACATTCTGATTCAGCCTCAGACAAATGTCAAGAAGAGGGATGGAGTCAGTTGATAAGGAGCAGAAATCGTGGCAGATACTGAAGATAATGATCACAGTCTTCCCAATGTTTAGTTGGAGTAAATTTCTGCTCATCCGTTGCTGGATATCGGATAAACAGTGTGAAAATGAACGAAAGTGGAGCAGACAAGAGAGCTTATGAGGTAGGGTTGGGTGTTCTCAGTGTAAATGTGGAATCAAATGTGCTTTCAGGTGATGTGCCCTAGGTGCAGTCTGGAGATGAGAACATGTGGGGGGGCCAGTTTTAAATTGATCCTTTGGGATATTCCAATGCAGCAAAATGGGAATCTAATGCAAATACAAACTAATGGATCATTTCAATTCTGACTGAACAAGATGATGTTTCCCTGTTTTAGGAAAATATCAGGATGCAGAGTGATTCCCTAAGAGGGTATCAAGAATGAAAAGCTCGTCTTATTAGAAATGAGACATTCTGTTCAATGTGGGGATGTGGCGTTCCTGAAATGAAAGCATTTGTTACACTTTGATACACGGTCTTGAGAAGATAATGGATTAAAAAAAGGATTAACAGGCTGGATACAAGCTCAGCGCAGTTCTGGTAAATCAGGATTGGTTGGTACAGCGATAGAACCTCTATTGAACACACGTATTTACACTGAAAAGTGGAAATGAAACTGAACGGAACATTTAATTTCAGCAAACAGATCGAAACCAGACAAGTGATAAAAGTGAGATCAAACTGGTTGAATCCAGACAGGTAATCAGAGTCAGATCAAACTGATCAAAACCAGACAGGTAATCACAGTGAGCTCAAACTGATCAAAACCAGACAGGTAATCAAAGTGAGATCAAACTGATCAAAACCAGACAGGTAATCACAGTGAGATCAAACTGATCAAAACCAAACAGGTAATCACAATGAGATAAAACTGATCGAAACCAGACAGCTAATCTCAGTGAGATCAAACTGATCGAAACCAGACAAGTAATCACAGTGAGATCAAACTGATCAAAAGCAGACAGGTAATCACAGTGAGATAAAACTGATCAAAAGCAGACAGGTAATCACAGTGAGATAAAACTGATCGAAACCAGACAGGTAATCGCAGTGAGATCAAACTGATCGAAACCAGACAGGTAATCACAGTGAGATCAAACTGACCGAAACCAGACAGGTAATCACAGTGAGATCAAACTGATCGAAACCAGACAGGTAATCACAGTCAGATCAAACGGATCGAAAACAGACAGGTAATCAGATTGAGATCAAACTGATTGAAACCAGAAAGGTAATCACAGTGAGATCCAACTGATCGAAAACAGGTGATAACAGTGAGATCAAACTGATCGAAACCAGACAGGTAATCATAGTGAGATCAAACTGATCGAAACCAGACAGGTAATCACATTGAGATCAAACTGATCGAAACCAAACATGTAATCACACTGAGCTCAAACTGAGCGCACCAGAGAGGGACTTAAGTGACGATGCAGATATATGATCAGAAAATAATATTGGGATTAAATACCACATGAAATGTGGGAACGTTCTGATTCAGCCTCAGACAAATGTCAAGAAGAGGGATGGAGTCAGTTGATAAGGAGCAGAAATCATGGCAGATACTGAAGATAATGATCACAGTCTTCCCAAAGTTTAGTTGGAAGAAATTTCTGCTCATCAAGTGCTGGATATCGGATAAACAGTGTGAAAATGAACGAAAGTGGAGCAGACAAGAGAGCTTATGAGGTAGGGTTGGGTGTTCTCAGGGTAAATGTGGAATCAAATGTGCTTTCAGGTGATGTGCCCTAGGTGCAGTCTGGAGATTAGAACATGTGGGGGGGCCAGTTTAAAAATTGATCCTTTGGGATATTCCAATGCAGCAAAATGGGAATCTAATGCAAATACAAACTAATGGATCATTTCAATTCTGACTGAACAAGATGATGTTTCCCTGTCTTAGGAAAATATCAGGATGCAGAATGATTCCCTAAGAGGGTATCAAGAATGAAAAGCACGTCTTATTAGAAATGAGACATTCTGTTCAATGTGGGGATGTGGCGTTCCTGAAATGAAAGCATTTGTTACACTTTGATACACGGTCTTGAGAAGATGATGGAGTAAAGAAAGGATTAACAGGCTGGATACAAGTTCAGCGCTGTTCTGGTAAATCAGGATTGGTTGGTACAGCGATACAACCTGTAATGAAGACACGTATTTACACTGAAAAGGGGAAGTGAAACTGAAAGGAACATTTAATTTCAGCATACAGATCAAAACCAGTCAGGTGATAAAAGTGAGATCAAACTGGTTGAAGCCAGACAGATAATCAGAGTCAAATCTAACTTATCGTAACCAGACAGGTAATCACAGTGAGCTCAAACTGTTCGAAAACAGACAGGTAATCACTGTCAGATCTAACAGTTCAAAACCAGAAAGGTAATCGCACTGAGATCGAACTGATCAAAACCAGAAAGGTAATCACACTGAGATCAAACTGATCGAAACCATACAGGTAATCACAATGAGATCAAACTGATCGAAACCTGATAGGTAATCACAGTGATATCAAACTGTTCGAAACCAGACAGGTAATCACAGTAAGATCAAACTGATCGAAAGCAGACAGGTAATCAGAGTCAGAACAAACTGATCGAAAACAGACAGGTAATCACAGTGAGATCAAGCTGATCGAAACCAGACAGGTAATCACAGTGAGATCATATTGATCGAAACCAGACAGGTAATCACAGTGCGATCAAACTGATCAAAACCAAACAGGTAATCACACTGAGATCAAACTGAGCTCACCAGAGAGGGATCTAAGTGACGATGCAGATATGTGATCGGAAACTTAAATTGGGATTAAATACGACATGAAATGTGGCAACAGTCTGATTCAGCCTTAGACAGACGTCAGGAAGAGGGATGGAGTCACTTGATAAGGAGCAGAAATATCGGCAGCTACTGAAGGTAATGATCCTAATCTTGCCAATATTTTTATGGAAGACATTTCTGCTCATCCAGTGCTGGATATTGGATAAACAGTGTGAAAATGAACGAAAGTGGAGCTGACAAGAGAGGTTGTGAGGTAGGGTTGGGTGTTCTCAGTGTAAATGTGGAATCAAATGAGCTTTCAGGTGATGGACCCAAGGTGCAGTCTGGAGATGCAAATATGTGGGGTGCCAGTTGTAAATTGAACCATTGGGATATTCCAATGCAGCAAAATGGGAATCTAATGCAAATACAAACTAATGGATCATTTCAATTCAGACTGAACAAGATGATGTTTCCCGGTTTTAGGGAAATATCAGGCAGCAGAGTGATTCACTAAGAGGGTATCAAGAATGAGAACCTGGTGTTAATACAAATAAGTCTTTCAGTTCAATGTGGGGAAGTGGCTTTCCTGAAATGAAAGTATATGTCACCATTTGATAGAGAGTCTTGAGAAGGTGATGGACTTATGAAAGTGTTAACAGGCTGGATACAAGCTCGGCGCAGTTCTGGAAAATCAGGATGGGGTGGTACAGCGATACAACCTGTATTGAACACACGTATTTATACTGAAAAGGGGAAATGAAATTGAACGGATCATTTAATATCAGCAACCTGATTGAAACCAGACAGGTAATCACAGTGAGATCAAACTGATCGAAACCAGACAGGTAATCACAGTGAGATCAAACTGTTCGAAACCAGACAGGTAATCACAGTGAGATCAAACTGATCGAAAACAGACAGGTAATCCCACTGAGATCAAACTGAGTTCACCAGAGAGGGATCTAAGTGACATTGCAGATATGTGATCAGAAACTTATACTGGGATTAAATACGACATGAAATATGGGAAGAGTCTGATTCTGCCTCAGACCGACGTCAGGAAGAGTGATGGAGTCAGTTGATATGGAGCAGAAATAATGGCAGCTACTGAAGATAATGATCCCAGTCTTCCCAATGTTTATTTGGATGATATTTCTGCTCATCCAGTGCTGGATATTGAATAAACAGCGTGAAAATGAACGCAAGTGGAGCTGACAAGAGAGGTTGTGAGGTAGGGTGGGGTGTTCTCAGTGTAAATGTGCAATCAAATGTGCTTTCAGGTGCTGGACCCAAGGTGCAGTCTGGAGATGAGAACATGTGGGGTGGGGCTAGATTTAAAATGATCATTTGGGATATTCCAGTGCAGCAAAATGGGAACCTAAAGCAAATACAAACTAATGGATCATTTCAGTTCTGACTGAACAAGATGATGTTTCCCTGTTTTAGTAAAATATCAGGCTGCAGGGTGATTCCCTAAGAGGGTATCAATAATGAAAACCTGGTGTTATTAGAAAAGAGACTTTCTGTTCAATGTGGGGATGTGGCGTTCCTGAAATGAAAGCATTTGTTACCCTTTGAAAAAGGATCTTGAGAAGATGATGGAGTAAAGAAAGGATTAACAGGCTGGATACAAGGTTGTTCAGGTAAATCAGGATTGGTTGGTACAGCGATACAACCTGTATTGAACATGTCTACTTACACTGAAAAGGGGAAATGAAATTGAACGGAACATTTAATTTCAGCAAAGTGATCGAAACCAGGCAGGTGATAAAAGTGAGATCAAAGTGCTTGAAACCAGACAGGTAATCACAGTGAGAACAAACTGATCGAAGCCAGATAGGTAATCACAGTGAGATCAAACTGATCGAAACCAGACAGGTAATCACAGTGAGATCAAACTGATCGAAACCAGACAGGTAATCAGAGTGAGATCAAACTGATCGAAACCAGACTGGTAATCACAGTGAGATCAAAATGATCAAACTCAGACAGGTAATCACAGTGAGATCAAACTGATTGTAACCAGACAGGGAATCACAGTGAGATCAAACTGATCGAAACCAGACAGGTAATCACAGTGAGATCAAACTGATCGAAACCAGACAGGTAATCACAGTGAGATCAAACTGGTCAAAATCAGACATGTAATGACAGTGAGATCAAACAGATCGAAACCAGATAGGTAATCACAGTGAGATCAAACTGATCGAAACCAGACAGGCAATCACAGTGAGATCAAACTGATCGAAATCAGACAGGTAATCACAGTGAGATCAAACTGATCGAAACCAGACAGGTAATCACAGTGAGATAAAACTGATCAAAACCAGACAGGTAATCACAGTGAGATCAAACTGCTCTCACCAGAGAGGGATCTAAGTGACGATGCAGATATGTGATCGGAAACTTATATTGGGATTAAATACGACATGAAAAGTGGGAACAGTCTGATTCAGCCTCAGACAGACGTCAGAAAGAGGGATGGAGTCAGTTGATAAGGAGCAAAAATAATGGCAGCTACTGAAGATAATGATCACTGTCTTCCCAATGTTGGAGTAAATTTCTGCTCATCCAGTGCTGGATATCGGATAAACAGTGTGAAAATGAAAGAAAGTGGAGCAGACAAGAGAGGTTGTGAGGTAGGGTTGGGTGTTCTCAATGTAAATGTGTAATCAAATGTGCTTTCAGGTGATGGACCCAAGGAGCAGTCTGTAGATGAGAACATGTGGGGGGCCAGTTTTAAATTGATCCTTTGGGATATTCCAATGTAGCAAAATGGGAATCTAAAGCAAATACAAATGAATGGATCATTTCAATTCTGACTGAACAAGCTGATGTTTCACTGTTTTAGGGAAATATCAGGCTGCAGAGTGATTCACTGAGAGGGTATCAAGAATGAGAACCTCATGTTATTAGAAATGAGAATTTCTGTTCAATGTGGGAATGTGGCATTCCTGAAATGAAAGCATTTGTTACCCTTTGATAAAAGGTTGAGAGAAGATGATGGAGTAAAGAAAGGGTTAATAGGCTGAATACAAGCTAAGCGCTGTTCTTGTCAATTGGGATGGTTTTGTAAAGCGATCCAAGGTGTATTGAACAAACGTGATGACACTGAAAAGGGGAAATGAAATTGAATGGAACTTTTAATTTCAGCAAACTGATCGAAACCAGAGAGGTGATAAACGTAAGATCAAACTGATCGAAACCAGACAGCTAAACACAGTGAGATCAAACTGATTGAAATCAGACAGGTAATCACAGTGAGATCAAACTGATCGAAACCAGACAGGTAATCACAGTGAGATCAAACTGATCGAAACCAGACAGGTAATCACAGTGAGATCAAACTGATCAAAACCAGACAGGTAATCACAGTGAAATCAAACTGATCGAAACCAGACAAGTAATCACAGTGAGATCAAACTGATCAAAACCAGACAGGTAATCACAGTGAGATCAAACTGATCGAAACCAGACAGGTAATCACACTGAGATCAAACTAAGCGCACCAGAGAGGGATTTAAGTGACGATGCAGATATATGATCGGAAAATAATATTGGCATTAATTACAACATGAAATGTGGGAACAGTCTGGTTCAGCCACAGACAGATGTCAAGAAGAGGGATGGAGTCAGTTGATAAGGAGCAGAAATCATGGCAGCTACTGAAGAAAATGATCACAGTCTTCCCAATGTTTAGTTGGAAGAAATATCTGCTCATCCAGTGCCGGATATCGGATAAACAGTGTGAAAATGAACGAAAGTGGAGCTGACAAAAGAGGTTGTAAGGTAGGGTTGGGTGTTCTCAGTGTAAATGTGGAATCAAATGTGCTTTCAGGTGATGGACCCAAGGTGCAGTCTGTAGATGAGAACATGTGGGGAACCAGTTTTAAATTGATCCTTTGGGATATTCCAATGCAGCAAAATGGGAATCTAAAGCAAATACAAATGAATGGATCATTTCAATTCTGACTGAACAAGCTGATGTTTCACTGTTTTAGGGAAATATCAGGCTGCACAGTGATTCCCTAAGGGGTATCAAGAATGAGAACCTCATGTTATTAGAAATGAGACTTTCTGTTCAATGTGGGGATGTGGCATTCCTGAAATGAAATACATTTGTTACACTTTGATAAAGGGTTGAGAGAAGATGATGGAGTAAAGAAAGGTTTAACAGGCTGGATACAAGCTCAGCGCAGTTCTAGTAAATTGGGATGGTTTTGTAAAGCGATCCAACCTGTATTGAACAAACCTGTTTACACTGAAAAGGGGAAATGAAATTAAACGGAACATTTAATTTCAGCAAACTGATCGAAACCAGACAGGTAATGACAGTGAGATCAAACTGATCGAAACCAGACAGGTAATCACAGTGAGATCAAACTGATCGAAACCAGACAGGGAATCACAGTGAGATCAAACTGATCAAAACCAAACAGGTAATCACAGTGAGATCAAACTGATCGAAACCAGACAGGTAATCACAGTGAGATCAAACTGATCAAAACCAGACAGGTAATCACAGTGAGATCAAATTGATCGAAAGCAATTAGGTAATCACAGTGAGATCAAACTGATCGAAAACAGACAGGTAATCACAGTTAGATCAAACTGACCGAAACCAGACAGATAATCACAGTGAGATCAAAGTGATCGAAAACAGGTGATAACAGTGAGATCAAACTTATCGAAACGAGACAGGTAATCAGAGTGAGAACAAACTGATCAAGAACAGGCATGTAATCAGATTGAGATCAAACTGATCGAAACCAGACAGGTAATCACAGTGAGATCAAACTGATCGAAAACAGGTGATAACAGTGAGATCAAACTGATCGAGACCAGACAGGTAATCATAGTGAGATCAAACTGATCTAAACCAAACAGTTAATCACACTGAGCTCAAACTGAGCACAAAAGATAGGGATTTAAGTGAGGATGCAGATATATAATCGGAAAATAATATTGGGATTAAATATAACATGAAATGTGGGAACAGTCTGATTCAGCCTCAGACAGACGTAAGGAAGAGGGATGTAGTCAGTTGGTAAGGAGCAGAAATATTGGCAACTACTGAAGTTAATGATCATAATCTTCCCAATATTTTTATGGAAGACATTTCTGCTCATCTCGTGCTGGATATCGGATAAACAGTGTGAAAATGAACGAAGGTGGAGCTGACAAGAGAGGATGTGAGGTAGGGTTGGGTGTTCTCAGTGTAAATGTGCACTCAAATGTGCTTTCAGGTGATGGACCCAAGGTGCAGTCTGGAGATGAGAACATTTTGAGGGGGGGGGCAAGATTTAAAATGATCATTTGGGATATTCCAATGCAGCAAAATGGGAACCTAATGCAAACACAAACTAATGGATCATTTCAATTCAGACTGAACAAGATGATGTTTCCCTGTTTTAGGGAAATATCAGGCTGCATAGTGATTCCCTAAGAGGGTATCAATAATGAAAAGCTCGTGTTATTAGAAATGAGACTTTATGTTCAATGTGGGGATGTGGTGTTCCTGAAATGAAAGCATTAGTTAACCTTTGATAAGGATCTTGACAAGAGGATGGAGTAAAGAAAGGGTAAACAGGCTGGATACAAGCATGTTCTGGTGAATCAGGATTGGTTGGTACAGCGATACAAACTGTATTGAACACACGTATTTACACTGAAAAGGGGAAATGAAACTGAACGGAACATTTAATTTAAGCAAAGTGATCAAAACCAGGCAGGTGATAAAAGCGAGATCAAACTGATCAAAACCAGACAGGCAATCACAGTGAGATCAAACTGATCGAAACCAGACAGATAATCACAGTGAGATCAAACTGATCGAAACCAGACAGGGAATCACAGTGAGATCAAACTGATCGAAACCAGACAGATAATCACAGTGAGATCAAACTGATCGAAACCAGACAGGGAATCACAGTGAGATCAAACTGATCGAAACCAAACAGGTAATCACACTGAGCTCAAACTGAGCGCACTAGATAGTGATTTAAGTGACGATGCAGATGTATGATCGGAAAATAATATTGGGATTAAATACAACATGAAATGTGGGAACAGTCTGATTCAGCCTCAGACAGATGTCAAGAAGAGGGATGGAGTCAGTTGATAAGGAGCAGAAATCATGGCAGATACTGAAGATAATGATCACAGTCTTCCCAATGTTTAGTTCGAAGAAATTTCTGCTCATCAAGTGCTGGATATCGGATAAACAGTGTGAAAATGAACGAAAGTGGAGCAGACAAGGGAGCTTATGAGGTAGGGTTGGGTGTTCTCAGTGTAAATGTGGAATCAAATGTGCTTTCAGGTGATATACGCAAGGAGCAGTCTGGAGATGAGAACATGTGATGGTCCAGTTTTAAGTTGATCCTTTGGGATATTCCAATGCAGCAAAATGGGAATCTAATGCAAATACAAACTAATGGATCATTTCAATTCAGACTGAACAAGATGATGTTTCCCTGTTTTAGGAAAATATCAGGCAGCAGAGTGATTCACTAAGAGGGTATCAAGAATGAAAAGCCCGTCTTATTAGAAATGAGACTTTCTGTTCAATGTGGGGCTGTGGCGTTCCTGAAATGAAAGCATTTGTTACACTTTGATACACGGTCTTGAGAAGATGATGGAGTAAAGAAAGGGTTAACAGGCTGGATACAAGCTCAGCGCAGTTCTGGTAAATCAGGATTGGTTGGTACAGCGATACAACCTGTATTGAAGACACGTATTTACACTAAAAAGGGGAAATGAAACTGAACGGAACATTTAATTTCAGCAAACTGATCGAAAACAGACAGGTAATAAAAGTGAGATCAAACTAATCGAAACCAGACAGGTAATCAGAGTCAGATCAAAGTGATCGAAACCAGACAGGTAATCACAGTGACATCAAACTGATCGAAACCAAACAGGTCATCACACTGAGATCAAACTGAGCGCACCAGAGAGGGATCTAAGTGACGATGCAGATATTTGATCGGAAACAATATATTGGGATTAAATACGACATGAAATATGGCAACAGTCTGATTCAGCCTCAGACATACGTCAGGAAAAGGGATGGAGTCAGTTGATAAGGAGCAGAAATATTGGCAGCTACTGAAGGTAATGATCATAATTTTCCCAATATTTTTATGGAAGACATTTCTGCTCATCCAGTGCTGGATATCGGATAAACAGTGTGAAAATGAACGAAAGTGGAGCTGACAAGAGAGGTTGTGAGGTAGGGTTGGGTGTTCTCAGTGTAAATGTGAAATCAAATGAGCTTTCAGGTGATGGACCCAAGGTGCAGTCTGGAGATGAGAATATGTGGGGTGCCCGTTGTAAATTGAACCATTGGGATATTCCAATGCAGCAAAATGGGAATCTAATGCAAATACAAACTAATGGATCATTTCAATTCAGACTGAACAAGATGATGATTCCCTGTTTTAGGAAAATATCAGGCAGCAGAGTGATTCACTAAGAGGGTATCAAGAATGAGAACCTGGTGTTAATACAAATAGGTCTTTCTGTTCAATGTGGGGATGTGGCTTTCCTGAAATGAAAGTATTTGTTACCCTTTGATAGAGGGTGTTGAGAAGGTGATGGATTTATGAAAGGGTTAACAGGCTGGATACAAGCTCGGCGCAAATCAGGATGGGTTGGTACAGCGATACAACCTGTATTGAACACACGTATTTACACTGAAAAGGGGAAATGAAATTGAACGGAACATTTAATTTCAGTAAAGTGATCGAGACCAGGCAGGTGATAAAAGCGAGATCAAACTGATCGAAACCAGAGAGGTAATCACAGTGAGATCAAACAGATCGAAATCGGACAGGTAATCACAGTGAGATCAAACTGATCGAACCAGACAAGTAATCACAGTGAGATCAAAATGATCGAAACCAGACAGGTGAGATCAAACTGATCGAAACCAGACAGATAATCACAGTGAGATCAAACTGATCGAAACCAGACAGGTAATCACAGTGAGACCAAACTGATCGAAACCAGACAGATAATCACAGTGAGATCAAACTGATCGAAACCAGACAGGGAATCACAGTGAGATCAAACTGATCGAAACCAAACAGGTCATCACACTGAGATCAAACTGAGCGCACCAGATAGGGATTTCAATGACGATGCAGATATATGATCGGAAAATAATATTGGGATTAAATACAACATGAAATGTGGGAACAGTCTGATTCAGCCTCAGACAGATGTCAAGAAGAGGGATGGAGTCAGTTGATAAGGAGCAGAAATCATGGCGGATACTGAAGATAATGATCACAGTCTTCCCAATGTTTAGTTGGAAGAAATTTCTGCTCATCCAGTGCTGGATATCGGAAAAACAGTGTGAAAATGAACGAAAGTGGAGCAGACAAGAGAGCTTATGAGGTAGGGTTGGGTGTTCTCAGTGTAAATGTGGAATCAAATGTGCTTTCAGGTGATATACGCAAGGAGCAGTCTGGAGATGAGAACATGTGATGGTCCAGTTTTAAGTTGATCCTTTGGGATATTCCAATGCAGCAAAATGGGAATCTAATGCAAATACAAACTAATGGATTATTTCAATTCTGACTGAAGAAGATGATGTTTCCCTGTTTTAGGAAAACATCAGGATGCAGAGTGATTCCCTAAGAGGGTATCAAGAATGAAAAGCCCGTCTTATTAGAAATGAGACTTTCTGTTCAATGTGGGGCTGTGGCGTTCCTGAAATGAAAGCATTTGTTACACTTTGATACACGGTCTTGAGAAGATGATGGAGTAAAGAAAGGGTTAACAGGCTGGATACAAGCTCAGCGCAGTTCTGGTAAATCAGGATTGGTTGGTACAGCGATACAACCTGTATTGAAGACACGTATTTACACTAAAAAGAGGAAATGAAACTGAACGGAACATTTAATTGCAGCAAACTGATCGAAAACAGACAGGTGATAAAAGTGAGATCAAACTAATCGAAACCAGACAGGTAATCACAGTGAGATCAAACTGATCGAAACCAAACAGGTAATCACACTGAGATCAAACTGAGCGCACCAGGTAGGGATTTAAGTGACGATGCAGATATTTGATCGGAAACAATATATTGGGATTAAATACGACATGAAATATGGCAACAGTCTGATTCAGCCTCAGACAGACGTCAGGAAAAGGGATGGAGTCAGTTGATAAGGAGCAGAAATATTGGCAGCTACTGAAGGTAATGATCATAATTTTCCCAATATTTTTATGGAAGACATTTCTGCTCATCCAGTGCTGGATATCGGATAAACAGTGTGAAAATGAACGAAAGTGGAGCTGACAAGGGAGGTTGTGAGGTAGGGTTGGGTGTTCTCAGTGTAAATGTGAAATCAAATGAGCTTTCAGGTGATGGACCCAAGGTGCAGTCTGTAGATGAGAATATGTGGGGTGCCCGTTGTAAATTGAACCACTGGGATATTCCAATGCAGCAAAATGGGAATCTAATGCAAATACAAACTAATGGATCATTTCAATTCAGACTGAACAAGATGATGTTTCCCTGTTTTAGGAAAATATCAGGCAGCAGAGTGATTCACTAAGAGGGTATCAAGAATGAGAACCTGGTGTTAATACAAATAGGTCTTTCTGTTCAATGTGGGGATGTGGCTTTCCTGAAATGAAAGCATTTGTTACTCTTTGATAGAGGGTCTTGAGAAGGTGATGGACTTATGAAAGGGTTAACAGGCTGGATACAAACTCGGCGCAGTTCTGGAAAATCAGGATGGGTTGGTACAGCGATACAACCTGTATTGAACACACGTATTTACACTGAAAAGGGGAAATGAAATTGAACGGAACATTTAATTTCAGCAAAGTGATCGAAACCAGACAAGTAATCACAGTGAGATCAAACTGATCGAAACCAGAGAGGTAATCACAGTGAGATCAAACTGATCGAAACCAGACAAGTAATCACAGGGAGATCAAACTGATCGAAACCAGACAGACAATCATAGTGAGATCAAACTGATCGAAACCAGACAGGGACTCACAGTGAGACCAAACTGATCGAAACCAGACAGGGAATAACAGTGAGATCAAACTGATGAAAACCATACAGATAATCACAGTGAGATCAAACTGATCGAAATCAGACAGGTAATCAGAGTGAGATCAAACTGATCAAAAACAAGCAGGTAATCACAGTGAGATCAAACTGATCGAAAACAGGTGATAAAAGTGAGATCAGACTGATCGAAATCAGACAGGTAACCATAGGGAGATCAAAATGATCGAAACCAGACAGGTAATCACACTGAGCTCAAACTGAGCACACCAGATAGGTATTTAAGTGACGATGAAGATATATGATCGGAAAATAATATTGGGATTAAATACAACATGAAATGTGGGAACAGTCTGATTCAGCCTCAGACAGATGTCAGGAAGAGGGATCAAGTCAGTTGATAAGGACGAGAAATCTTGGCAGATACTGAAGATAATGATCACAGTCTTCCCAAAGTTTAGTTGGAAGAAATTTCTGCTCATCCAGTGCTGGATATCGGATAAACAGTGTGAAAATGAAAGAAAGTGGAGCAGACAAGAGAGGTTGTGAGGTTGGGTTGGGTGTTCTCAGTGTAAATGTGGAATCAAAGGTGCTTTCAGGTGATGTACCCAAGGAGCAGTCTGGAGATGAGAACATCTGGGGGGGCCGGTTTTAAATTGATCCTTTGGGATGTTCCAATGCAGCAAAATGGGAATCCAATACAAACTAATGGATGATTTCAATTCTGACTGAACAAGATGATGTTTCACTGTTTTAGGAAAATATCAGACAGCAGAGTGATTCCCTAAGAGGTAGCAAGAATGAGAACCTCATGTTATTAGAAATGAGACTTTCTGTTCAATGTGGGGATGTGGCGTTCCTGAAATGAAAGCATTTGTACCCTTTGATAAAGGTTTTTGAGAAGATGATGGAGTAAGGAAAGGGTTAATAGCCTAAAAACAAGATCAGCGCAGTTCTAGTAAATTGGGATGCTTTTGTCAAGCGATCCAACCTGTATTGTACAAACGTGTTTACACTGAAAAGGGGAAATGAAATTGAACGGAACATCTAATTTCAGCAAACTGATCGAAACCAGACTGGTAATCACACTGAGATCAAACTGATCGAAACCGGACAGGGAATCACAGTGAGATCAAACTGATCAAAACCAGACAGGTATTCACAGAGAGATCAAACTGATCAAAACCAGACAGGGAATCACAGTGAGATCAAACTGATCGAAAACAGACAGGTAATCACAGTGATATCAAACAGATCGAAACCAGACAGGTAATCACCGTGAGATCAAACTGATCGAAACCAGACAGGTAATCACAGTGAGATCAAACTGATCGAAAACAGAAAGGTAATCCCACTGAGATCAAACTGAGCTCACTAAAGAGGGATCTAAGCGACAATGCAGATATGTGATCAGAAACTTATACCGGGATTAAATACGACATGAAATCTGGGAAGAGTCTGATTCTGCCTCAGAAAGACTTCAGGAAGAGGGATGGAGTCAGTTGTTATGGAGCAGAAATAATGGCAGCTACTGAAGATAATGATCAGTCTTCCCAATGTTTATTTGGATGAAATTTCTGTTCATCCATTGCTGGATATTGGATAAACATTGAAAATGAACGACAGTGGAGCTGACAAGAGAGGATGTGAGCTAGGGTGGGGTGTTCTCAGTGTAAATGTGCACTCAAATGTGCTTTCAGCTGACGGACCCAAGGTGCAGTCTGGAGATGAGAACAGTTTGGGGTGGGGGGGCAAGATTTAAAATGATCATTTGGGATATTCCAATGCAGCAAAATGGGAACCTAATGCAAATACAAACTAATGGATCATTTCAATTCAGACTGAACAAGATGATGTTTCCCTGTTTTAGGGAAATATCAGGCTGCATAGTGATTCCCTAAGAGGGTACCAATAATGAAAAGCTCGTGTTATTAGAAATGAGACTTTATGTTCAATGTGGGGATGTGGCGTTCCTGAAATGAAAGCATTTGCTACCCTTTGATAAGGATCTTGAGAAGATGATGGGAGTAAAGAAAGGGTAAACAGGCTGGTTACAAGCCAGTTCTGGTAAATCAGGATTGGTTGGTACAGCGATACAACCTGTATTGAACAGACGTATTTACACTGAAAAGGGGAAATGAAATTGAACGGAACATTTAATTTCAGCAAAGTGATCGAAACCAGGCAGGTGATCACAGTGAGATCAAAGTGCTTGAAACCAGACAGATAATCACAGTGAGATCAAACAGATCAAAACCAGACCGGTAACCAAAGTGAGATCAAACTGATCGAAACCAGAAAGGTAATCACAGTGAGATCAAACTGATCGAAACCAGAAATATAATCACAGTGAGACCAAACTGATCGAAACCAGACAGATAATCACACTGAGATCAAACTGATCGAAACCAGACAGGTAATCACAGTAAGATCAAACTGATCGAAAGCAGACCTTAATCATAGTGAGATCAAACTGATCGAAACCGGACAGGTAATCACAGTGAGATCAAACAGATCGAAACCAGAAAGGTAATCACAGTGAGATCAAACAGATCGAAACCAGACAGGTAATCACAGTGAGATCAAACTGATCGAAAGCAGACAGGTAATCACAGTGAGATCAAACTGTTCGAAACCAGACAGGTAATCACAGTGAGATCCAACAGATCGAAACCACTCAGGTAATCACACTGAGATCAAACTGATCGAAACCAGACAGGTAATCACATTGAGATCAAACTGACCGAAACCAGACAGGTAATCACAGTGAGATCAATAGATCGAAACCAGACAGGTAATCATGGTAAGATCAAACTGATCAAAAACAGTTGATAAAAGTTAGATCAAACTTATCGAAACCAGAAATGTAATCAGAGTGAGATCAAACTGATCAAAAACAGGCAGGTAATCAGATTGAGATCAAACTGATCGAAACCAGAAAGGTAATCACAGTGAGATCAAAATGATCGAAACCAGATAGGTAATCATAGTGTGATCAATCTGATCGAAACCAGACAGGTAATCACAGTGAGATCAAACTGATCGAAACCAAACAGGTAATCACACTGAGATCAAACTGAGCTCACCAGAGAGGGATCTAAGTGACGATGCAGAAATGTGATCGGAAACTTATATTGGGATTAAATATGACATGAAATGTGGCAACAGTCTGATTCAGCCTCAGACAGACGTAAGGAAGAGGGATGGAGTCAGTTGATAAGGAGCAGAAATAATGGCAGCTACAGAAGTTAATGATCAAAATCTTCCCAATATTTTTATTGGAGACATTTCTGCTCATCTCGTGCTGGATATGGGATAAACAGTGTCAAAATGAACGAAAGTGGAGCTGACAAGAGAGGATGTGAGGTAGGGTTGGGTGTTCTCAGTGTAAATGTGCACTCAAATGTGCTTTCAGGTGATGGACCCAAGGTGCAGTCTGGAGATGAGAACATTTTGAGGGGGGGGGCAAGATTTAAAATGATCATTTGGGATATTCCAATGCAGCAAAATGGGAACCTAATGCAAATACAAACTAATGGATCATTTCAATTCAGACTGAACAAGATGATGTTTCCCTGTTTTAGGGAAATATCAGGCTGCATAGTGATTCCCTAAGATGGTTTCAGTAATGAAAAGCTCGTGTTATTAGAAATGAGACTTTATGTTCAATGTGGGGATGTTGCGTTCCTGAAATGAAAGCATTTGTTACCCTTTGATAAGGATCTTGAGAAGATGATGGAGTAAAGAAAGGGTAAACAGGCTGGATACAAGCCTGTTCTGGTAAATCAGGATTGGTTGGTACAGCGATACAACCTGTATTGAACACATGTATTTACACTGAAAAGGGGAAATGAAATTGAACAGAACATTTAATTTCAGCAAAGTGATCGAAACCAGGCAGGTGATCACAGTGAGCTCAAAGTGCTTGAAACCAGATAGATAATCACAGTGAGATCAAACAGATCAAAACCAGACAGGTAATCACATTGAGATCAAACTGGTCAAAATCAGACATGTAATCACATTGAGATCAAACTGATCGAAATCAGACAGGTAATCACAGTGAGATCATACTGATTGAAACCAGACAGGTAATCACAGTGAGATCAAACTGATCGAATCCAGACAGGTAATCACAGTGAGATCAAACAGATCGAAACCAGACAGGTAATCACAGTGAGATCAAACTGATCGAAACCAGACAGGTAATCACAGTGAGATCAAACTGATCGAAACCAGACAGGTAATTACAGTGAGATCAAACAGATCGAAACCAGACAGGTAATCACAGTGAGAAAAAACTGATTGAAAACTGGCAGTTAATCAGATTGAGATCAAACTGATCGAAACCAGAAAGATCATCACAGTGAGATCAAACTGATCGATACGAGACAGGTAATCATAGTGAGATCATTCTGATCGAAACCAGACAGGTAATCACTGTGAGATCAAACTGATCGAAACCAAACAGTTAATCAGAGATGATCAAACTGATCGAAACCAAAGAGGTAATCACACTGAGATCAAACTGAGCTCACCAGAGAGGGATCTTAGTGACGATGGAGAAATGTGATCAGAAACTTATATTGGGATTAAATACGACATGAAATGTGGCAACAGTCTGATTCAGCCTCAGACAGACGTCAGGAAGAGGGATGGAGTCAGTTGATAAGGAGCAGAAATATTGGCAGCTACTGAAGTTAATGATCAAAATCTTCCCAATATTTTTATGGAAGACATTTCTGCTCATCTCGTGCTGGATATGGGATAAACAACGTCAAAATGAACGAAAGTGGAGATGACAAGAGAGGATGTGAGGTAGGGTTGGGTGTTCTCAGTGTAAATGTGCTCTCAAATGTGCTTTCAGGTGATGGACCCAAGGTGCAGTCTAGAGCTGAGAACATGTTGGGGGTGGGGGGGGGGGGCAAGATTTAAAATGATCATTTGGGATATTACAATGCAGCAAAATGGGAACCTAATGCAAATACAAACGAATGGATCATTTCAATTCAGACTGAACAAGATGATGTTTCCCTGTTTTAGGGAAATATCAGGCTGCATAGTGATTCCCTAAGAGGGTACCAATAATGAAAAGCTCGTGTTATTAGAAATGAGACTTTATGTTCAATGTGGGGATGTGGCGTTCCTGAAATGAAAGCATTTGCTACCCTTTGATAAGGATCTTGAGAAGATGATGGGAGTAAAGAAAGGGTAAACAGGCTGGATACAAGCCAGTTCTGGTAAATCAGGATTGGTTGGTACAGCGATACAACCTGTATTGAACAGACGTATTTACACTGAAAAGGGGAAGTGAAATTGAACAGAACATTTAATTTCAGCAAAGTGATCGAAACCAGGCAGGTGATCACAGTGAGATCAAAGTGCTTGAAACCAGACAGATAATCACAGTGAGATCAAACAGATCAAAACCAGACAGGTAATCACAGTGAGATCAAACTGATCAAAACCAGACAGGTAATCACATTGAGATCAAACTGATCAAAACCAGACTGGTAATCACATTGAGATCAAAATGATCAAAACCAGACAGGTAATCACAGTGAGATCAAACAGATTGAAACCAGAAAGGTAAACACAGTGAGGTCAAACTGATCGTTATCAGACAGGTAATCACAGTGAGATCAAACTGATCGAAACCAGACAGGTAATCACAGTGAGATCAAACTGATCGAAGCCAGACAGGTAATCACAATGAGATCAAACAGATCGAAAGCAGACAGGTAATCACAGTGAGATCATACTGATCGAAACCAGACAGGTAATCACAGTGAGATCTAACTGATCGAAACCAGACAGGTAATCACAGTGAGATCAAACTTATCGAAACGAGACAGTTGATCACAGTGAGATCAAACAGATCGAAAGCAGACAGGTAATCACAGTGAGATCAAACAGATCGAAACCAGACAGGCAATCACACTGAGATCAAACTGATCGAAACCAGACAGGTAATTACAGTGAGATCAAACTGACTGAAAACAAGTGATAACATTTAGATCAAACTTATCGAAACCAGACAGGTAATCAGAGTGAGATCAAACTGATCAAAAACAGGCAGGTAATCAGATTGAGATCAAACTGATCGAAACCAGACAGGTAATCAAAGTGAGATCAAACTAAACGAAAACAGGTGATATCAATGAAATCAAACTGATCGAAACGAGACAGGTAATCATAGTGAGATCAATCTGATCGAAACCAGACAGGTAATCACAGTGAGATCAAACTGATCGAAACCAAACAGGTAATCACACTGAGATCAAACTGAGCTCACCAGAGAGGGATCTAAGTGACGATGCAGAAATGTGATCGGAAGCTTATATTGGGATTAAATACGACATGAAATGTGGCAACAGTCTGATTCAGCCTCAGACAGACGTCAGGAAGAGGGATGGAGTCAGTTGATAAGGAGCAGAAATATTGGCAGCTACTGAATTTAATGATCAAAATCTTCCCAATATTTTTATGGAAGACATTTCTGCTCATCTAGTGCTGGATATGGGATAAACAGTGTCAAAATGAATGAAAGTGGAGCTGACAAGAGAGGATGTGAGGTAGGGTTGGGTGTTCTCAGTGTAAATGTGCAGTCAAATGTGCTTTCAGGTGATGGACCCAAGGTGCAGTCTGGAGATGAGAACATGTTGCGGGGGGGGGGCAAGATTTAAAATGATCATTTGGGATATTGCAATGCAGCAAACTGAAAACCTAATGCAAATACAAACTAATGGATCATTTCAATTCAGACTGAACAAGATGATGTTTCCCTGTTTTAGGGAAATATCAGGCTGCATAGTGATACCCTAAGATGGTTTCAATAATGAAAAGCTCGTGTTATTAGAAATGAGACTTTATGTTCAATGTGGGGATGTGGCGTTCCTGAAATGAAAGCATTTGTTACCCTTTGATAAGGATCTTGAGAAGATGATGGAGTAAAGAAAGGGTTAACAGGCTGGATACAAGCCTGTTCTGGTAAATCAGGATTGGTTGGTACTGCGATACAACCAGTATTGAACACACGTATTTATACTGAAAAGGGGAAATGAAATTGAACGGAACATTTAATTTCAGGAAAGTGATCGAAACCAGGCAGGTGATCACAGTGAGATCAAAGTGCTTGAAACCAGACAGATAATAACAGTGAGATCAAACTGATCAAAACCAGACAGGTAATCACATTGAGATCAAACTGGTCAAAATCAGACATGTAATCACATTGAGATCAAACTGATCGAAACCAGACAGGTAATCACATTGAGATCAAATTGATCGAAACTAGACAGGTAATCACAGTGGGATCAAAATGATCGAAACCAGGTAGGTAATCACAGTCAGATCAAACTGATCGAAACCAGACAGGTAATCACTGTGAGATCATATTGATCGAAACCAGATTGGTAATCACAGTGAGATCAAAATGATTGAAACCAGATAGGTAATCACAGGGAGATCATTTTGATCAAAAACAGACAGGTAATCACTGTGAGTTCAAACTGATCAAAACCAGACAGGTAATCACAGTGACATCAAACTGATCGAAACCAAACAGATAATCACACTGAGATCAAACTGAGCTCACCAGAGAGGGATCTAAGTGACGATGCAGATAAGTGATCGGAAACTTATATTGGGATTAAATACGACATGAAATGTGGGAACAGTCTGATTCAGCATCAGACAGACGTCAGGAAGAGGAATGCAGTCAGTTGATAAGGAGCAGATATATTGGCAGCTACTGAAGGTAATGATCCTAATCTTCCCAATGTTTTTATGGAAGAAATTTCTGCTCATCCAGTGCTGGATATCGGATAAACAGTGTGAAAATGAGCGAAGGTGGAGCTGACAAGAGAGATTGTGAGGTAGGGTTGGGTATTCTCAGTGTAAATGTGGAATCAAATGAGCTTTCAGGTGATGGACCCAAGGTGCCGTCTGGAGATGAGAACATGTAAGGGTGCCTGTTGTAAATTGATCCATTGGGATATTCCAATACAGCAAAATGGGAATCTAATGCAAATACAAACTAATGGATCATTTCAATTCTGACTGAACAATATGATGTTTCCCTGTTTTGGGAAAATATCAGGCAGCAGACTGATTCACTAAGAGGGTATCAAGAATGAGAACCTGGTGTTATTAGAAATGAGACTTTCTGTTCAATGTGGGGATGTGGCTTTTCTGAAATGAAAGCATTTGTTACCCTTTGATAAAGGGTTTTCAGAATATGATGGAGTAAAGTAAGGTTTAACAGGCTGGATACAAGCTCAGCGCAGTTCTGGTAAATCAGGATGGGTTGGTACAGCGATCCAACCTCTATTGAACACACGTATTTACACTGAAAAGGAGAAATGAAATTCAACGGAACATTTAATTTCTGCAAACTGATCGAAACCAGACAGGTAATCACAGTGAGATCAAACTGGTTGAAGCCAGATAGGTAATCACAGTGAGATCAAACTGATCGAAACCAGACAGGTAATCACAGTGACATCAAACTGATCGAAACCAGACAGGTAATCACAGTGAGATCAAACTGAGCTCACCAGAGAGGGATTTAAGTGACGATGCAAATATGTGATCGGAAACTTATATTGGGATTAAATACGACATGAAATGTGGGAATAGTCTGATTCAGCCTTAGACAGACGTCAGGAAGAGGGATGGAGTCAGTTGATAAGGAGCAGAAATATTGGCAGCTACTGAAGATAATGATCATCTTCTTCCCAATATTTTTATGGAAGAAATTTCTGCTCATCCAGTGCTGAATACCGGATAAACAGTGTGAAAATGAACGAAAGTGGAGGAGACACGAGAGGTTGTGAGGTAGGGTTTGGTATTCTCAGAGTAAATGTGAAATCAAATGTGCTTTCAGGTGATGGACCCAAGGTGCAGTCTGTAGATGAGAACATGTGGTGGTGCCAGTTGTAAATTGATCCTCTGGGATATTCCAATGCAGCAAAATGGGAATCTAATGCAAATACAAACTAATGGATCATTTCAATTCAGACAGAAAGAGATGATGTTTCTCTGTTTTCGGAAAATATCAGGCATGAGAGTGATTCAATAAGAGGACATCAAGAATGAAAACCTGGTGTTATTTGAAATGATACTTTCTGTTCAATGTGGGGATGTGGCGTTCCTGAAATGAAAGCATTTGTTACTGTTTGATAAAGGGTTTTGAGAAGGTGATGGACTTGGGAAAGGTTTAACAGGCTGGATACAAGCTCGGCGGAATTCTGGTAAATCAGGATTGGTTGGTACAGCGATAAACCATTTATTGAACACACGTATTTACACTGAAAAGGGGAAATGAAATTGAACGTAACATTTACTTTCAACAAACTGATCGAAACCAAGCAGGTGATAAAAGTGATATCAAACTGATCGAAACCAGACAGTTAATCACAATGAGATCAAACTGATCGAAACCAGACAGGTAATCACAGTGAGATCTTTTTGATCAAAAACAGACAGGTAATCACAGTGATCTCAAACTGATCGAAACCAGACAGGTAATCACAGTGAGTTCAAACTGATCGAAACCGAACAGGTAATCACACTGAGATCAAACTGAGCTCACCAGAGAGGGATCTAAGTGACGATGCAGATATGTGATTGGAAACTTTTATTGGGATTAAATACGACATGAAATGTGGGAACTGTCTGATTCAGCCTCAGACACACGTCAGGAAGATGGATGGAGTCACTTGATAAGGAGCAGAAATATTGGCAACTACTGAAGGAAATGATCCTAATAGTCCCAATGATTTATGGAAGAAATTTTTGCTCATCCAGTGCTGGATATCGGATAAACAGTGTGAAAATGAGCGAAAGTGGAGCTGACAAGAGAAGTTGTGAGGTAGGGTTGTGTGTTCTCAGTGTAAATGTGGAATCAAATGAGCTTTCAGCTGATGGACCCAAGGAGCAGTATGTAGATGAGAACATGTGGGGTGCCAGTTGTAAATTGATCCATTTGGATATTCCAATGCAGCAAAATGAGAATCTAATGCAAATACAAACTAATAGATCATTTCATTTCCGACTGAACAAGATGATGTTTCCCTATATTAGGAAAATATCAGGCAGCAGAGTGATTCACTAAGAGGGTATCAAGAATGAGAACCTGGTGTTATTAGAAATGAGACTTTCTATTCAATGTGGGGATGTGGCTTTCCTGAAATGAAAGCATTTGTTACCCTTTGATGAAGGGTCTTGAGAAGATGATGGAGTAAAGAAAGGGTTAACAGGCTGGATACAAGCTCAGCGCAGTTCTGGTAAATCAGGATGGGTTGGTACAGCAATACAACCTGTATTGAACACACGAATTTACACTGAAAAGGGGAAATGAAATTGAACGGAACATTTCATTAAAGCAAACTGATTGAAACCAGACAGGTAATCACAGTGAGATCAACCTGTTCGAAAGCAGACAGGTAATCACAGTGAGATCAAACTGATCAAAAGCAGACAGTTAATCACAGTGAGATCAAACCTATCGAAACCAGACAGGTAATCACCGTGAGATCAAACTGATCGAAACCAGACAGGTAATCACAGTGAGATCAAACTGATCGAAACCAGACAGGGAATCACAGTGAGATCAAACTGATCAAAACCAGACAGGTGCTCACAGTGAGATCAAAGTGATCGAAAACAGACAGGTAATCAAAGTGAGATCAAACTGTTCGAAAGCAGACAGGTAATCACAGTGAGATCAAACTGATCGAAAGCAGACACTTAATCACAGTGAGATCAAACTGATCGAAACGAGACAGGTAATCACCGTGAGATCAAACTGATCGAAAACAGGTGATAACAGTGAGATCAAACTGATCGTAACCAGACAGGTTATCACAGTGAGATCAAACTGATCAAAAACAGGCAGGTAATCAGATTGAGATCAAATTGATCGAAACCAGACAGGTACTCACAGTGAGATCAAACTGATCGAAAACAGACAGGTAATCAAAGTGAGATCAAACTGTTCGAAAGCAGACAGGTAATCACAGTGAGATCAAACTGATCGAAAGCAGACAGTTAATCACAGTGAGATCAAACTGATCGAAACCAGACAGGTAATCACCGTGAGATCAAACTGATCGAAAACAGGCAGGTAATCACAGTGAGATCAAATTGATCGAAACCAGAAAGGTAATCACAGTGAGATCAAACTGATCGAAAACAGATGATAACAGTGAGATCAAACTGATCAAAACCAGACAGGTAATCATAGTGAGATCAAACTGATCGAAACCAGACAGGTAATCACAGTGAGATCAAACTGATCGAAACCAGACAGGTAATCACAGTGAGATCAAACTGATCGAAACTAGACAGGTAATCACAGTGAGATCAAACTGATCGAAACCAGACAGGTAATCACAGTGAGATCAAACTGATCGAAACCAGACAGGTAATCAAAGTGAGATCAAACTGATCAAAACCAAACAGGTCATCACACTGAGATCAAACTGACCACACCAGATAAGGATTTCAATGACGATGCAGATATATGATCGGAAAATAATATTGAGATTAAATACAACATGAAATGTGGGAACAGTCTGATTCAGCCTCAGACAGATGTCAAGAAGAGGGATGGAGTCAGTTGATAAGGAGCAGAAATCATGGCAGATACTGAAGATAATGATCACAGTCTTCCCAATGTTTAGTTGGAAGAAATTTCTGCTCATCAAGTGCTGGATATCGGATAAACAGTGTGAAAATGAACGAAAGTGGAGCAGACAAGAGAGCTTATGAGGTAGGGTTGTGTGTTCTCAGTGTAAATGTGGAATCAAATGTGCTTTCAGGTGATATACGCAAGGAGCAGTCTGGAGATGAGAACATGTGATGGTCCAGTTTTAAGTTGATCCTTTGGGATATTCCAATGCAGCAAAATGGGAATCTAATGCAAATACAAACTAATGGATCATTTCAATTCTGACTGAACAAGATGATGTTTCCCTGTTTGAGCAATATAGCAGGATGCAGAGTGATTCCCTAAGAGGGTATGAAGAATGAAAAGCTCGTCTTATTAGAAATGAGACTTTCTGTTCAATATGGGGATGTGACGTTCCTGAAATGAAAGCATTTGTTACACTTTGATAAACGGTCTTGAGAAGATGATGGAATAAAGAAAGGGTTTACTGTCTGGATACAAGCTCAGCGCAGTTCTGGCAAATCAGGATGTTTTTGTAAAGCGACCCAACCTGTATTGAACAAACGTGTTTAAACTGAAAAGGGGAAATGAAATTGAACGGAACATTTAATTTCAGCAAACTGATCAAAACCAGAGAGGTGATAAAAGTGAGATCAAAATAATCGAAACCAGACAGGTAATCACAGTGAGATCAAACTGATCGAAACCAGACAGGTAATCACAGTGAGATCAAACTGATCGAAACCAAACAGTAATCATAGTGAGATCAAACTGATTGAAACCAGACAGGTAATCACAGTGAGATCAAACTGATCAAAACCAGACAGGTAATCACAGTGAGATCAAACTGATCAAAAACAGACAGGTAATCATAGTGAGATAAAACTGATCGAAACCAAACAGGTAACCACACTGAGATCAAACTGAGCTCACCAGAGTGGGATCTAAGTGACGATGCACATATGTGATCGGAAATTTATATTAGGATTAAATACAACATGAAATGTGGGAACAGTCTGATTCAGCCTCAGACAGACGTCAGAAAGAAGGATGGAGTCAGTTGATAAGGAGCAAAAATAATGGCAGCTATTGAAGATAATGATCACAGTCTTCCCAATGTTTTTATGGAAGACATTTCTGCTCATCCAGTGCTGGATATCGGATAAACAGTGTGAAAATGATCGAAAGTGGAGCAGACGAGAGAGGTTGTGAGGTAGGGTTGGGTGTTCTCAATGTAAATGTGCAATGAAATGTGTTTTCAGGTGATGGACCCAAGGTGCAGTCTGGAGATGAGAACATGTGGGGAGCCAGTTTTAAATTGATCCTTTGGGATATTTCAATGCAGCAAAATGGGAATCTAAAGCAAATACAAACTAATGGATCAGTTCAATTCTGACTGAACAAGATGATGTTTCACTGTTTCAGGGAAATATCAGGCTGCAAAGTGATTCCCTAAGAGAGTGTCAAGAATGAGAACCTCATGTTATTAGAAATGAGTCTTTCTGTTCAATGTGGGGATGTGGCGTTCCTGAAATGAAAGCATTTGTTACACTTTGATAAAGGGTTTTGAGAAGATGATGGAGTAAAGAAAGGGTTAACAGGCTGGATACAAGCTCAGCGCAGTTCTGGTAAATTGGGATGGTTTTGTAAAGCGATCCAACCTGTATTGAACAAATGTGTTTACACTGAAATGGGGACATGAAATTGAACGGAACATTTAATTACGGCAAACTAATCGAAACCAGAAAGGTGATAAAAGTGAGATCAAACTGATCGAAACCAGACAGGTAATCACAGTGAGATCAAACTGATCGAAACCAGACAGGTAATCACATTGAGATCAAACTGATCAAAACCAGACAGGGAATCACAGTGAGATCAAACTGATTGAAACCGGACAGGTAATCACAGTGAGATCAAACTGATCGAAATCATACAGGTAATCACAGTGAGATCAAACTGATCGAAACCAGACAGGGAATCACAGTGAGATCTAACTGATCAAAACCAGACAGGTAATCACAGTGAGATCTAACTGATCGAAAACAGGTGATAACAGTGAGATCAAACTGATCGAAACCAGACAGGTAATCATAGTGAGATCAAACTGATCGAAACCAGACAGGTAATCACAGTGAGATCAAACTGATCGAAACCAAACAGGTAATCACACTGAGATCAAACTGAGCGCACCAGAGAGGGATTTAAGTGACGATGCAGATATATGATCGGTAAATAATATTGGGATAAAATACAACATGAAATGTGGGAACAGTCTGATTCAGCCTCAGACGGATGTCAAGAAGAGTGATGGAGTCAGTTGATAAGGAGCAGAATTCATGGCAGCTACTGAAGATAATGATCACAGTCTACCCAATGTTTAGTTGGAAGAAATTTCTGCTCATCCAGTGCTGGATATCGGATAAACAGTGTGAAAATGAAAGAAAGTGGAGCAGACAAGAGAGGTTGTGAGGTAGGGTTGGGTGTTCTCAGTGTAAATGTGGAATCAAATGTGCTTTCAGGTGATGTACCCAAGGAGCAGTCTGGAGATGAGAACATGTGGGGGGCCAGATGTAAATTGATCCTTTGGGATATTCCAAAGCAGCAAAATGGGAATCTAATGCAAATACAAACTAATGGATCATTTCAATTCTGACTGAACAAGATGATGTTTCCCTGTTTGAGCAATATAGCAGGATGCAGAGTGATTCCCTAAGAGGGTATAAAGAATGAAAAGCTCGTCTTATTAAAAATGAGACTTTCTGTTCAGCGTGGGGATGTGGCGTTCCTGAAATGAAAGCATTTGTTACACTTTGATAAACAGTCTTGAGAAGATGATGGAAGAAAGAAAGGGTTCACAGGCTGGATACAAGCTCAGCGCAGTTCTGGTAAATTGGGATGGTTTTGTACAGAGATCCAACCTGTATTGAACAAACGTGTTTACACTGAAAAGGGGAAATGAAATTGAACGGAACATTTAATTTCAGCAAACTGATCGAAACCAGACAGGTGATAAAAGTAAGATCAAACTGATCGAAAACAGACAGGGAATCACAGTGAGATCAAACTGATCGAAACCAGACAGGAAATCACAGTGAGAGCAAACTGATTGAAACCAGACAAGTAATCACAGTGAGATCAAACTGATCAAAACCAGACAGGTAATCACAGTGAGATCAAACGGATCCAAAACAGGTGATAACAGTGAGATCAAACTGAACGAAATCAGACAGGTAATCTGAGATCAAACTTATCAAAAACAGGCAGGTAATCAGATTGAGATCAAACTGATCGAAACCAGACAGGTAATCACAGTGAGATCAAACTGATCGAAACCAGACTGGTAATCATAGTGAGATCAAACTGATCGAAACCAGACAGGTAATCACAGTGAGATCAAACTGATCGAAACCAAACAAGTAATCACACTGAGATCAAACTGAGCACACCAGAGAGGGATTTAAGTGACGATGCAGATATATGATCGGAAAATAATATTGGGATTAAATACAACATGAAATGTGGGAACAGTCTGATTCAGCCTCAGACAGATGTCAAGAAGAGTGATGGAGTCATTTGATAAGGAGCAGAAATCATGACAGCTACTGAAGATAATGATCACAGTCTTCCCAATGTTAGTTGGAAGAAATTTCTGCTCATCCAGTGCTGGATATCGGATAAACAGTGTGAAAATGAAAGAAAGTGGAGCAGACAAGAGAGGTTGTGAGGTAGGGTTGGGTGTTCTCAGAGTAAATGTGGAATCAAATGTGCTTTCAGGTGATGTACACAAGGAGCAGTCTGGAGATGAGAACATGTGGGCAGGTCGGTTTTAAATTGATCCTTTGGGATAGTCCAGTGCAGCAAAATTGGAATCTAATGCAAATACAAACTAACGGATGGTTTCAATTCGGACTGAACAAGATGATGTTTCCCTGTTTTAGGGAAATATCAGGCTGCAGAGTGATTCCCTAAGAGGTATCAAGAATGAGAACCTCATGTTATTAGAAATGAGACTTTCTGTTCAATGTGGGGATGTGGGGTTCCTGAAATGAAAGCATTTGTTACCCTTTGATGAAGGGTTTTGAGAAGATGATGGAGTAAGGAAAGGGTTAACAGCCTAGATACAAGCTCAGCGCAGTTCTGGTAAATTGGGATGCTTTTGTCAAGCGATCCAACCTGTATTGAACAAACGTGTTTACACTGAAAAGGGGAAATGAAATTGAACGGAACATCTAATTTCAGCAAAGTGATCGAAACCAGACAGGTAATCACAGTGAGATCAAACTAATCGAAACTAGACAGGTAATCACAGTGAGATCAAAATGATCGAAAGCAGACAGGTAATCACAGTGAGATCAAAGTGATCGAAAAAGGTGATAACAGTGAGATCAAACTGATCGAAACCAGGCAGGTAATCACAGTGAGATCAAACTGATCGAAACTAGACAGGTAATCACAGTGAGATCAAACTGACCGAAACGAGACACATAATCATAGTGAGATCAAAATGATCGAAAGCAGACAGGTAATCACAGTGAGATCAAAGTGATCGAAAAAGGTGATAACAGTGAGATCAAACTGATCGAAACCAGACAGGTAATCGCAGTGAGATCAAACTGATCGAAACCAGACAGGTAATCACAGTGAGATCAAACTGATCGAAACCAGACAGGTAATCACAGTGAGATCAAACTGATCGAAACCAGACAGGTAATCACAGTGAGATCAAACTGAGCAAAACCAGACAGGTAATCACAGTTAGATCATACTGATCAAAACCAAACAGGTCATCACACTGAGATCAAACTGAGCGCATCAGATAAGGATTTAAGTGACGATGCAGATATATGATCGGAAAATAATACTGAGATTAAAAACAACATGAAATGTGGGAACAGTCTGATTCAGCCTCAGACAGATGTCAAGAAGTGTGATGGAGTCATTTGATAAGGAGCAGAAACCATGGCAGCTACTGAAGATAATGATCACAGTCTACCCAATGTTTAGTTGGAAGAAATTTCTGCTCATCCAGTGCTGGATATTGGATAAACAGTGTGAAAATGAAAGAAAGTGGAGCAGACAAGAGAGGTTGTGAGGTAGGGTTGGGTGTTCTGAGTGTAAATGTGGAATCAAATGTGCTTTCAGGTGATGTACCCAAGGAGCAGTCTGGAGATGAGAACATGTGGGGGGCCAGATGTAAATTGATCCTTTGGGATATTCCAAAGCAGCAAAATGGGAATCCAATGCAAATACAAACTAATGGATCATTTCAATTCTGACTGAACAAGATGATGTTTCCCTGTTTGAGCAATATATCAGGATGCAGAATGATTCCCTAAGAGGGTATGAAGAATGAAAAGCTCGTCTTATTAAAAATGAGACTTTCTGTTCAGTGTGGGGATGTGGCGTTCCTGAAATGAAAGCATTTGTTACACTTTGATAAACGGTCTTGAGAAGATGATGGAAGAAAGAAAGGGTTCACAGGCTGGATACAAGCTCAGCGCAGTTCTGGTAAATTGGGATGGTTTTGTACAGAGATCCAACCTGTATTGAACAAACGTGTTTACACTGAAAAGGGGAAATGAAATTGAACGGAACATTTAATTTCAGCAAACTGATCGAAACCAGACAGGTGATAAAAGTAAGATCAAACTGATCGAAAACAGACAGGGAATCACAGTGAGATCAAACTGATCGAAACCAGACTGGTAATCATAGTGAGATCAAACTGATCGAAACCAGACAGGTAATCACAGTGAGATCAAACTGATCGAAACCAAACATGTAATCACACTGAGATCAAACTGAACGCATCAGAGAGGGATTTAAGTGACGATGCAGATATATGATCGGAAAATAATATTGGGATTAAATACAACATGAAATGTGGGAACAGTCTGATTCAGCCTCAGACAGATGTCAAGAAGAGTGATGGAGTCATTTGATAAGGAGCAGAAATCATGACAGCTACTGAAGATAATGATCACAGTCTTCCCAATGTTAGTTGGAAGAAATTTCTGCTCATCCAGTGCTGGATATCGGATAAACAGTGTGAAAATGAAAGAAAGTGGAGCAGACAAGAGAGGTTGTGAGGTAGGGTTGGGTGTTCTCAGAGTAAATGTGGAATCAAATGTGCTTTCAGGTGATGTACACAAGGAGCAGTCTGGAGATGAGGACATGTGGGCAGGTCGGTTTTAAATTGATCCTTTGGGATAGTCCAGTGCAGCAAAATTGGAATCTAATGCAAATACAAACTAATGGATGATTTCAATTCGGACTGAACAAGATGATGTTTCCCTGTTTTAGGGAAATATCAGGCTGCAGAGTGATTCCCTAAGAGGGTGTCAAGAATGAGAACCTCATGTTATTAGAAATGAGACTTTCTGTTCAATGTGGGGATGTGGCATTCCTGAAATGAAAGCATTTGTTACCCTTTGATGAAGGGTTTTGAGAAGATGATGGAGTAAGGAAAGGGTTAACAGCCTAGATACAAGCTCAGCGCAGTTCTGGTAAATTGGGATGCTTTTGTCAAGCGATCCAACCTGTATTGAACAAACGTGTTTACACTGAAAAGGGGAAATGAAATTGAACAGAACATCTAATTTCAGCAAATTGATCGAAACCAGACAGGTAATCACAGTGAGATCAAACTGATCGAAACCAGACAGGTAATCACAATGAGATCAAACTGATCGAAACTAGACAGGTAATCACAGTGAGATCAAACTGACCGAAACGAGACACATAATCATAGTGAGATCAAAATGATCGAAAGCAGACAGGTAATCACAGTGAGATCAAAGTGATCGAAAAAGGTGATAACAGTGAGATCAAACTGATCGAAACCAGACAGGTAATCGCAGTGAGATCAAACTGATCGAAACCAGGCAGGTGATCACAGTGAGATCAAACTGATCGAAACTAGACAGGTAATCACAGTGAGATCAAACTGATCGAAACTAGACAGGTAATCACAGTGAGATCAAACTGACCGAAACGAGACACATAATCATAGTGAGATCAAAATGATCGAAAGCAGACAGGTAATCACAGTGAGATCAAAGTGATCGAAAAAGGTGATAACAGTGAGATCAAACTGATCGAAACCAGACAGGTAATCGCAGTGAGATCAAACTGATCGAAACCAGACAGGTAATCACAGTGAGATCAAACTGATCGAAACCAGACAGGTAATCACAGTGAGATCAAACTGATCGAAACCAGACAGGTAATCACAGTGAGATCAAACTGATCGAAACCAGACAGGGAATCACAGTTAGATCAAACTGATCAAAACCAAACAGGTCATCACACTGAGATCAAACTGAGCGCATCAGATAAGGATTTAAGTGACGATGCAGATATATGATCGGAAAATAATATTGAGATTAAATACAACATGAAATGTGGGAACAGTCTGATTCAGCCTCAGACAGATGTCAAGAAGAGGGATGGAGTCAGCTGATAAGGAGCAGAAATCATGACAGCTACTGAAGATAATGATCACAGTCTTCCCAATGTTTAGTTGGAAGAAATTTCTGCTCATCCAGTGCTGGATATCGGATAAACAGTGTGAAAATGAAAGAAAGTGGAGCAGACAAGAGAGGTTGTGAGGTAGGGTTGGGTGCTCTTAGTGTAAATGTGGAATCAAATGTGCTTTCAGGTGATGGACCCAAGGTGCAGTCTGTAGATGAGAACATGTGGGGGGCCAGTTTTAAATTGATCCTTTGGGATATTCCAATGCAGCAAAATGGGAACCTAATGGAAATACAAACTAATGGATCATTTCAGCTGACTGAACAAGATGATGTTTCCCTGTTTGAGCAATATATCAGGATGCAGAGTGATTCCCTAAGAGGGTATGAAGAATGAAAAGCTCGTCTTATTAGAAATGAGACTTCCTGTTCAATGTGGGGATGTGGCGTTCCTGAAATGAAAGCATTTGTTACACGTTGATAAACGGTCTTGAGAAGATGATGGAATAAAGAAAGGGTTAACAGGCTGGATACAAGCTCAGCGCAGTTCTGTTAAATTGGGATGATTTTGTAAAGCGATCCAAACTGTATTGAACAAACGTGTTTACACTGAAAAGGGGAAATGAAATTGAATGGAACATTTAATTTCAGCAAAGTGATCAAAACCAGGCAGGTGATAAAAGTGAGATCAAATTGATCGAAACCAGACAGGTAATCACAGTGAGATCAAACTGATCAAAACCAGACAGGTAATCACAGTGAGATCAAACTGATCGAAACCAGACAGTTAATCACAGTGAGATCAACTGATCGAAAACAGACAGGTAATCACAGTGAGATCAAACTGATCGAAACAAGAAAGTTAATCACAGTGAGATCAAACTGATTGAAACCAGACATGTAATCACAGTGAGATCAAACTGATCAAAACCAGACATGTAATCACAGTGAGATCAAACTGATCGAAACCAAACAGGTAATCACAGTGAGATCAAACTGATCGAAACCAGGTAGGTAATCACAGTGAGATCATATTGATCGAAACCAGATTGGTAATCACAGTGAGATCAAACTGTTCGAAACCAGACAAGTAATCAACGTGACATCAAACTGATCGAAACCAAAAAGGTAATCACACTGAGATCAAACTGAGCTCACCAGAGATGGATCTAAGTGACGATGCAGTAATGTGATCGTAAACTTATATTGGGATTACATATGACATGAAATGCGGGAACAGTCTGATTCAGCCTCAGACAGACGTCAGGAAGAGGGATGGAGTCAGTTGATAAGGAGCAGAAATATTGGCAGCTACTGAAGGTAATGATCCTAATCTTCCCAATGTTTTTATGGAAGACCTATCTGCTCATCCAGTGCTGGATATCGGATAAACAGTGTGAAAATGAACGAAAGTGGAGCTGACAAGAGAGGTTGTGAGGTAGTGTTGGGTGTTCTCAGTGTAAATGTGGAATCAAATGTGCTTTCAGGTGATGGACCCAAGGTGCCATCTGGAGATGAGAACATGCAAGGGTGCCTGTTGTAAATTAATCCATTGGGATATTCCAATACAGCAAATTGGGAACCTAATGCAAATACAAACTAATGGATCATTTCAATTCCGACTGAACAAGATGATGTTTCCCTGTTTTAGGAAAATATCAGGCAGGAGACTGATTCACTAAGAGGGTATCAAGAATGAGAACCTGGTGTTATTAGAAATGAAACTTTCTGTTCAATATGGGGATGTGGCTTTCCTGAAATGAAAGCATTTGTTACCCTTTGATAAAGGGTCTTGAGAATATGATGGAGTAAAGTAAGGGTTAACAGGCTGGATACAAGCTCAGCGCAGTTCTGGTAAATCAGGATGGGTTGGTACAGCGATACAACCTGTATTGAACACACGTATTTACACTAAAAGGGGAAATTAAATTGAACGGAGCATTTAATTTCAGCAAACTGATCGAAACCAGACAGGTAATCAGAGTCAGATCAAACTGATCGAAACCAGACAGGTAATCACAGTGAGTTCAAACTGATCGAAACCAGACAGGTAATAACAGTGAGATCAAACTGAGCTCACCAGAGAGGGATCTAAGTGACGATGCAAATATGTGATCGGAAACCTATATTGGGATTAAATACGAGATGAAATGTGGGAACAGTCTGATTCAGCCTGAGACAGACGTCAGGAAGAAGGATGAAGTCAGTTGATAAGGAGCAGAAATATTGGCTGCTACTGAAGATAATGATCATATTCTTTCCAATGTTTTTATGGAAGAAATTTCTGCTCATCCAGTGCTGGATACTGGATAAACAGTGTGAAAATGAACGAAAGTGGAGCAGACACGAGAGGTTATGAGGTAGGTTTGGGTATTCTCAGAGTAAATGTGAAATCAAATGTGCTTTCAGGTGATGGACCCAAGGTGCAGTCTGGAGATGAGAACATGTGGGGGGGCCAGTTGTAAATTGATCCTTTGGGATATTCCAATGCAGCAAAATGGGAACCTAATGCAAATACAAACTAATGGATCATTTCAATTCAGACAGAAAGAGATGATGTTTCTCTGTTTTAGGAAAATATCAGGCAGCAGAGTGATTCAATAAGAGGACATCAAGAATGAAAACCTGGTGTTATTTGAAATGAGACTTCCTGTTCAATGTGGGGATGTGGCGTTCCTGAAATGAAAGCATTTGTTACAGTTTGATAAACGGTTTTGAGAAGGTGATGGACTTAGGAAAGGGTTAAGAGGCTGGATACAAGCTCGGCGGAATTCTGGTAAATCAGGATTGGTTGGTACAGCGATACAACCTGTATTGAACACACGTATTTACACTGAAAAGGGGAAATGAAATTGAACGCAACATTTAATTTCAGCAAACTGATCGAAACCAGACAGGTCATCACAGTGAGATCATATTGATCGAAACCAGACAGGTAATCACAGTGAGATCAAAATGATCGAAACCAGACAGGTAATCACAGTGAGATCTAACTGATCGAAAACAGGTAGGTAATCACAGTGAGATCATCTGATCGACACCAGACAGGTAATCACAGTGAGTTCAAACTGATTGAAACCAGACAGTTAATCACACTGAGATCAAACTGAGCTCACCAGAGAGTGATCTAAGTGACGATGCAGATATGTGATCGGAAACATATATTTCGATTAAATACGACATGAATTTCAGCCTCAGACAGACATCAGGAAGAGGGATGGAGTCAGTTGATAAGGAGCAGAAATATTGGCAGCTACTGAAGGTAATGATCCTAATATTCCCAATGTTTTTATGGAAGAAATTTCTGCTCATCCAGTGCTGGATATCGGATAAAGAGTGTGAAAATGAGCGAAAGTGGAGCAGACAAGAGAGGTTGTGAGGTGGGGTTGTGTGTTCTCAGTGTAAAAGTGGAATCAAATGAGCTTTCAGCTGATGGACCCAAGGTGCAGTCTGTAGATGAGAACATGTGGGGGGGCCAGTTGTAAATTGATCCATTGGGATATTCCAATACAGCAAAATGGGAATCTAATGCAAATACAAACTAATGGATCATTTCTTTTCTGACTGAACAAGATGATGTTTCCCTATTTTAGGAAAATATCAGGCTGCAGAGTGATTCCCTAAGAGGGTATCAAGAATGAGAACCTGTTGTTATTAGAAAATGAGACTTTCTGTTCAATGTGGGGATGTGGCTTTCCTGAAATGAAAGCAATTGTTACCCTTTGATAAAGGGTCTTGAGAAGATGATGGAGTAAAGAAAGGGTTAACAGGCTGGATACAAGCTCAGCGCAGTTCTGGTAAATCAGGATTGGTTGGTACAGCGATACAACCTGTATTGAACAAACGTGTTTACACTGAAAAGGGGAAATGAAATTGAACGGAACATTTAATTTCAGCAAAGTGATCGAAACCAGGCAGGTGATAAAAGTGAGATCAAACTGATCGAAACCAGAAAGGTAATCACAGTGAGATCAAACTGATCGAAACCAGACAGGTAATCGCAGTGAGATCAAACTGATCGAAACCAGACAGGTAATCGCAGTGAGATCAAACTGATCGAAACCAGACAGGTAATCACAGTGAGATCAAACTGATCAAAACCAGACAGGTAATCACAGTGAGATCAAACTGATCAAAACCAGACATGTAATCACAGTGAGATCAAACTGATCGAAACCAGACAGGTTATCACAGTGAGATCAAACTGATCGAAACCAGACAGGTTATCACAGTGAGATCAAACTGATCGAACCCAGACAGGTAATCACAGTGAGATCAAACTGATCAAAACCAGACAGGTAATCACAGTGAGATCAAACTGATCAAAACCAGACAGGCAATCAGAGTGAGATCAAACTGATCGAAACCAGACAGGTAATCACAGTGAGATCAAACTGATCGACATCAGACAGGTAATCACAGTGAGATCAAACTGATCAAAACCAGACAGGCAATCACAGTGAGATCAAACTGATCGACATCAGACAGGTAATCACACTGAGATCAAACTGATCAAACTCAGACAGGTAATCACAGTGAGATCAAACTGATCAAAACCAGACAGGTAATCACAGTGAGATCAAACTGATCAAAACCAGACAGGTAATCACACTGAGATCAAACTGATCAAAACCAGACAGATAATCACAGTGAGATCATCTGATCGACACCAGACAGGTAATCACAGTGAGATCAAACTGATCGAAACCTAACAGGTAATCACCGTGAGATCAAACTGAGCTCACCAGAGAGGGATCTAAGTGACGTTGCAATTATGTGATCGGAAACTTATATTGGGATTAAATACGACATGAAATGTGGGAACAGTCTGATTTAGGCTCAGACAGATGTCTGGGAGAGGGATGGAGTCAGTTGATAAGGAGCAAAAATAATGGCAGCTGCTGAAGATAATGATCACTGTCTTCCCAATGTTTAGTTGGAGGAAATTTCTGCTCATGCAGTGCTGGATATCGGATAAACAGTGTGAAAATGAATGAAAGTGAAGCAGACAAGAGAGGTTGTGAGGTAGAGTTGTGTGTTCTCAGTGTAAATGTGGAATCAAATGTGCTTTCAGGTGATGGACCCAAGGTGCAGTCTGTAGATGAGAACATGTGGGGGGCCAGTTCTAAATTAATCCTTTGGGATATGCAACAAAATGGGAATCTAAAGCAAATACAAACTAACAGATCATTTCAATTTAGACTGAACAAGATTATGTTTCCTTGTTTTCGGAAAATATCAGGCAGCAGAGTGATTCCCTAAGAGGGTATCAAGAGTGAGAAGCTCGTGTTATTAGAAATGAGTCTTTCTGTTCAATGTGGGGATGTGGCGTTCCTGAAATGAAAGCATTTGTTACCCTTTGATAACGGCCATTGAGAAGATGATGGTGTAAAGAAAGGTTTAACAGGTTGGATACAAGCTCAGCGCAGTTCTGGTAAATCAGGAAGTGTTTGTACAACGATATAACCTGTATTGAACACACGTATTTACTCTGAAAAGGGGGAATTAAATTGAACGGAATATTTAATTCCAGCAAAATGATCGAATCCAGACAGGTAATCACAATGAGATCTAACTGATCGAAACCAGACAGGTAATCGCAGTGGCCAGAGTTTTCACATCAGTAAGTGGCGTTTGGCATTGGGCAGTGGGCGGTGGGCGGTGGGCAGTGATCAGTTGGTGGTGGGTGGTGGGCAGTGGGTGGGGGCGGTGGGCGGTGGGCAGTGGTCAGTTGGCAGTGGGCAGGGGTGGTGGGCAGTGGGCGATGGGCATTGGGCGATGGGCAGTGGGCAATGGGCAGTGGGCGATGGGCAGTGGGCGGTGGGCGGTGGGCGGTGGGCAGTGGGTGCGGGGCAGTTGCCAGTGGGCAGTGGGCAGTGGGCAGTGGGTGGGGGTGGTGGACAGTGGGCAGTGGGTGCAGGGCGGTGGGCAGTGGGCAGTGGGCAGTGGGTGCAGGGCAGTTGCCAGTGGGCAGTGGGCAGTGGGCAGTGGGCAGTGGGTGGGGTCAGTGGGCAGTGGGCAGTGGGTGCAGGGCGGTGGGCAGTGAGCAGTGGGCAGTGGGTGCAGGGCGGTGGGCAGTGGGCAGTTGGAAGTGGGCAGTGGGTGGGGGGCCGGTGGGTAGTGGGCGGTGGGCAGTGGGCGGTGGGCATTGGGCAGTGGGTGGTGGGTAGTGGGCAGTGGGTGCAGGGCGGTGGGCAGTGAGCAGTGGGCAGTGGGTGCAGGGCAGTGGGCAGTGGGAAGTGGGCAGTGGGCAGTAGTGGGTGATGGGCAGTGGGCAGTGGGCAGTGGGCAGTAGGCAGTGGTCAGTGGGCAGTGGGCAGTGGGCAGTGGGCAGTAGGCAGTGGTCAGTGGGCGGTGGGCAGTGGGCAGTGGGCAGGGCCCCCTCACCAATGTGTGAAATGATACACGGTGATGTCTGGCGTTGGTCCCGATGTCACCACGCTTCATTCAGATCCTTCAGTCAGCAGACTCGAACCAGAGTTGGCTGCGCTCCCACTGACCTGTTAAAGGCCGAGTCCGTCCATTTGGAAACCAACTGAAATAATTCTCAGCGCTGCCCGTCCAACATTGAGGCCGTCGGGCAGGTGAAGATCTCCAGCGACCTTCTCATTTTTCAGGATGCATGGGTGGGATGAGGTTTCCTGAAGCTTTTGTTAAATAATAATTATGTTTTTCTCTCTTTATAAACATGTCCCAGCTGACGTGACACTGTCACACGAGGGGACTTGTGCGAATAATCTCAATATTTCCTTTTTATCAACCTTTCAATGTGAGCTCAATCTCCCTGAGCTTCTGCCAAGTGAGATGGGAAGAGGTCCTTATGTGGCTAAGTCAATGCAGGGCACCTTGGGAATCCACTCAGCCACCAGCACCCGATCACCCATCCAACTGACCAACCTGGAGGAGATTTGGCCCGGTGTCTTTCACAAATTGTATTCTCTCTGTAAATCCCGGGGGAGATGTCTAACACAGCGGTACTCAAGGAAGAAGACAGAGGATATGTAGCAATGGGCAGGGTCCTGATGAACCAAGTAGGAAGATCGTGGTCAAAGGTCACTCCCAGGCAACCTACAGTTACCTCAGATTGACCTCCTGAGAAGTAACTGTGATTTAAAATCACCTCCTGTGGTGAGCTGCCTTCTTGAACCACTGCAGTCCATGTGGTGTAGGTACACCCACAGTGCTGTTAGGGAGGGAGTTCCAGGATTTTGACCCAGCGACAGTGAAGGAACGGCCGATATATTTCCAAGTCAGGATAGTGAGTGACTTGGAGGGGAATTTCCAGGTGGTGGTGTTCCCATCTATCTGCTGCCCTCGTCCTTCTAGGTGCTGGTGGGTGTTGCATGTCAATAGAGAACATTGATTTTCACTGGTTGTCGAGCTGGTGATGAGAGGCACACATTTAAGGCCACTGAAACCACAAAGAAAGCTCTTTCTGTCAGGAGGTCATCTCACATATTGTGGGCTGTCCATGCAGAAACAATGGTGAAAGAAGACCCTGGAATCACTTTTGCAAAAGAGAAAGGAGCAATATTTAAAGATGTTTAAGAAGTGGCAGGACAGTGACCATTTCCTTCAGAGAACTATCAGGAACTCAATCGGCTGAATCAATCCCTTCTATACAGTTTCGCTCTGTCTGAGACCTGTGTCTCCTCCACCCTGTGTCTCCTCCACCCTGTGTCTCCTTCACCCTGTGTCTCCTCCACCCTCTATCTCCTCCACCCTATGTCTCCTCCACCCTGTGTATCTCCTTCACCCTCTTTATCTCATTCTGGGGAGGTATTTTTACCCCTGGACATTAGTGTAAAATGGATGACATCAGATTGGTCTTTTTCTTTCCAATGTTCACTTTATCAGGTTAAACCCTATTCAGTTTGTCAAACACAATTTGCCATCCACAAACCAATGTTGTCTTTCTGTGACTGACCCTTTGCAGTTCTCAATTCTTCCTAATGTTATTTCAAATGGTGGATTTTAAGGCATATATCTTGACTATGTTAAGTGGGTAACAGGGAGTCCAGAGCCCATTTTGCATCTCTCCTCCATTTTACTTCCATTGAAGTCACTTTTCTGTTGTAGTGTTACACAACAAGTGAAGAGCTACTCCTCAGAGTTTGCCCAGTGCTGATATCAGACTTGTCTCTAGTTACTTGCCTTATCTTCCTCCCCATCTCTTAACAAAGGAGCTATGCTGGCTATACTTGACCCACTGCATATTTGAAATATGCCGGGAGAATTAAAACTTTGTGTTTCAGAGTCTCTACTATTTCCTTTCTGATTCATTTTCAGCAGCTAATTGTGAATATCATCTGGATCCAATGACAGGTCCCTAAACTCTATAAATTTTTTTTAAAGCCTTATCCAGTAAAACAATCAAGTCAGAGGGACTACAGCTACATTAAGTTTCAAGGGAGTAAGGCAAGGCTGGGTGGCCTCTATATTAATGCCAGGAGTATTACAGGTCAAACGGATGAGTTAAGGGTGAGTATTGACATGTGGAATTGTGATATAGTAGCCATCGCTGAGACATGGTTGAGGGAGGGGCAGGATTGGCAGCTCAACATTCCGGGATATAGAATCTTCAGGCAAGACAGGGGAGGGGGTAAAAGAGGAGGTGGCATTGCATTATTAGTTAAGGAGTCAGTTACTGCAGTAAGGAGTGATGATATCTCGGAGGGGGCATTGAATGAAGCTTTGTTGGTAGAGCTTAGGAATAAAAAAGGGGCAACCACATTGTTAGGTGTTTATTATAGACCCCCAGATAGTCAGCGGGAAATTGAGGAGCAAATATGTGCACAATTTGCGGAGGTGTGTAAAAACAATATCAACAGGGTAATTATATTAGGTGATTTCAATTTTCCTAACATTAATTGGGATAGACATAGTGTTAAGGGCTTGGGTGGAGTGGATTTCTTGAAATACGTACAGGAGAACTTTTTAGGTTCATATGTAGAGGATCCAACAAGGGACGGCACAGTGCTGGACCTAATTCTGGGGGATGAAGCCGGACAGGTGGCTGAGGTGTTGGTGGGGGAGCATTTTAATGACAGCGACCACAACATGGTACAGTTTAAGTTTGTTAAGGACAAAGAAATAGACAAGTTGCAAAAAAATGTTTTGGATTGGGGGAGAGTGGATTTTAGTAAAATAAGGCAGGATCTGGCCAAGGTAGACTGGGAACAGCTACTTGTGGGGAAATCTACAGAAGAGCGGTGGGGGTGGGGGGGGTTCAAACTGGAAAAGAGGCAAAATCCTTAAGTGCATCGACGGGCAGAGGGATCTGGGTGTATAGGTCCACAGGTCACTGAAAGCGGCAACGCAGGTGGATAAGGTAGTCAGGAAGGCATATGGCATACTTGCCTTCATCGGCAGGGGTACTGAGTATAAAAGCTGGGAAGTCATGCTGCAGCTGAATAGAACCTTGGTTAGGCCACACTTGGAATATTGCGTGCAATTCTGGTCGCCACATTACCAGAAGGATATGGAGGCGTTGCTGAGGGTGCAGAGGAGGTTTACCAGGCTGCTGCCTGGTCTGGAGGTTATTAGCTATGAGGAGAGGTTGGAGAAACTCAGATTGTTCTCACTAGAGCGACAGAGATTGAGGGTCAACTTGATAGAAGTTTACAAAATTATGAGTGGCATGGACAGAGTAGGTAGTCAGAAGCTTTTTCCCAGGGTGGAAGAGTCAATTACTAGGGGACATAGATTTAAGGTGAGAGGAGAAAACTATAGAGGAGATGTGTGGGGCAAGTATTTTACGCAGAGGGTAGTGAGTGTCTGGAATTCGCTGCCAGAGGAGGTGGTGGAAGCAGGTATGATAGTGGTGTTTAAGAGGCAGCTTGACAGATACATGAATAGGATGGGAATAGAGGGATACGGACCCCGGAAGTGCAAAATGAGTTAGTTGACGGGCAATATGATCGGCGCAGGCTTGGAGGGCCGAAGGCCTGTTCCTGTGCTGTATTTTTCTTTGTTCTTTGTTGAAATGGGGAGAGTACAGGTTCAACATGTTCCCTCTACGGTGATAGGAAGGAGTAACAAGCCCAGAGAACCATGGATGACCAGAGATAATCAGTTTACTATGAGAAGGAAAAGAGAGGTTTTATCAGGTACAAGGGAAGCAAATCAGCAGAGGCATTAGTGGAGTACAGAAAGTGCAGGGTGGAGCTTAAGAAAGCAATTAGGAGAGCAAAGAGGGGATATGAGAAAGCTCTGGCTGGTAAAAGTAGGGAAAATCCCAAGATATTCTCCAAGTATATCAATGGGAAGAGGATAACCAGGGAAAGAGTAGGGTCCATTAGGGACCAAGGGAGCAATCTATGGGTGGAGCCAGAGGACATCGGTAGAGTGTTGAACGAATACTTCACATCCGTCTTCACCCAAGAGAATGAGGATGAAGGTATCAAACTTGGGGAGAGAGACTGCGAGGTTCTTAAGCAAATTGATATAGGGAGTGACAAGGTATTGGAGGTGCTGCAGGCTTAAAAGTGGACAAATCTCCAGGTCCGGATGATTTGTGTCCCAGACTGCTGAGGGAGGCAAGAGAGGAGATCGCAGGGGCTCTGACCCAAATTTTTAATTCCTCTCTGGCCACGGGGGTGGTTCCAGAGGACTGGAGAACAGCTAATGTGCTTCTGCTATTTAAGAAGGGTTGTAGAGATAAGCCAAGGGACTACAGTCCAGTGAGTCTCACGTCAGTGGTAGGGAAACTATTGGAGAAAATTCTGAAGGAGAGAATCTATCTCCACTTGGAGAGGCAAGGTTTGATCAGGAATAGTCAGCGTGGCTTTGTCAGAGGGAGGTCATGCCTAACAAATTTGATTGAATTTTTTGAGGATGTGACCAGGTGTGTAGATGAGGGTAGTGCAATTGATATAGTTTATATGGATTTCAGCAAAGCCTTTGACAAGGTCCCACATGGGAGACTTATAAAGAATGCAAATGCACATGGGATACAGAGTAATTTGATAAGGTGGGTTCAAAATTGGCTTAGTTGTAGGAGACAGAGGGTGATGACAGAAGGATGCTTTAGTGACTGGAAGCCAGTGTCCAGTGGTGTACCACAGGGATCTGTGCTCGGTCCCCTATTATTTGTCATTTATATAAATGACATAGATGACTATGTGGGGGTAGGATTAGTAAGTTTGCGGATGACACAAAGATTGGCTGGGAGGTTAACAGTGAGGTTGAGTGTCTTGGGCAACAGGAGGATATAGATGCGATGGTCAAATGGGCAGATAAGTGGCAGATGGAATTTAACCCTGAAAAGTGTGAGGTGACGCACTTTGGAAGGGGTAATTTGACAAGGAAGTATTCAATGAACGGCATGACACTAGGAAGTTCTGAGGAACAAAGGGACCTTGGCGTGTGTGTCCATAGATCTCCGAAGACAGAGGGTCATGTTAGTGGGGTGGTGGAAATGGAAAAAGGGACACTTGCCTTTATCAATCGAGGCATAGATTACAGGAGTAGGGATGTCATGCTGGAGTTGTATAGAACCTTGGTGAGGCCACAGCTGGAGTACTGTGTGCAGTTCTGGTCGCCACATTATAGGAAGGATGTGATTGCACTGGAGGGGGTGCAGAGGAGATTCACCAGGATGTTGCCTGGGATGAAACATTTAAGTTATGAAGAGAGGTTGGATAGACTTGGGTTGTTTTCGTTGGAGCAGAGAAGACTGAGGGGCGACCTGATCGAGGTGTACAAGATTATGAGGGACATGGACAGGGTGGATAGGGAGCAGCTGTTCCCCTTAGTTGAAGGGTCAGTCACAAGGGGACACAAGTTCAAGGTGAGGGGCAGGAGGTTTAGGGGGGGCTGTGAGGATAAACCTTTTTACCCAGAGGGTGGTGACGGTCTGGAATGCGCTGCCTGGGAGGGTGGTTGAGGCGGGTTGCCTCACATCCTTTAAAAAGTACCTGGATGAGCACTTGGCACATCATAAAATTCAAGGCTGTGAGCCAAGTGCTGGTAAATGGGATTAGGTAGGTAGGTCAGGTGTTTCTCATGTGTCGGTGCAGACTCGATGGGCCGAAGGGCCTCTTCTGCACTCTGTGATTGTGTGATTCTGTCTCACTGTGATTACCTATCTGGTTTCGATCAGTTTGATCTGTGAGTCTGTTATTCTGTGACACACTTATTTCTGATGAAATGTGTTTCTGATGATCTTTCTGCATCTTCCTCAATTTAAGTGACATTCTCACTTCCAATATGACTTGCAGCATTTTACAGAAGAGAGGAACCCATTGAGCTTGTGCCCGATTTCTGAATGATCCAAGTCTCGCCATTCGGCCCACTCCATCCATGCTAGCCCCCTGAATGAGCCCTCCCAGCAGTAGCCTACAGTTACAGAAAAGGCAGAACAAAAAGGAATTCAGGCAGGATTCCTGTTTTCCGTCTGCCTCTCGGTGACCTGGCTGTTTGATAGTAAAGAGCTGAGTAATGATGCCCCGTAGCCAGATCGTTGGCCGCCAATCAAGTTTTTAGCAGCACTTGAGATGATAGGCTACCAGAGCCATCTAAAACCCACCTGTCCACACCTTCACTCTCTTCAAGACACTTTCGACTGCCCACCCTTCTGTTTGCTGATTTACATCAGCTCCCAGTCCACCCTTGCATGTGAAACCTCTCACTGGCTTCACCCCTCTATCTCCGAGACCTCCTCTAGCCCTACAAGCCTCATCTTGTTGTTCCTCCAGCTCCAGCCTCTTGAGCGTCCCCAATTTCAATCATTCTGGGCCCACTGGGTTGCCTGTGCCCTAAGCTTTGAATCCCCTCCGTACACCACACCACCAGTTTAACCTTGTTTTCCTCCTTGAAGACGTTCCTTAAACCTCTTAGACTAAGTTTTTGGTCATTTGTCCTAATATGCCCTTGGATGGCCTGTGTCAAACCGATGAAGCAACCTGAAGCGTTTGAAGGCGCTGCAGAAAAGCAAGTTGTTGTTGCTGAGGTGCTGGACGCCACTGGTCTCCCCTCCACTGAACGAGGAAGGAATGAGGAAGGAAGAGGGGGTTCAAATGTTGACGAGAGTGACACCTTTATTGAAATCAATCTCAAAGAGTGAAACTGAATGAGCTGCTCTGCCTTCCTGCTGCTGTCTCAAGGGAGCCATCTGGTGGCCTAATCTGTACATAGCAAATCAGTTCAATTCAACTTCACCCCCCACTGCACCACCACCCACCACCTACCACCCCCCACCCCACCCCACAACCCCCACCCCCCCTACCACCACCTCTGACCCCAGTAGGACAATATTATAAAGGGCTGGAGATACTTTATCAGTCAAATTTTAATAATGGCCTCTCCACCAAACTAACAAAGATTCAGATTGAAGTAATGATTCACAAACACAGAGATGCTGTGGAGAGACATTTCTAACTTAAGACTGTTAACCGCTGTCTGATGTTATTCAGCACGTTCTTGCATTTTTGGTGAGTTAAAGGAGCTCTGCCGGCTGACTCAAAATGAACTAAAAATTTTCATAAATAACTGGACACAAGGGGATGTTCGCTGATGATTGCACAATGTTCACCATTCACGACTCCTCAGATACTGAAGCAGTCCCAATGTCCAATTGCAGCAAGACCTGGACAATATCCAGGCTTGAGCTGACAAGTGGCAAGTAACATTCTCACTACACAAGTGTCAGGCAATGACCATCTCCAACAAGGGAGAATCTAACCATTGCCCCTTCACATTCAATGACATTACCATCACTGAATCCCCCACTATCAACATCCTGGGGGTTACCATTGACCAGAAACTGAACTGCACTAGCCATATAAATACTGTGGCTACAAGAGCAGGTCAGAGGGTAGGAATCCTGAGTAACTCACCTCCTGACTCCCCAAAGCCTGTTCACCATCTACAAGGCACAAGTCAGGAGTGTGATGGAATACTCCCCACTTGCCTGGATGAGTGCAGCTCCTACTACACTCAAGAAGCTTCACACCATCCAGGACAAAGCAGCCCGCTTGATTGGCACCACATCCACAAACATTCACTCCCTCCATCACTGACACACAGTAGCAGCAGTGTGTGTACCATCTACAAGATGCACTGCAGGAATTCACCAAGGCTCCTTAGACAGCACCTTCCAAACCCATGACCACTACCATCTAGAAGGACAAGGGCAGCAGATAAATGGGAACACCACCATCTGGAAGTTCCCCTCCAAGTCACTCACCATCCTGACTTGGAAATATATCGCCGATCCTTCACTGTCACTGGGTCAAAATCCTGGAACTCCCTCCCTAACAGCACTGTGGGTGTACCTACACCACATGGACTACAGCGGTTCAAGAAGGCAGCTCACCCCCACCTTCTCAAGGGCAATTAGGGATGGGCAATAAATGCTGGCCTAGTCAGCGACACCCACATCCCGTGAATGCATAAAGAAATACACACACACCCCATCATACACACCCCATCACACACACACACATCCCATCACACACACACCATCACACACGCACACATCCCATCACACACACACACACACCCCATCACACACACACAACCCATCACACACACCCCATCACACACACTCACCCCATCACACACACACCATCATACACACACCATCACACACACACACCCCATCACACACACAAAACCCATCACACACACCCCATCACACACACTCACCCCATCACACACACACCATCATACACACACCATCACACACACTCACCCCATCACACACACTCACCCCATCACACACACACACCATCATACACACACCATCACACACACACACCCCATCACACACACACACACCATCATACACACCCCATCACACACACACCATCACACACACACACACACACCATCACACACACACACACCCCATCACACACACACACCCCATCACACACACCCCATCACACACACTCACCCCATCACACACACACCATCATACACACACCATCACACACACTCACCCCATCACACACACTCACCCCATCACACACACACACCATCATACACACACCATCACACACACACACCCCATCACACACACACACACCATCATACACACCCCATCACACACACACACCATCATACACACATCATCACACACACACACCCCATCACACACACACACACCATCATACACACCCCATCACACACACACACACCCCATCACACACACACACACCCCATCACACACACACACACCATCACACACACCCCATCATACACACCCCATCACACACACACACACCATCACACACAACCCATCTCACACACGCACACCCCATCACACACACACACCCCATCACACACTCCATCATACACACACACCCCATCATACACACACACCCCATCACACACACCATCATACACACACACCCCTTCATACACACCATCATACACACAAAACCCATCACACCCACACACAATCTCACACACACATACCATCATACACACCCCATCACACACACACAACCCATCATACACACCCCATCACACACAAACACACCATCATACACACAAACCCCATCACACACACACACCCCATCACACACACCATTATACACACAAACCCCATCACACACACACCCAATCGCACACACATCTCATCACACACACCATCACACACACACACAACCCATCACACCAACACACCATCACACCCACACACCATCTCACACACGCACACCCCATCACATACACACACACGCCATCACACACACCATCATACACACAAACCCCATCACACACACACACCCCATCACACACACCATTATACACACACACCCCATCACATACACACACACCATCATATACACCCCATCACACACACACACACACCATCATACACACCCAATCACACACACACCCATTCACACACACACACCCCATTATACACACCCCATCACACACTCACCCCATCACATACCCCATCACACACACACACCCCATCACACACACTCACCCCATCACACACCCCATCATACACACACACCCCATCACACACTCCATCATACACACACACCCTATCATACACACACACTCCATCATACACACACACACCCCATCACACATACCATCATACACACACACACACAGCCCATCACACCCACACACCATCTCACACACACACACACCATCACACACACACATACCATCATACACACCCCATCACACACACACTCCATCACACACACACCCCATCACACACACACACAACCCATCATACACACCCCATCACACACACACACACCCCATCACACACACATCCCATCACACACACACAACCCATCATACACACCCCATCATACACACACATCCCATCACACACACACACCCCATCACACACACCATCACACACAACCCATCACATCCACACCTCATCACACACACACAACCCATCATACACACCCCATCAAACACACACACCCATCACACACACACCCCATCACACACGCACCCCATCACACACACCCCATCACACACACCATCATACACACAAACCCCATCACACACACCCACCCCATCACACACACCATCCTACACACAAACCCCATCACACACACACACCCCATCACACACACCATCATACACACAAACCCCATCACATACACACACCCCATCACACACACCATCATACACACAAACCCCATCACACACACCATCATACACACAAACCCCATCACACACACACACCCCATCACACACACCATTATACACACAAACCCCATCACATACACACACCCCATCACACACGCACCCCATCAAACACACCCCATCACACACACCATCATACACACACACCCCATCATACATAAACACACACTCCATCACACACACCATCATACACACAAACCCCATCACACACACACACCCCATCACACACACCATCATACACACAAACCCCATCACACACACACACCCCATCACACACACCATTATACACACAAACCCCATCACATACACACACCCCATCACACACGCACCCCATCAAACACACCCCATCACACACACCATCATACACACACACCCCATCATACATACACACACACTCCATCACACACACCATCATACACACACACACAAAACCCATCACACCCACACATCATCACACCCACACACCATCACACACACACCCCATCACATACACACACACCATCATACACACCCCATCACACACACACACACTCCATCATACACACCCCATCACACACACACACACCCCATCACACACACACACACCATCACACACACCCCATCATACACACCCCATCACACACACACACACCATCATACACAACCCATCTCACACACGCACACCCCATCACACACACACACACCATCACACACTCCATCATACACACACACCCCATCATACACACACACCCCATCACACACACCATCATACACACACACCCCATCACACACCATCATACACACAAAACCCATCACACCCACACACAATCTCACACACACATACCATCATACACACCCCATCACACACACACAACCCATCATACACACCCCATCACACACAAACACACCATCATACACACAAACCCCATCACACACACCATTATACACACAAACCCCATCACACACACACCCAATCGCACACACATCTCATCACACACACCATCACACACACACACAACCCATCACACCAACACACCATCACACCCACACACCATCTCACACATGCACACCCCATCACATACACACACACGCCATCACACACACCATCATACACACAAACCCCATCACACACACACACCCCATCACACACACCATTATACACACACACCCCATCACATACACACACACCATCATATACACCCCATCACACACACACACACACCATCATACACACCCAATCACACACACACCCATTCACACACACACACCCCATTATACACACCCCATCACACACAGACCCCTCACACACACTCACCCCATCACATACCCCATCACACACACACACCCCATCACATACACTCACCCCATCACACACCCCATCATACACACACACCCCATCACACACTCCATCATACACACACACCCTATCATACACACACACTCCATCATACACACACACACCCCATCACACATACCATCATACACACACACACACACAGCCCATCACACCCACACACCATCTCACACACACACACACCATCACACACACACATACCATCATACACACCCCATCACACACACACTCCATCACACACACACCCCATCACACACACACACAACCCATCATACACACCCCATCACACACACACACACCCCATCACACACACATCCCATCACACACACACAACCCATCATACACACACATCCCATCACACACACACACCCCATCACACACACCATCACACACAACCCATCACACCCACACCCCATCACACACACACAACCCATCATACACACCCCATCAAACACACACACCCATCACACACACACCCCATCACACACGCACCCCATCACACACACCCCATCACACACACCATCATACACACAAACCCCATCACACACACACACCCCATCACACACACCATCCTACACACAAACCCCATCACACACACACACCCCATCACACACACCATCATACACACAAACCCCATCACATACACACACCCCATCACACACACCATCATACACACAAACCCCATCACACACACCATCATACACACAAACCCCATCACATACACACACCCCATCACACACGCACCCCATCAAACACACCCCATCACACACACCATCATACACACACACCCCATCATACATACACACACACTCCATCACACACACCATCATACACACAAACCCCATCACACACACACACCCCATCACACACACCATTACATACACAAACCCCATCACACACACACACCCCATCACACACACCATCATACACACACACCCCATCATACATACACACACACTCCATCACACACACCATCATACACACACACACAAAACCCATCACACCCACACATCATCACACCCACACACCATCACACACACACCCCATCACATACACACACACCATCATACACACCCCATCACACACACACACACACACTCCATCATACACACCCCATCACACACACACACACGCCATCATACACACCCAATCACACACACACCCCATCACACACACCCCATCTCACACAAACACACCCCATCACAAACACTCACCCCATCACACACCCCATCACACACACACACCCCACCACACACTCCATCATACACACACACCCTATCATACACACACACTCCATCATACACACACACCCCATCATACACACCATCATACACACACACATACACTCCATCATACACACACACATACCATCATACACACCCCATCACACACACACCCCCATCACACACACGCACCCCATCACATATACACACACCATCATACACACCCCATCACACACACACACACCCTATCACACACACACCATCATACACACACACCCCATCACACACATACACCCCATCATAAACACAAACCCCATCGTACACACACACACACCCCATCACACACACACCCACACCCCATCACACAAACCATCATACACACACACACACATATAACCCATCACACCCACACACCATCACACCCATACACCATCACACCCACACACCATCTCACACACACCCCATCACATACACACACACCATCATACACACCCCATCACACACACACACACACTCCATCATACACACCCCATCACACACACACACACGCCATCATACACACCCAATCACACACACACCCCATCACACACACCCCATCATACACACACACACCCCATCACACACTTACCCCATCTCACACACACACACACCCCATCATACGCACACACACCATCACACACACCATCATACACAAACCCCATCATACACACACACCCCATCACACACACCATCATACACACACACACCCCATCACAAACCCATGCACTATCATACACACACACCCCATCACCACACACACACCCTATCACACACACATCATACACACACATCCCATCACACACACCCCTCCATACACACACACAATCATACACACACACCCCATCACACACACACCAACATACACACACACCCCATCACACACACACCATCATACACACAAACCCCATCATACACACACACCCCATCACCACACACACACCCCATCACACACACACCAACATACACACACACCCCATCACACACACACCATCATACACACAAACCTCATCATACACACACACCCCATCACACACACACCATCATACACACAAACCCCATCATACACACACACACCATCATACACACACACACAATCCATCACACCCACACTCACACACACAAACACCATCACAAACCCATGCACTATCATACACACACACCCCATCACACACACCCCACCATACACATACACCATCATACACACACACCCCATCACACATACACCATTATACACACACCAACATACACACACCCCATCATACACACACTTCACACACACCCCATCACACACTTCACACACACCCCATCACACACACACACCCCATCATACACACTTCACACACACCCCATCACATACACACACCCCATCATACACACTTCACACACACCCCATCACACACTTCTCACACACCCCATCACACACACACACCCCATCATACACACTTCACACACACCCCATCACACACACACCCCATCACATATACACACCCCATCACACACACTTCACACACACCCCATCACACACTTCACACACACCCCATCATACACACACACCCCATCACACACACTTCACACACACCCCATCACACACTTCACACACACCCCATCACACACACACACCCCATCACACACACTTCACACACACCCCATCACACACACACCCCATCATACACACACACCCCATCACACACACTTCACACACACCCCATCACACACTTCACACACACCCCATCACACACACACACACTCCATCACACACACCCCAGCACACACACACACCCCATCACACACACTTCACACACACCCCATCACACACACTTCACACACACCCCATCACACACACACCCCATCACACACACACACCCCATCATACACACTTCACACACACCCCAACACACACACACACCCCATCATACACACATCACACACACCCCATCACATATACACACACCATCACACAAACACACCCTGTCACAAATATACTCCATCATACAAATATACTCTATAAGCACTGCATTGAAGTGTTTCCCTTGGCCCTGAGTGCCTATAAATGAAGCATACTAGATGATGTGCTAATTAGATATTAATACCACAGCTGAAGATGGCTGGGCTGAGAATGCTTTCCTGACAAGCACAGCCATTCCCATGTGTGTGTCAGGTATGAGCCCAGCCACTGGAGGGTGTTCCATTTGACCCCGTTTTGCTGGGGCTCCATGCTGGCATAATCAAGTTCAATGCTTCCATAAATGCCTGATGATGGGAGCATTGGAGCCAGGTTAAGATTCATTGTCTCTTTTACATGGATGTATCCGGATAACCCTTCACATTGTCAGGTAGATGCCAGTGCCTTAGCCAGATTGCAGCAACCTGACTAGAACTCCAAATATTCAGCATTACAGCAGGGTTGTTGGCAGGGACTACCGAGGGTGCATACAGTAGCTTAGTGGCTATGTTATTGGACAAATAATCCAGAGGCATGAGTTTATCTCCACTACAGCAGCTCAGGAGTTTAAACTCAATGTGGTAATATATAAATATGCAAACAGCATCGATAATGGTGACCATGAAACTACTGGAATTGTCATAAAAAGCCATCTGGTTCACTCATGCCCTTTAGGGAAGGGAATCTGCAGTGCTAAACCAGTCTGGCCTTCACGTCACACCAGAGGCACAGCAACGTAGTTCACTCTTTGCTACCCTCTGAAACGGCCCAGCAAGTCACTCACACAAAAACAGGAAATGCTGTGAAAACTCAGCAGGTCTGACAGCATCTGTGGAGAGAAGGACAGAGTTAACATTTCGAGTCCGTACGCTGTTAACTCTGTCTTCCTCTCCACAGACGCTGTCAGACCTGCTGAGTTTTCCCAGCGTTTTTTGCTTTTCGTTTTGGATTTCCAGCATCCGCAGTATTTTGCTTTTAGCAAGCCACTTCAGTTGTGGTTCAAGGGAGTTTCTCATCAGCACCTTCTCAAAGATAGTTAGGGATAGGCAATAATGAGTTCCGTCAAAGGGTCATGAGGACTCGAAACGTCAACTCTTTGCTTCTCCGCCGATGCTGCCAGACCTGCTGAGTTTTTCCAGGTAATTCTGTTTTTGTTTTGGATTTCCAGCATCCGCAGTGTTTTTGTTTTTATTTATATAGGCAATAAGTGCTGGCTTTGCCAGTGACACCCCCAACCTGTGAATGAAGGAACGCCCTTTGCTGTCGCACAGTGTACACCAACTTGGCTGCACACTGAATCTAATGAAGGCAAGCTTGGAGGGTGTTGATTAAGGTTATCATTTGCCCTTGCTTCTTGCACTCAAGTTCAACTGTTGTTGAGGAGGTTGGATGTTCATGGAACTACCTCCCGTTCATTACCTGATTGTCCACCACCGTTCTCAACCGGTCTGGAGCTTTGCTCTGGTCCACTCAGCGCGATTTATATTGGCAGTAAGTTGCAGGTAAAGCCTGTGCTATCAGCTTCACCATAATACCATGTTGTATGGTATGTCTAGTGGTGCTTCTGATATGCACACCCACTACCCATCGGCACGCCCACTACCCATTGAAACAGGGTTTTGCCTCCTAACTTGATGGTGTCCAGGGTTTGAGGGATGAGGCAAATTCATGTTGTTACTTTATGGCAGTTGAAGTTCCTGCAGCTGTCAACCCAAAGTGACCCGGTGGGTACCCAGTTTTTAGGTTGCTTGGGTCAGGAAGATATAATAATTTTCAAAATGTTATCGTAATTTATTTAGAGCAAAAGCAGAGTCTGCGTCTGTGGGAATTAATTAAATTAAAGGCAGCTAATCGGAAAGCTTTGATGGATCAGGAGTTGAGCTAGGTTTCAAATGTTAAGTAGGTAAACATGGGTGGAGTTTTAGAGTGAGGTGTAAAGGGAACGTTTGCATTTTTAAATAAACCAGGCTAGCTTGAATTCAAAAGAGAGGGTGAAATGTTTCACCTAGCCAGAAGTTATTTTTCTATTATTTGGCTATTTTTCCCCAAAGATTACTGGTAAAATTGGTACGATGATAGGTTTTATAATATTGGAGAAGGTCAAAGACATAGTGAAACATCGGGAATTTCTATTCACAGGGGAAAATCTGTATGAAGGAGGTGAGGTTGTGTATAGGAAAGAAGGAATTCTAAGAGCTAACAAGTGTGAAAAGCCTCCAGTATCTAAGCCTCAGGCTGCTGTCTACAAGGAACCAAAGCTGAGAGAAACTCACTTTGAATTCAACCGTTCAGGGTGTTGTGTGTTTCTTTGCCTGGGTCTTTTAAAAACCGATGTGTCTCACTGTTGCCTTAACAAACAAGGAGTTAGGTTAACTAGGGGAACTAGGAGTTATCATAGTAGCAATTTGTAAACCCATGTGTGTGCTTAAAATCATTCTTTTTTTAATTTAATGAAGGTTTAATTTAGTTTTGTAAGAAACCTGTAAGAGTTGGTGGCTTTTTTTTTTAAAACTGAATTCAAAGCCCAAATCTCAAAATAAGTATAAATTGCAAATAGTTGTGGCAGCTGCTTCAAGTTTCCCTCTGGGATTTGGGGAGCTTGACATTTACCACCCGCCTGCCACACCACTTGATGGGCCCATTGTTTTTGGGAAGCTCCACTGTCGGGGTTCTCTCACACTTGTTAAGCTGCGGCAATGCACATTTGGAAATACAATGGAGGGCACAGGAACAGTCAGCTACTCGGCCCCTCGAACCCGTTCCTCAACGTAACTCCATCGACCTGCTTTTGTCCCAACTCCCTCACAATCTTTGGGTAACAAAAAGCTATTGACCTCAGGTTTTAAATTAACAAGTGATCTCACAACAATTTCCACTTGTGCAAGAGAGTTCCAAACTTCGACCTGTTTCCTAATTTCAGTCTGGAAGGGTCCGGCTCCAGTGAAGCTCTGATTCTGGACTCCCCAGCTAGCAGAAGCAGTTGCTATCCATGCTATCCGCTCCTCTTCATATCTTGAAAAGCGTTTCAATCAAACCATCCTTTAACCTTTCAAATTCCAGGGAATACAACCCTAGTTCACTTCCTCATAATTTAACCCTTGGAGTTCAGGTATCATCCTGGTAGATCGACATTGCATTCCCTCCGAGGCCAGGATATTCTTCCTAAGTTGTGTCCCTACAGTGACTCCAGGTGTGCTTTTACCAGGCAGAGTTTTGTATAGCTGAAGATGACATCTACACCCTTGTATTCTTATCCTGTAGCTATAAAGACTAAATTTCCATTAGCCTTTTTGATTTTTGGTACGTGTCCATGAAATTTTTAATGATCTATGTTACCTGGACCCCTCAGTCCCTTTGGGTCTCCACCGTTTCTAGCTTTCTAGAAAATACCCTGTTCTGTCCTTGTTAGGTCCAAAGTGGATCTCCTCACATTTGCCTACATTGAAATCCATTTGCCAATTTTTGCCTATTCACAATCTATCTATCTAGGACATGCAATGTCAAGGCACCTATACTTTAAAAGGATCTAAATCAGAGACTTGGGCAGCATTACAGCATTTAATGTTCAAAAACTTATCCATCATAGTCTTGAATATACTCTCAGAATCTCACAGTGCAGAAGAGGCCCTTCAGCCCATTGAGTCTGCACCGACACGTGAGAAACACCTGACCTACCTACCTAATCCCATTTCCCAGCCTCTGGCCCATAGCCTTGAATGTTATGACGTGCCAAGTGCTCATCCAGGTACTTTTTAAGGGATGTGAGGCAACCCGCCTCCACCACCCTCCCAGGCAGCGCATTCCAGACCGTCACCACCCTCTGGGTAAAAAAGTTTTTCCTCACATCCCCCCTAAACCTCCTGCCCCTCACCTTGAACTCAATGACTGATCATCTGCAGCCTCTCTGGGGTAGAGAGTTCAAAAGATTCAATCCACTGAATGAAAAGGACCTTATCTCAGTCTTAAATGTCCAACCCTAATATCCTGAGATTAATGTCCCCTCACCATCCTGGGAAGCAATGAGTACGTGAGGGAGAAAGGAACAGAGGATACGCTGATAAAACAAGGACTTCACCACATCAAAAGGACAAAACAACTCTATGCTACCCATTAACTGGAACTTTATTTTTCACAGACATATTTTTGTCCAACAATAAAAATGATGAAAATAATAAATAGAGCTGAATGCCGCTGTTCCTAGGTCTGAACCTGGAGGTAACAATGTGAGCAAGGTGCTCGCAGTACAGGGACATACACAGGGTGTTAGAGGCCTGCACTCTGCAGCTTCACGGGTAGTTACAATGCACTGCAGCTGAAAGGTAAGAGGCTGGTACCAGATCAGACCAAGCAGCAACCACTCGCCAGGCTGCCTCAGTGAGCATGTGGTCTGCCTCTGCCTCGACCCTTTGGCAGGGCAGGGGAATCCACAGTGGAGCGTGGGTTCTTGATGGTCTCATCGACGGACAGGATCAGGCAGGCTGCTTCTGAGGCAGCAGTGAGTGCATTGATCCGCACTACAGAGGGCTCCCAGACACAGGCCTCAAAATTATCTGCAATGTCTTCATTGTTCACGTCAACTCCATACCACACTCCACCCTGTAAATACCAGACAGCATGTGAGAACAGCACCCAGTAAAACATCATTCTATTCATAAACTGCATAGTCACTCAGTGCAGTGAACACTCAACAAACCTCTTGTCTCCACATCCGTGGCAGCCCCTCTACCCACCACCGCACACACAGCCCCACCTCCAGCTCAGAGTCCTGTTCCCCTCTCCCCACCACACACACAGCCCCACCTCCAGCTCAGAGTCCTGTTCCCCTCTCCCCCTCCACACACACAGCCCCACCTCCAGCCCACAGTCCTGTTCCCCTCTCCCCCACTGCACACACAGCCCCACCTCCAGCCCACAGTCCTGCTCCCCCACTCCCCACCACACACACAGCCCCACCTCCAGCCCACAGTCCTGCTCCCCCACTCCCCCTCCACACACACAGCCCCACCTCCAGCTCAGAGTCCTGTTCCCCTCTCCCCCACAGCACACACAGCCCCACCTCCAGCCCACAGTCCTGTTCCCCTCTCCCCCACTGCACACACACAGCCCCACCTCCAGCCCACAGTCCTGTTCCCCTCTCCCCACCACACACACAGCCCCACCTCCAGCCCACAGTCCTGTTCCCCTCTCCCCCTCCACACACACAGCCCCACCTCCAGCCCACAGTCCTGTTCCCCTCTCCCCCTCCACACACACAGCCCCACCTCCAGCCCACAGTCCTGTTCCCCTCTCCCCCTCCACACACACAGCCCCACCTCCAGCCCACAGTCCTGCTCCCCCACTCCCCCTCCACACACACAGCCCCACCTCCAGCTCAGAGTCCTGTTCCCCACTCCCCCTCCACACACACAGCCCCACCTCCAGCCCACAGTCCTGTTCCCCTCTCCCCCTCCACACACACAGCCCCACCTCCAGCCCACAGTCCTGTTCCCCTCTCCCCCTCCACACACACAGCCCCACCTCCAGCCCACAGTCCTGCTCCCCCACTCCCCCTCCACACACACAGCCCCACCTCCAGCTCAGAGTCCTGTTCCCCACTCCCCCTCCACACACACAGCCCCACCTCCAGCTCAGAGTCCTGCTCCCCCACTCCCCCACAGCACACACAGCCCCACCTCCAGCCCACAGTCCTGTTCCCCCCTTCCCCACCACACACACAGCCCCACCTCCAGCCCACAGTCCTGTTCCCCTCTCCCCCACTGCACACACAGCCCCACCTCCAGCCCACAGTCCTGCTCCCCTCTCCCCCTCCACACACACAGCCCCACCTCCAGCTCAGAGTCCTGCTCCCCCACTCCCCCTCCACACACACAGCCCCACCTCCAGCCCACAGTCCTGTTCCCCTCTCCCCCACTGCACACACACAGCCCCACCTCCAGCTCAGAGTCCTGCTCCCCCACTCCCCCTCCACACACACAGCCCCACCTCCAGCCCACAGTCCTGTTCCCCTCTCCCCCACTGCACACACACAGCCCCACCTCCAGCTCAGAGTCCTGTTCCCCTCTCCCCCTCCACACACACAGCCCCACCTCCAGCCCACAGTCCTGCTCCCCCACTCCCCCTCCACACACACAGCCCCACCTCCAGCCCACAGTCCTGCTCCCCCACTCCCCCACCACACACACAGCCCCACCTCCAGCCCACAGTCCTGTTCCCCTCTCCCCCTCCACACACACAGCCCCACCTCCAGCCCACAGTCCTGTTCCCCACTCCCCCACAGCACACACAGCCCCACCTCCAGCCCACAGTCCTGTTCCCCTCTCCCCCTCCACACACACAGCCCCACCTCCAGCCCACAGTCCTGCTCCCCTCTCCCCCTCCACACACACAGCCCCACCTCCAGCCCACAGTCCTGCTCCCCCACTCCCCCTCCACACACACAGCCCCACCTCCAGCCCACAGTCCTGCTCCCCCACTCCCCCTCCACACACACAGCCCCACCTCCAGCCCACAGTCCTGCTCCCCCTCTCCCCCACCACACACACAGCCCCACCTCCAGCCCACAGTCCTGCTCCCCCTCTCCCCCACCACACACACAGCCCCACCTCCAGCTCAGAGTCCTGTTCCCCTCTCCCCCACCACACACACAGCCCCACCTCCAGCTCAGAGTCCTGTTCCCCTCTCCCCACCACACACACAGCCCCACCTCCAGCCCACAGTCCTGCTCCCCCTCTCCCCCACCACACACACAGCCCCACCTCCAGCTCAGAGTCCTGTTCCCCTCTCCCCCACCACACACACAGCCCCACCTCCAGCTCAGAGTCCTGTTCCCCTCTCCCCCTCCACACACACAGCCCCACCTCCAGCTCAGAGTCCTGCTCCCCCACTCCCCCTCCACACACACAGCCCCACCTCCAGCTCAGAGTCCTGTTCCCCTCTCCCCACCACACACACAGCCCCACCTCCAGCCCACAGTCCTGTTCCCCTCTCCCCACCACACACACAGCCCCACCTCCAGCCCACAGTCCTGTTCCCCTCTCCCCCACTGCACACACAGCCCCACCTCCAGCTCAGAGTCCTGTTCCCCTCTCCCCACCACACACACAGCCCCACCTCCAGCTCAGAGTCCTGTTCCCCACTCCCCCTCCACACACACAGCCCCACCTCCAGCCCACAGTCCTGTTCCCCTCTCCCCCACTGCACACACAGCCCCACCTCCAGCTCAGAGTCCTGTTCCCCTCTCCCCACCACACACACAGCCCCACCTCCAGCCCACAGTCCTGTTCCCCTCTCCCCCTCCACACACACAGCCCCACCTCCAGCTCAGAGTCCTGCTCCCCCACTCCCCCTCCACACACACAGCCCCACCTCCAGCTCAGAGTCCTGTTCCCCTCTCCCCCACTGCACACACAGCCCCACCTCCAGCTCAGAGTCCTGTTCCCCTCTCCCCCACTGCACACACAGCCCCACCTCCAGCCCACAGTCCTGTTCCCCTCTCCCCCTCCACACACACAGCCCCACCTCCAGCTCAGAGTCCTGTTCCCCTCTCCCCCACTGCACACACAGCCCCACCTCCAGCCCACAGTCCTGCTCCCCCACTCCCCCTCCACACACACAGCCCCACCTCCAGCTCAGAGTCCTGTTCCCCTCTCCCCCACCACACACACAGCCCCACCTCCAGCTCAGAGTCCTGTTCCCCTCTCCCCCACTGCACACACAGCCCCACCTCCAGCTCAGAGTCCTGTTCCCCTCTCCCCCTCCACACACACAGCCCCACCTCCAGCCCACAGTCCTGTTCCCCTCTCCCCCACTGCACACACAGCCCCACCTCCAGCCCACAGTCCTGCTCCCCTCTCCCCCTCCACACACACAGCCCCACCTCCAGCTCAGAGTCCTGTTCCCCTCTCCCCCACTGCACACACAGCCCCACCTCCAGCCCACAGTCCTGCTCCCCCACTCCCCCTCCACACACACAGCCCCACCTCCAGCTCAGAGTCCTGCTCCCCCACTCCCCCTCCACACACACAGCCCCACCTCCAGCTCAGAGTCCTGTTCCCCTCTCCCCCTCCACACACACAGCCCCACCTCCAGCCCACAGTCCTGTTCCCCCCTTCCCCACCACACACACAGCCCCACCTCCAGCCCACAGTCCTGTTCCCCCCTTCCCCACCACACACACAGCCCCACCTCCAGCCCACAGTCCTGTTCCCCCCTTCCCCACCACACACACAGCCCCACCTCCAGCCCACAGTCCTGTTCCCCTCTCCCCCACCACACACACAGCCCCACATTCAGCCCAGGGTCTTACTCCCCAGCTCCCTTCTCTCCCACTACAACACAAAGAGCCCCACCCTCCATCTCCCCAGGCTTCGGCCCAGAGTCCAGCTCCCCTGCATAACCCCAGGTCCGCTTTCTTCCAGCCCAGGTGGAGCTCGCCCATCCCAAATGGTTTAGCCTGTTAAGATTCGATATTCTTTCTGCTCTGTGATAACAGGGTGGGGTCAGTATAGCTGAATCGCTGTTTTTGATTCTACACCCAGTAGCCCTAACACAAGGGCTCAGGAGGGAGAAAGGGAAAAGTTAGGGACAGGCAAGATCCCTTCAGCAGGAAATGGTAAGAATCTGTGCAAGGCACATGCAATGAAACTCATGAGGATTCAGTGACAGACTGTAGAAACAGCAGTGTGGAGGGGGTAGCCAGAGATCACGTCCTTACCTGAGCGTGCTTGGCACGCAGCTTGTTGAGTATGTTCGTGGCATCGAAACCAGCATTGTCGCACAGTTGTCGTGGGATCACCTCCAGGGCCTTGGCATATGCCCCAATTAGTAGCTGCTGTTTGCCAGGGATGGTTCTGGAATAATCTCGCAGGTACTTGGAGATTTCCATCTCGATAGCACCTCCCCCAGCAACAACAGAGTCATTCTGCAAATACACAGGAAAAAGCGATCAGACATCTGAGTATCCCAGCCCGAGGCTGAGTCCATTGCTCTACAGCTGAGACTCACACTAACACACTGACAAGCAGGACATGCCGACAGAATAATGCAAGAAGATGTATAGGTCCATTCGACCCCAACTTTCTCATCCCAAGAATCAACAGTGAACCTGTGTTGCTCCCCTCTAAGGCAATTATGCCCTTCCTTAAGTAAGCTCACACAAATTAGGAACTCAACCAAATGATTTTCAAGGTGGTGCAGGAACAAAGAGACCCAGGGGTGTGTGTACTCAGATCTTGAAAAGGTGGCTGTTGAGAAGGCTACTTCTAAAAGAGATAGGGTCCTTCGCTTTATCAACAGAGGCACAAAATACAAAAGCAAGTTACATTAAACCTTAAGAGCATTCTACCTCGTCCCACTCCTTATCCCCGTGACCTTGCACATTCTCTTTTTTCAAATAACAAAATTACCTTTTGAATATCTCGATTGAACCAGCCTCCATCACCCTTTTTGGAATTTTTTTTCCTCACATCACATTTACTCCTTTTGCCAATTATTTTGAACCTGTGCCCTCTAGTTCCTGATGTTCTCTTGAGTGGGAACAGTTCCTCACTATTTACCCTGTCCATACCCCTCAGGATCTTGAACACCTCTATCAAGTCTCCTCTCAGCCTCTTTTCTCCAAGGGAAACAGTCCCAACCTCTCCAATCTATCATCATAGCTACAGTTCTTCATCCCTGGAATCATTCTTGTGAATATCCTCTGTACTCTCTCCAACGCCTTCACATCCTTCAAGTATGGTGCCCAGAACTGGACATAGTACTCCAGATGAGGCCTAACTAGTGTCTTATACAAGTTCAACATGACCTCCTTGCTCTTGTACTCAATGCCCTTATTAATAAAGCCTAAGATACTTAATGCTTTATTAACTGCTCACTCAACATGCCCTGCAATCTTCAATAGCCTATGTACATATACACCAAGGTTCCTTTGTTCCTGCACCTCCTTTAGTGTTTCTCCCTTTATTTTATACAGTCTCACCATATTCTTCCTGCCAAAATAAATCACCTCAAAGTTCTCTGCATTGAACTTCATTTGCCACTTGTCATTTAGCATCATTAACCCAATGAAGCATCCCAAGGCGCTTCACAGGAGTATTCTAATATCAAGTATGTCACTGAGTCACATAAGATCATCTTATGATCAAAATGACCAAATGCTTGGTCAAAGAGGTAGGTTTTAAGGAGTGTCTTAAAGGAGGAAACGGAGGTAAAGAGTCGGAGAGATATACAGAGGATATTCCATAACTTGAGGCCCAGGCAGTTGAAGGCACAGCCAACAATCGTGGAGCAACTAAAATTGGGAACGTACAAGAGGCCAGAATTAGAAGAGCACAGATATTTCGGGGGATCATGAGGTTGGAGGAGATTACAGAGGGCTGGCACCATTTGAAAACAAGGATGAGGATTTTAAAATCGAGACATTGCTTGACTGGGAGCCAATGTAGGTCAGCAATCAGTGGAGTGATAAGGGAATAGACTTTCCGCAAATTTTTTTTATTCATCCACAGGAAGTGGGCTTCGCTGGCTGGACCAGCATTTATTGCCCATCCCCAATTGCCCTTGAGAAGGTGGTGGTGAGCTGCCTTCTTGAACCGCTACAGTCCATGTGGTGTAGGTACAGCCACGGAGCTGTTAAGGAGGGAGTTCCAGGATTTTGACCCAGTGACAATGAGGGAGTGGCGATATATTTCCAAGTCAGGATGGTGAGTGACTTGGTGGGGAAGAGGGGCAGCAAAATATTAGATGACCTCCATTTTAGGAAAGGCAGAATTATCATCAACAACTATCATCAACTGCTGTAAAAACCCATCTGGTTCACTAAAGTCCTTTAGGGAAGGAAATCTGCTGTCATAAACAGGTCTAGCCTACATGTGGCTCCAAAAGGGAGGCAGTGGCATTGTGGTATTATCACTGGACTGGTACTCCAGAGACCCAGGGTAATGCACTGGGGACCTGGGATCGAATCCCACCATGGCAGATGGTGGAATTTGAATTCAAGAAACATCTGGAATTAAAAGTCTGATGACGACTATGAAAACATTGTCGATTGTTATAAAAACCCATCACTAATGTCCTTTAAGGAAGGAAATCTGCCGTCCTCACCTGGTCTGGCCTACCTGCAACTCCAGACCCACAGCAATGTGGTTGACTCTCAAATGCCCTCTGAACAAGGGAAACAAGGATGGGCAATAAATGCTGGCCCAGTCAGTGACACCCACATCCCATGAACGAATAATTTAAAAAAAGATCCACAGCAATGGGTGATTAGGGATGGGCATGAAAGAATGAAGAAAAAGAATGTGGGAGACCAGCAAGAGTACGTTTGAATAGTCAAGTCTAAAGGTAGTGAAGGCATGAGTGAGTTTTTTGATGCAGTAACAGATGGTCGATCCGGCTAATGCAGTTAATATGGCCTATCTGGATTTCCAAAAGCATTTTAAATGCCACATAATGCCAGCAAAGTTGAAGCCCACAGAATAAAAGGGACAGTTGCAGCGTTAGTACCAAGTTCTCTGAGTGAGAGGAAATACAGTAGTGGTGAATAGTTGTTTCTCAGACTGGAATAGAGCCAGGGACCGTTAATAGGATCTCTGCCTTTCTTAATCTATATGAATGATCTAGACTTGGGTGTGGAGGGCACAATTTCAAAATTTGCAATTGGCACAGAATTTGGGAGTATAGTGAACTGTAAGGAGGATAGTGGTATACTTCAAGAGGACATAGACAGGCTGATGGAATGGGAAAATATTGCAGAATAATGCAAAGAAGTAAGAGTGATACATTTTAGTAGGAAAAACAAGGAGACAATATAAAATAAATAAACAAACAATTCTAAAGGGGCTGCAGGGGCTTTATGTGCACAAATCACTGAAGGCAACATGGTATGTTGGGAAAGTTGTTAAAAAAGCAAATGGGGTCCTTGGCTTAGAGTGTAAAAGCAAGGAAGTATGATGAACCTTTGGTTCTGCCTCAACTGGAGTTGTGTGTCCAATTCTGGGCACCACACTTTCAGAAGAATGTAAAGGCTTTACGGAAGGTGCAGAAAGAATTTACAAGAATGATTCCAGGAATGAGGGGCTTCAGTTACACGGGTAGATTGGAGAAGTGGTTGCTCTCCTTAGAAAAGATTAAAGGGGGATCTGATAGAACTGTTCAAAACCATGAGGTATCAGGACAGAGTAGTTAGAGGGGGGAGGGTTGGGGGAAGTGTCAACGACTAGAGGACACAGACTTAAGGTGATTGGCAAAAGAATAAATGGCAACATGAGGAATACTTCTTAAATGGTTAGTATTTGGAACGCACTGCCTAATAGTGTGGCACAAGCAGATACAATTGGGGCTTTCAAAGGAGATTTGGAAGAGAGACTGAAGGGAAAGAATTTGCAAGGAATGGTTCTCACTGAGTAACTCTTGCAGAGGCTACATGGACACTTCAGGTCCACTGGTCTCCTTCTGTGCTGGAACCATTCTATAATTTCTAAAGGGAATAGGTTCAATTCTTGGGAGGAAAAACAATTACAGCACTTTACAGGAAATAGATGGGCAATGGGATTAATCAGATCGCTCTCCCAAAAAGCTGGCTCAAACAAGGGGCTGAATAGCTTTCTTTTGTGTTGGATCGTTCTATGATCGTATTTGAGCACGTAACAGAAAGGCGTATTGAGGGAAGGAGGCAGCAAGCTCACACAGAGAGGCACTACTAGCTCAGCTACCCGAGCTGAATTCAGAATTTAACCCCACGTGCCAATCTTTACTATACTCACAATCTTGAATGGTCTCACAAATAGTTTTCCACTCAATGGTTTTATTGGAAATCCCCATCCCCTCATCTAGACCCCACACAGCTGAATATGTACCTGGCACAAGACATTGCCCTAGATTCAGACAGTCATGCTGACACTGGCATAGTCATGGGTGTTAGAGCTGACCCAGGCATATCACCCAACCATACTATTTGACATGTCATTTGCCTGCTGTGTATTTGCTGCTTCATTTAACCTGTATGAAATCTCTGGGCTTCTAATAGCACGCAGGCTGAATTCACCAGAGGCTGTGGCTCGGACCCCGACACTGCTGTTTATTTCCTCACCTTGATGGCCCGCCGAACGATCATTATTGCGTCATGAAGGGAACGCTCAGTCTCTTCCATAAACTGCTCAGAACCTCCTCGAAGAATAATCGTACAGGTCTTGGCCTTGGGGCACCCGGTGAAGAAGTTGTATCTGCAGAGCGGGCAAAAGAAAAGGTCACAATTCTGTTGTTGACTCAATGAACAATAACCATCATCGATCGGCTGAAAGCTTCGAAACCATCTTTCACAATATGTAGGCTGCACTTGTGTAAATGAGGAATGCGCGTGCCGGTGAAAGAAATAATCGAATTACAGGACAGCTCTGTGCTGTTGACCCATATTCACTGAAAACTAGGCTGAGACCATTCAGAATGTTGAATGGCAGAGCTGGCTCAAAGGGGCGAATGACCTACTCCCTCTCCTAAGTCCCATGTTCCTAGATCACGACAGGTAGGACCTCTCCGTGCCTGACACGAGGAAGTCCCCACCCCACCTATCTGGAATGGATACTAGTTCAAGCCCAAGAGGGCAACTGTTTAACACACTGCAATAGGCATTCCTGCATTGACACAATCCTGTAAAGGGACACACTCTCATATCATACCCTAGTTAATATTGCTGGATAGAGGTCTAGGTGTAAATAGCACCCTATCCATGACTGATCTTGAATTCTACCCTCAATTCAGTATTCAAACCTACGCCCCAAAATAAATTAACCCACATTTCTAAGATTATGCCGCCCATCACTGCTGGGTACATATCTGCAATTATGACTCTCGCTGTTTTTCCCCATCCCTTATTATTTTGTCTAGCCCAGTTTCCTCTCTAATGGGTCACTCCCATCTCTCTCAGCAAGGCTGGGCCCTTGAGTGCTTCGACGAGAGATCGTCTTGACAGTGCTGAAACAGCAAAAGAAGTTGAAGCTAAGCAAAAGCAAGAAGCAGCAAACGTTGTTGGAAGTTGTTTATAGGCCATCAAACTGTGGTGGTAACATTGGGCACAGTATAAATCAGAAAACTAGAGCTGCATGTAACATGGCTAATACAGTAATGGTGGGCAATTTCAATTTACATATAGACTGGGTAAATCTAATTAGCACTAGTGTGGTGGAAGATGAATTCCTGCAGTGTGTACGAGATAGGTTTCTGGAGCAATACATTGAAGAATCAATTAGGGATTGGGCTATTTTACAATTAGCATTATGTAATGAGAAAGTGCTAATAGGTAACCTTGTTGTAAAGGAGCCTTTAGGAAATAATGCAAAATTCTATAATATTATGGTCACTAAGTTTGAAAGTGATATAATCCATCCAGAATCTAGGGTCTTAAATTTGAACAAAGGAAACTATAAAGGCACAAGGGGCAAGTTGGCTATGGTGGATTGGGAAAATTACTGTAAAAAAATTTGATGGTAGACAGGCAATAGCTAATATTTAAAGAAGCATTACATGGCCTACAACAAATATACATTCTTCGAAGACACAAAAACCCAACAAGAGAAGTGAATCAACCGTGACTAACAACAGAAGTTAAAGATTGTAGTAAATCAAAGGAAGTGGTTTATAACACTGCCATGAAAAGTGGTAAGCCCAAGGATTGGGAGCAATTCAGAATCCAGCCAAGGAGGATCAAGAAACTGGTAAAAAAAAGAAAACAGAATATGAATACAAGTAAGCAAGAAACATAAAGGTGGTCTGTAAAAGCTTCTTTATGTGAAAAGGAAAAGATTAGCAAGAATAAACGTCAGTCCGTTACAGGCGGAGACAGGAGAATTCATTATGGAGAATAGGAAAATAGCAGGGAAACAAAACAATTACTTTGTGTCTGTCTTCACAGAGGAAGACACAGAAAATCTCCCAGAAATACTGTGAATCAAGGGGTTTGTGAAAATGAGGAGCTGAAAGAAATTAATATTAATAAAGAGGTACTGTTCAATAAATTAATTGGTTGAAAAAAATCCTCTGGGTCTGATGAGCTACATCCCAGCGGGTTGAAGGAAGTGGCTAAAGAGATAGTGGACGCATTGGTGGTTATCTTTCAAAGTTCTAGATTCTGGGAAGGTCCTTGCAGACTGGAAAGCAGAAAATGTAACCTCACTATTTAAGAAGGGAGGGAGAGAGAAAACAAGAACACCTGTTAGCTTGATGTCAGAAATAGGGAAAATGATGTGATAACTAGACACTTGGAAAATAATTACATGATTAGACAGAGTCCACATTTATGAAAGAGAAATCATGTTTGACAAACATGTGAAGAGTTTTTTGAGAATGTTACTTGTAGCACAAATAAAGGAGAAACAGTGGATGTAGTGTATTTAGATTTTCAGAAAGTTTGTAATAAGGTCCCACACAGGGGGTTAGTAAACAAAGTTGCAGCACATGGGAGTGAGGGTAATATACTGGTACAGACTGAGAATTAGTTAACAGGCAGAAAATAGGGATAAACAGTTCATTCTCAGGATGTCAGGCTGTTACTAGTGGGGTACCACAAGGATCAGTGCTTGGGCCACCCTGTTCACAATCTATAAAAATGATTTGGACGTGGGGGCCAAATGTAATATTCCCAAATTTGCTGATGACACAAAACTAGGTGGGAGTGGGAATTGTGAGGAGGATGCAAGGAGGCTTCAAGGGGACTTGGACAGGCTAAGTGAATGGGCAAGAACATGGCAGATGGAATCTAATCTATATATGGGCGTAGTCAACATGGATTTATGAATGGGAAATCATGCTTGACAAACCTGTTGGGAGTTTTTTGAGGATGTTACTAACAGAATTGATAAAAGGGAGTTGGTAGATGTAGTATTCTTGGATTTTCAGAAGGTTTTGGATGAAGTCCCCCACAGGAGGTGGGTTAGAAAATTTAAAGCACATGGGATAGGAGGTAATATACTGGCATGGATTAAGGATTGGTTAACAGAGAGTTTGAATAAAGAGATCACTCTTGCATTAGCAGGCTGTGACGAGTGGGGAACCTCAGGATCAATGCTTGGGGCCCAGCTGTTCACAATGATTTGGATGTGGGGATCAAATTTAATTAATATTTCCAACTTCTCAGATAACACAAAGCTAGATGGAAATGTGTGTTGTGAGGCAGATGCACAGCAGCTTCTAAGGATTTGGACAGACTCTGTGAGTGGGCAAAAACATGGCAGATGGAATATTATGTGGAAAAATGTGAGGTCATCCACTTTGGTAGGAGGAATACATGCAGAGTATTTCTCTAATGGTAAGAGATTAGAAAGTGTAGATGTATAAAGGGACCTGGGTATCCTCATCAATAAGCCATTAAAAGCTAACATGCAGGTGTAGCAGACAATTAGGAAGGCTAATGGTATGTTAGCCTTTATCACAAGAGGATTGGCATATAGGAGTAGCAAAGTCTTGCTTCAACTGCATAAAACCTTGGTCAGACTGCACCTGGAGTTGTGTATGCAGTTTTGGTCCCTTATGAAGAATATTATTGCCATAGAGGGGGTGCAATGAAGGTTCACCAGACTTGTTCCCGGAATGGCAGGACTGTCCTATGAAGAAAGATTGAGGAAACTGGGCCTGTATTCTCGGGAGTTTCGAAGAATGAGAGATGATCTCATTGAAACCTACAAAAATATTTAAAGGGATAGACAGGGTAGATGAAGATAAGATGTCTCCCCTGTTGGGGAGTCAAGGACCAGGAGAGACAATTTTAAAATAAGGGAGAAGCCACTTAAGACTGAGATGAGGAGGATTTGTTTGCTCAGAGAACTGTGAATCTTTGGAATTCCCGACCTCAGAGGGTAGTGGAAGCTCAGTCATTGAGTATGTTTAAAGCAGAGATTGACAGGTTTCTAAACACCAATAAGATATAGGGATAGTGTGGGGAAAAAGGCATTAAAGTGGACGATTAGCTATGATCGTATTGAATGGCGGAGCTGGCTCGATGGGCTGAATGGCCTACTCCTGCTCCTATGTTCCTATAACATGAATTAGTGAAGTTATCCACTTTTGTAGAAATAAACAGAAAGGTACAGTATTTCTTAAATGGAGCAGGATTGGGAATTGTTGATGCCCAAAGAGACCTGGGTATCCTTGTCACTAAAAGCTAACATGCAAGTGCAGCAAGCAATTAGGAAGGTAAATGGTATATTGGCCTTCATCACAAGGGGATTTGAGTACAAGAGCAAAGGTGTCTTGCTGCAATTGTGTAGACCGCACCTGGAGCATTGTGTACAGTTTTGGTCTCCTTAAATAAGGAAGGACGTACTTGCCATAGAGGAAGTGAAACAAAGATTCACCAGACTAATCCCTGGGATGGTGGGATTGTCTTATGAAGAGAAATTGAATGAGAGGTGGTCTCATTGAAACTTACAAAATCCTTGGAAAGTGACAGTAGGATGTTTCCCCCTGGGTGGTGAGTCTAGAACCTGGGGACACGTCTCAGAATAAGGGTCAGCCATTTAATGCTGTGATGAGGAGGAATTTCTTCACTCTTCATTCACTTTGGAATTCTCTACCCAAGAGAGCTGTGGAAGCTCAATCACTGAATATGTTCAAAACGGAAATCAATAGATCTCTGGATACTAATGAAGTCAATGGATATGGGGATAGTGGAAGAAAATGGCATTGAGGTAGATGATCAGTCATGATTGTTTGAATGGCAAAAGCAGGCTCGACAAGCCGAAAGGCCTACTCCTGCTCCTATGTCCTTTGTTTCTGAGGGTGTCTGCGAGTAGTTGGATTTCCCACGTTCATTCTATTGACCATTTGCTCTTTATGTCACAGATTTTAAGCTGTACTGCTGCTTTCATATACAAACATGGTAGATACAGCGCCTAGTATTAGTTGTACCTTTCACTTCCAACCTGGGCTTCCTCAAAAAGTGCACATTGTCCCAACACATCGTCTGTCAAGGAATTAACGCTAGTCTGAATGGAACCACCACAGGCCTAAAAGACAAGAAAGGCAAAAACACAAAAATGATCGCAGAGAACCAAAACACCTGTACCTGTTCCATTAACATCTGGGGAAGATGGTGGCATGGTGGTAGTGTCACTGGACTAGTAATCCAGAGGCCCAGACTAACGTTCTTGGAACATGGGTTCAAATCCCATCATGGCAGATGGTGAAATTTAAATTCAATTAATAAATATTTGGAATATAAACCTAACCTCAGTAATGGTGACCATAAAACTATCATTGATTGTTATAAAAACCCATCTGGTTCACTAATGTCCTTTAGAGAAGGAATTCTGCCATTCTTACTTGGTCTGGCATACAATGTTTTTTCTTTATGCATTCATAAGATGTGGGCTTCGCTGGCTGGGCCAGCATTTATTGCCCATCCTAATTGCCCTTGAGAAGGTGGTGGTGAGCTGCCTTCTTGAACCGCTGCAGTCCATGAGGTGTAGGTACACCCACAGTGCTGTTAGGGAAGGAACTCCAGGATATTGACCCAGCAACAGTGAAGGAATGGCGATATATTTCCAAGTGAGAATAGTGTATAGCTTGGAGGGGAGCTTCCAGGTGGTGGTGAACCTATGTGTCTGCTGCCCTCATCCTTCTAGATGGTAGCAGTCGTGGGTTTGGAAGGTGCTGTCTAAGGGGCCTTGGTGAGTTCCTGCAGTGCACCTTGTAGACGGCTGATGTGGTTAACTCTGAACTACCCTCTGAAATGGTCTAGCAAGCCACTAAGTGCAAGGGAAAATAGGGATGAGCAAAAAATGCTTGCCTTGCCAGTGGTGCCCACATCCCACGAACGAATACAAATGACAGCCAGCTGTTATCGTACATGCATATTCAACGTTTAAACCCCCTGGATTCTGACCGCTCTAATCTTACCCTAATGTAGGCTGTGTAGACCAGATTAGATCACTGGTCTGTGCTGTCAGTTGCCAACACAAATGTCTCTGGCTTAAAGCAACATTTTTTTTTAACTCTGTGGTGTAGGATAGGGTAGGGAGAAGGGATGAAAGAGGCAATCTGCCACGAACCCTCCCTGGATCACTTTATTTACCCCAGCTAAACAATGGACACAGTTTAGGTTTGGCTCAGACGCTTTCTGCAGTGAAATAGCCAATTGATATCTGTGTCCAGGCTCACAACCGAAAAGCTGCTGGTGTCATGTAAGCAGCAAGGGTCAGCCAATAGCCTCTCAACAAGAAACATGAAGAGGAGAATTTAGTAACAGAATACTGTGCTGTATATCTTGCGCCTTATACAACGCAAACTCAACAATTCTTCACCCATTCTTTGCCTAAAATTTACTTTTTGCTAAAAGGAAAGTGAATCATTATGGTACAGTGGTTTCAATATCTCCTACACATTTTCACCAAGACAACCAACAATGAGCACTACCTGCTGGTAAGACTGCAGCATGAACTGGTACTATTACATTCGTGAAGGTGGATTTACTCAGTATGGGCTGGTACTATTGTATTAGTGTGGGCGGATTCACACAGCATGGGCAGGTCATGGGCAGGTTCAATTATATTAATGAAGGTGGATTCACTCAGCATGAACTGGTACTATTATATTTGTGAAGGTGGATTTACTCAGTATGGGCTGGTACTATTGTATCAGTGAGGGTTGATTCACTCAGAATGGGCTGGTACTATTATATTCGTGAAGGTGGATTCACTCAGAATGGGCTGGTACTATTGTATCAGTGAGGGTTGATTCACTCAGAATGGGCTGGTACTATTATATTTGTGAAGGTGGATTTACTCAGTATGGGCTGGTACTATTGTATCAGTGAGGGAGGATTCACTCAGAATGGGCTGGTACGATTATATTAGTGAGGGTGGATTAACTCAGCATGGACAGGTTCGATTATGTTAATGAGGGTGGATTCACTCAGAATGGGCTGGTACGATTATATTAATGAGGGTGGATTCACTCAGAATGGGCTGGTATGATTATATTAATGAGGGTGGATTCACTCAGAATGGGCTGGCACTATTGTATTAGTGAGGGTGGATTAACTCAGCATGGAAAGGTTTGATTATATTAATGAGGGTGGATTCACTCAGAATGGGCAGGTATGATTATATTAATGAGGGTGGATTCACTCAGAATGGGCTGGTATGATTATATTAATGAGGGTGGATTCACTCAGAATGGGCTGGTATGATTATATTAATGAGGGTGGATTCACTCAGAATGGGCTGGTATGATTATATTAATGAGGGTGGATTCACTCAGAATGGGCTGGCACTATTGTATTAGTGAGGGTGGATTCACTCAGTATGGGCTGGTATGATTATATTAATGAGGGTGGATTCACTCAGAATGGGCTGGTACTATTGTATTAGTGAGGGTGGATTCACTCAGAATGGGCTGGTACTATTGTACTAGTGAGGGTGGATTCACTCAGAATGGGCTGGTACTATTGTATCAGTGAGGGTGGATTCACTCAGTATGGGCTGGTATGATTATATTAGTGAGGGTGGATTCACTCAGTATGGGCAGGTATGATTATATTAATGAGGGTGGATTCACTCAGAATGGGCTGGCACTATTGTATTAGTGAGGGTGGATTCACTCAGAATGGGCAGGTATGATTATATTAATGAGGGTGGATTCACTCAGAATGGGCTGGCACTATTGTATTAGTGAGGGTGGATTCACTCAGCATGAGCTGGTACGATTATATTAGTGAGGGTGGATTCGCTCAGTTTGTACCAGCAGCACATTTCCATTCAAGCATTTTACCATTAGGCTCCATAAATTCACTGACCATCATAGTTCGCTTGAGATCCTCCTCTGGGACTCTGCCTGCGCAGAACAAGTCCCTGTCTGCAAAATACTGTGTTGCCACATCCCCAATTGGAAGTTTAGACAAGACAACCTTGGCCCCGGACAGGTGGATTTTCTCAAGCTTGTCATAAAGGATATTCCACTCTGCATCAACAATGGCCTGATAGTCCTAGAAGCAAAAGGAATTCAGAGTATTTAATGGTGAGTGCATGTAAACTGTAAGGAACATATCTTTTTATTTCTGCTGGACTGTTGTAAAAAACATATCTTTTTATTTTGTGTTGAAATGCGGATTTTAAAATTACAATGGCGGCAGGTTGAAAGACATGCCCACTAGAACAGGATGAGAGATATATACAATGTTGCAGTCCTGGAACAGGGTGCCATGAAAGGCAGGATAGTGTCAGAAAGGAGTCCTGAACCAAGGGAGCTGCCTGACAACAGCACTTTAATTGGCTCCTGACCAACTGACCAGGTTTTGTGTGAGGACAGTGCAGCTGAATAGCTCCTAGCCTGAAAGGAACAAAACCTAAAACCTCTTTCTTCTGCTTGTGGAAGATTCCAGTAATTCCACAATAGCAGCTAGCTGGCTTTTTCTCTTTATATCTCTATAACCTGCTTTCTCTCTGAAATCCCTTCCCAAGAGGCAAAGGAGGCAAAGGGGAAAATCACTGATAGACATTGAAAGGCAAGTGCTCAGTCAGTGGACTAAATGCTGAAAGTGCTAGAAGGCCTCCTCATGTCATCAACAAGAATTGAGAAGAATCTGGAAGACATCAATCAAAATCAATCCACCGAATCCTATACTCTGGAACTGGTGCTATTGAACTGTTTTATCCCACCCTTAAAATCCATCATTTGTGTGTCTTGTGTGAGTGCATGTATAGGGATTTAAGGAGGGGGTTGGAGTTTAAGTTATCGCGTTAGAAGTCAGCAGTTCATATATCTTTCTTTTGTCACTGGTTAATGACAGTTTGTTCAATAAACAGTTATTTACTTATTAAGTTTACAAACCTGGTGTTGTATTCGGTTAACCTAAATTAAACAGTTAGGTAGAATTGGGGAAATCTGGTGGTTTGATTAAGCTTATTCACATTTGTCACGGCTCAGGGAAAACAGTGGGGCTCGATATTACAGTGCACTAAGCCCAGTGCATAGCGACAAAACAGTGGAATCAGTCTGTACAACACAATATTGAGGGGAAACGGATTAGCATTTTACTACCAAGTCCAAATCTAATTAAAGCTAAGCCACAAGGCCATTGCCCACAACTTGATGCCTGGTCCTTAATGGAGAAATCATTCTCAACCCCTCAGCTAACACAGTCTAAGCAGTTCAAATCCAACTTAAGCCTCTTGGAGTTATTATTTAGTTCCAGCTTCTCGGGGTGAGCTGAAGGAGCAAGGGTAGGGCTGCAGAACTCAATACTCTTCTTCTCCAGATTCAGCATCACACACTCTCTACTGAAAAATTGGCATTTCTCACACCAGACATCCTAAGCCTCTCTGAAAGATTACCAATTAATGGTAAGGGGCCATTTTGTATTTTGGGCCTGTGTCCACGAGAATCTACTGCAATTATGACTGTCTAAAGCCACTCCACAGAGGACTCCAATAGTTAACAGAGAAAGGAGACTTTCACTCCATTAGTCTAACCTCGATGCGAATCCAGCTTCTCAGGCTGAAAAGAAAGAGTCAAACTCCTGAGACAAATCAGTATCCTGCAACTTGTAATTTGTTGACAGAGATACAGCATATAAGAGTGGTATGAACAGAGATCATCAAGCCACCTCAACAGAGGTGGGCAGAATCAAGTCAGCTGACGCTGACATCAACAGATGGCTCCCCATTCGTCTGTAACTGTTAATCCTGCACATTTCACACCACACACACGTGATGCACAGAAATAATATTGCAAGTTGTGCAAGGTATGGTGATTAACAAGGTAGTTAGCAAACTGCTGTGAAAAATGTGATATTGTATGATTAAACTGGAAATACTGAGGGAGTGAGCAATTAGAGACACTAGTTTTTGATGGGACCACCCTGTATTATCCTGTGTTTGCGAAGGGATTAGAGAATTGTTATTGCCTGACAATAGTTACAACAAAGCAAACAATGGAACAAGCTCATTCTACTAAGCATTCAGTCACTTTCATTAAACAGATATGAAATATAACATAGCATTCCTCCATATATGTCAGGACAGGAAAGACCAATACTGGACGGATCACTCAAATCGACATGTGATCATATGGGAACAGTTAGTCTGTGACGCAACTCACTCTCTACTGGAGGAAATGAGCTCTAGATATTCCACATCCACCGATTTCAATCCCATCCTCTGAATGAAGAGCCTTCTCCTTGCTGGGGTGTGGTGTTGTAGATACTGGCAGCACTTCAATATTGCAATCAGTTACTAATTCTACACTGTGACTCTGCACAGTGACTTTAAGAAGGGTTCAGCGTATCCATCACATGCACCACATGCAAGACACTAAATAGTACACGAGCGGCAACCCTGGCCTGGACTGCCCACCCCTCTGCACAAGCTCACAATAGAATTAAGACTCAAGCCAGTGCAGTGACATTCACTCGATCTTTTCATTGAGAACTGTCGGCGCGACATTAGTCGTCTCAATTTCTCTGCTCCTCTCACCCATTCTAACCTGTCTCTCTCTGAACTTACTGCACTCCATTCTCTCAGGTCCAACCCTGACATTGTCATCAAACCTGCTGACAAGGGTGGTGCTGTTGTTGTCTGGCGCACTGACCTCTACCTCGCGGAAGCTGAGCGTCAACTCGCAGACACTTCCTCCTACCTCTCCCTGGACCACGACCCCACCACTGAACATCAAGCCATTGTTTCCAGGACTGTCACTGACCTCATCTCCTCTGGGGATCTCCCTCCCACAGCTACCAACCTGATAGTCACCCAACCTCGGACGGCCCGCTTCTATCTCCTACCCAAAATCCACAAACAGAACTGCCCCGGTAGACCGATCATCTCAGCTTACTCCTGCCCCACAGAACTCATTTCTCGTTATCTTGACTCCCTTCTCTCTCCCCTTGTCCAGTCCCTTCCCACCTACATCCGTGATTCCTCTGACACCTTACGTCACATGAACAATTTCCAGTTCCCTGGCCCCAACCGCTTCCTCTTCACCATGGACGTCCAATCCCTCTACACCTCCATCCCCCACCAGGATGGTCTGAGGGCCCTTAGCTTCTTCCTCGAACAAAGGCCCGAACAATCCCCATCCACCACTACTCTCCTCCGTCTGGCTGAACTTGTTCTCATGCTGAACAATTTCTCCTTCAACTCCTCTCACTTCCTCCAAATAAAAGGTGTGGCTATGGGTACCCGCATGGGCCCCAGCTATGCCTGTCTCTTTATGGGGTATGTGGAACATTCCTTGTTGCAGTCCTACTCCGGCCCCCTTCCACAACTCTTTCTCCGGAATATCGACGATTACTTCGGTGCCGCGTCATGCTCTCATCGGGACTTGGAAAAATTTATTAATTTTGCTTCCAATCTCCACCCCTCCATCATTTCCACGTGGTCCATCTCTGACACTTCCCTTCCCTTCCTTGACCTCTCTGTCTCAATCTCTGGTGATAGACTGTCCACCAATATCCATTACAAACCCACCGACTCCCACAGCTATCTCGACTACAGCTCCTCACACCCCGCTTCCTGTAAGGACTCCATCCCATTCTCTCAGTTCCTTCGCCTCCGTCGCATCTGTTCCGATGATGCTACATTCAAAAACAGTTCCTCTGACATGTCCTCCTTCTTCCTTAACCGAGGTTTTCCACCCACGGTCGTTGACAGGGCCCTCAACCGTGTCCGGCCCATCTCCCGCGCATCCGCCCTCACACCTTCTCCTCCCTCCCAGAAACATGATAGGGTCCCCCTTGTCCTCACTAATCACCCCACCAGCCTCCGCATTCAAAGGATCATCCTCCGCCATTTCCACCAACTCCAGCATGATGCCACCACCAAACACATCTTCCCTTCACCCCCCCGTGGCGGCATTCCACAGGATTGTTCCCTCTGGGACACCCTGGTCCACTCCTCCATCACCCCCTACTCCTCAACCCCCTCATTTGGCACAACCCCATGCCCACGTAAAAGATGCAACACCTGCCCCTTCACTTCCTCTCTCCTCACCGTCCAAGGACCCAAACACTCCTTTCAAGTGAAGCAGCATTTCACTTGCATTTCCCCCAACTTAGTCTACTGCATTCGTTGCTCCCAATGTGGTCTCCTCTACATTGGAGAGACCAAATGTAAACTGGGCGACGGCTTTGCAGAACACCTGCGGTCTGTCCGCAAGAATGACCCAAACCTCCCTGTCGCTTGCCATTTTAACACTCCACCCTGCTCTCTTGCCCACATGTCTGTCTTTGGCTTGCTGCATTGTTCCAGTGAAGCCCAACGCAAACTGGAGGAACAACACCTCATCTTCCGACTAGGGACTTTACAGCCTTCCGGACTGAATATTGAATTCAACAACTTTAGGTCGTGAGCTCCCTACCCCATCCCCACCCCCTTTCTGTTTCCCCCTTCCCTTTTTTTCCAATAAATTATAAAGATTTTCCTTTTCCCACTTATTTCCATTATAAAAAAAACCCCACTAGAGCTATACCTTGAGTGCCCTACCATCCATTCTTAATTAGCACATTCGTTTAGATAATATCACCAACTTTAACTTTAACACCTATGTGTTCTATTGTACTATTGTCGTTGACATCTTTTGATGATCTGCTGCTATCACTGCTTGTTTGTCCCTACAACCACACCCCCCCCCTCCACCTCTCTATCTCTCCGCCCCCCACACACACACCTTAAACCAGCTTATATTTCAACTCTTTCTTGGACTCGAACTCAAGTTCTGTCGAAGGGTCATGAGGACTCGAAACGTCAACTCTTTTCTTCTCCGCCGATGCTGCCAGACCTGCTGAGTTTTTCCAGGTAATTCTGTTTTTGCAGTGACATTCACCGTTCTGTCCTCAAGAATACTGACCTCAACACTGTTCACCCGAACCTCTGCATTATCCTTCTCAGCTTTGAGCTCCAACTCCACATTCAGCAGTGCGATTTTAGGTTTTTCATACTTCTTGGGCTGCATTTCAAACCCAGCATAAGAGAACGTTTTCTTGAAGGCAACACCAGCAATCAGCTGAGATTCCTGTGATCAATACCAAGCATGTGTAAGAAAACAGACACGCAAAATTCATTGAAACTGGCATTTTTAAAAGTTAAACTTTAGGTTCCATTTATGTGGTGCTTTTCGTAAAAGATTGAGGTGAGATACAGTTGGCGTATGGACCTCCAGAACTTGTACAGCAGCTGATAGTTTCTAAATTGCAAGGCAACTTGAAATTATAAATGCACCCACTAAGACTTCCCGACAACCCCATTCTAATTTCCCAATGTCAACTACCTAAAGGTACCAGTGGAGAAGTTTATTAGTACTTGACAGAAAGGTCATACACAAAATATAGAATACAGAATTCACAAGTCCATGCTAACTGTACATGGCACTGTGCATGCCTGGCCCAACAAGGACGGACAGAGCCTTGATCTCTGACACGATTCCCCAGACTCCCTTGAAATACACACCATAGAGATGTGCAGAACTACACAATGACAATAGTTGGTGATGAATGACTTGTCATGCCCTTGCAAGTAATTGGGCCAGGCAGAAAAGGGTTTGGTCTTTATTGTAGCAAAGACCAGCTTATAGCAAATGGAGGGGAGAGAGAAGGATCAGGGTCACTGGCAGTGTGTGGATTGGGGCAGGGGAAGAGAGAAGGGTCAGGGTCTCTGGCAGTGCGTGGATTACGGGAGGGGAGAGAGAAGACAGGGTCTCTGGTAGTGTGGGCATTGATGAAGAGAGAAGAGATAGGGTCTCTGGCAGTCTGTGGGTTAATGAAGAGAGAAGGGCCTCGGTCTCTGGCAGTGCGTGGGTTAATGAAGAGAGAAGGGTCAGGGTCTCTGGCAGTGCGTGGATTGCAGGAGGGGAGAGAGAAGGGACAGGGTCTTTGGCAATGTGTGGATTGATGAAGAGAGAAGGGACAGGGTCTCTGCCATTGTGTGGATTGATGAAGAGAGAAGAGACAAGATCTCTGGCACAATGTGGGTTGGGGGTAGGGGTGAAGCGAGAAGGTTTGGGGAAAAGACAGAGGAGTGGCACTAGGTAAACTGCTCCTTTAAATGCCAGTACAAACACAACGGGTCAAGCGGTCTCTTTCTTTGCTGTAACCATTCTATGATTCTATAGGTATTTGACAAAGTACCAAATAATAGACTTGTGGCTCATGCGATTAGAGGTACAGTGACAACAATTAAGACAGAAAAGCAGAGAGCAGTGCTGAATGGTGTTTTGTCAGACTGGAAGGAGGTATACCTTGGTATTGCCCAAGATTTGTATCAAGACCCCTGTTCTTTTTGAATTACCTGGACATGGGTATACAGGGTATGGTTGTAGATGACACGAAGCTTGGACATACAGTATAAGTAAGTTGCAGACTTCAGGAGAACATAGATTGGTGAAATGGGCATGGTGATTGAAACATAATGCTGAGATGTGTTGCGTGATAGTGATGAGATACTAGAAGTGAATTTTAAATATGGTGCAGCAACAAAGAAACCTGGGATTTCACGTACACAAATCTTTGATGGTGGCATGTCAAGTTGATAATCAAGCATATGGGTTCAGTAGCTTTATAGAGGTTCAGCGTACATCAGCAAGGAAGTTATGCTAAATCTTTCGAAATCAGAAGAACAGATTTTTGAAAAAGATTCACTAAGCTCTTAGAGGCGGCTATGAAAAATTCTTTTCGTATTTTCTTCCAGCAAGAGAAAGAATTTCATGTAAATAACCAGATAGGATTAATGTTGTCAAACACTAACCTCCAGACCTCCTCCTTGAACTTTCTTTATCCCAATCATTTTCAGTGGGAGAAGGACATCCAGCATCATGACTGCATCCACCACCATCTTGGAGAAGAAACCTTTCTGAAGAGCAATCAGTTTGGAGCTGAGGGCAGTAGCAGCGCATTTCTCTAAAAGCTCTCTCTGATGTCTGCAAGGGTGGGACGAGATAAAACAAACCATGTACATTGAAAGGAGCAGCATTAAAACTAGACATGTTTATTCTACAACTGCATCCAGCCTGTTAAAGCAACAACAAACAAGTCCACTTGATTGACAGCATTTCCACACTCTTTACCATAGTGTACATGGCTACCGACTGTGCTGCCTACTGGATGCAATGCAGCAATGCTCCAAGGCTGCTTGAACAGCACCTCCCAAATCCAGGACTTCCATCACCAAGAAGGACAGGGGCAGAGGGTGCATGGAAACATAATCCTCTCCAAGTCAAACACCATCCCGACTTGAAACATACATAGGCACTTAAGATAGGGATTCCATGATTTCGACTAACAGCAACATGCAGCACTTGAAGGCAGTAGCATCTGCTGAACCTGTATCTGGAAAATGCAAGTGCTGAAAAAGGGGGTGACTGAGGAGTGGACCATGGTGTCGCGGTGGGAACATTCCCTTCGGAATGCTGAAAAGGGGAAGAATGTGTTCAGTGGAGGAATCACGCCGGAGATGGCAAAAATGGGAAAGGATAATCCCTTGAATGTGGAGGCTGGGGTGGAAGGTGAGGACAAGGGAACCCTAACATGTTCTGGAAAGGGATGAAAGCAGAAATGTGCGAAATGAAATGGATGAGGTTGAGGGTCCTGTTAACCACAGAGACAGGGAATCCTCCACTGAGGTAAAAAAAAAGAAAGAAATATCAGAACACTGGCATAGAAGATGGCTTCGTCTGAGCATATGCAAGGGAGACAGAGGAATTGGGAGAATGGAAGAGATCCCTACAGGAAACAGGGTGATGCAATGTTGAATCCAGGTAGCTGTGTGAGTCAGTGAGCTTACAGTATATTTTATACTTACTCTTTGTCATCTCTCTTCACAGTTACAGCAATGGCTTTGATTTTTTCCAAGGCCTATACCAGAAAAGAAAAATCAGCATCAGCTACAAAGTAAGAGCTCTTGAGGAGGGCTTCTCAGTCTATACACTCCGTTATACACCAGGTTATATCCAAAGATACCAGCAGAGCCAATCAAACTTTTGTTTATCAAGTGCTGATAACATAGGGGCAAGTGGAGGAAATATTTGTAACCTTGAATCAAACCACAAAAACTGAACCTCATCCAACATTAACAGCATCAGTAACTTGTGGAAAGCACAATAAGGGTGCTATATAAATAGTAAAGCATTCCAAGCTACTTCACAGGACTGTAATCAGATCGAAATTGAGCACGAGACACTGGAAAGGGTGTGCAAGGCTCGACAAAAAGATTTTAAGTTTTAAGGAAGGTCTGAAAGGAGGCGAGATGGAGAGACAGAGATATAGGGAGGGAATTCCAGAGCTTAGGGCCTAAGCAGCTAAAGAGACGGCCACCAATTAAGGGGCAAAGGAAGTCATGGGGAGGAAAATGCACAAGGGACAAGGGTTGAAGAAACATCAAGGGATAAAAATTTTGAACTTCATGTTACTAGGCCAGGAGCCAACAATAATGTATGACTGGGACTCAGTGCGCATTAGAACAGCAGAGTTTTGGATGTGCTGAAATTTACAGGTGGTGGAATATGGGAGGCTGGCCGGGAGAACATTGGACTAACAAAGGCATGGTTAAGATTTCAGCAGATGGGTTGAGACAGTGGCAGAGATGGGGCATGTTACAAAGGCAGAAGTAGGCAATCTTGGTGATGGGAATAGGATGCTTGAGTCCCAGTTTTGTGTCAAATAGGATGCCAAGGTTGAAAACATTCTGGCTCAACCTGAAACAGAGGCCATGGAGTGGGGTAGAATCAGTGGTGACAGATCAAAGTTTGTAATAGAGGCTCTAGATAATGGTTTCAGATCCCACCCCCCACTCCACAATGTGTACTGGAATAACTTGCATGTTTTTCTATTTATTCAGAGGATGTGGACATTGCTGGTAGTATTTATTGCCTATCCCTAACTGTTCTAGTGAAGGTGATAGCAACTAGGCCATTTCACATGGTAGTTAAGAGTAAACCACACTGGTGGGCACCTGAAATCACACACAGGACAGACCCTTTAAAGGCTGGCAGGTTTCCATCCCTCAAGGACACTAGTGAACGAGGTGGGTTTATTACAACAATCCAATAGCTTCATGATCACCATTACTGAGAGTAGCTTTTTATTCCAGGTTTATTTAATTAAGTGAATTCAATTTACAAACTGCCATGGTGGGACTTGAACTCATCTCCTGGATTAGTAATCCAGGCCTCTGGGTTACTAGTTCAGTAACATAACTCATCCATACAAGAACCAGATATCGAAGAAACAGTCCAACAACACAAAGGAACTGGAGGTGTTGAAAAACGTGGTGGATGCCACAGGCGCGTGTGTGCAATTTGACATATTTTTGGAATGAAAGCAGGCGAGGATAGCCCACTGAACTTGACAGTGGAGAAAAGGTGCTGGAGGAGAGTGGGTCAACTGTGTCAAAGGCTGCAGGGAGCACGTGTGGAGCAATCGGTTACCAGAGTCTCAGTCACACTGGACATCATCTGTGGCTTAGTTTAGGTCATACTTCAAGTCTTGAAGAGTGCAAAACACACAGATGCCAAATTATCCAACTCGTAAGTTTATGATATAAAGATGACCCAATGGAATTATTCAGAACATACCACCAAATACTTGCTAAGACTGGTTCAAACTGTATATCTGGGGTGAATACTCCTGCTCACTGGCTAATTCATATGTCACAAAATATCAACCCACATATTGAGGCAGATTAAAAAGAGACAAAGGGATCATAAGTCAACAAGATGAGTGCCTGTCTGGGGATTGATTTTCAGGAAACCATAAAAATGCAAGCAAAATAGCTTTCAGACTGTGACAGAAAGGGGATCGGACCAGTTTCTAAATTCTTCTTCAGAGGTATTGAAGATCCAGGGACATCCATTAAATCACAACCCAGCCCATTATAAAATAAAAGAAGAGCCATTATTACCAGCTGCGTGGCCTTACGGAAGGATCGGATGATAATCTGGGGATGAAGTCCCTCTTCCACATAGGATTTGATCTGTCTCAGGAATTCAGCAGCAAGTAAAGTAACGGAAGTGGTTCCATCACCCACCTGGAAAGACAGACAAGAAAAGTCAACATATTACCATTATACGCATCCTAAACGTCATCCTTACAACTATGAGCCCATTTAAAAGGAGTGCCTGATCCACGATCACACTGCTGTCCCAGAGTGTAAAATAACAGTGTGTGACCCACTGTCCCAGAGTGTGAAAGGCCAGCGTGTGACCCACTGTCCCAGAGTGTGAAAGGACAGCGTGTGACCCACTGTCCCAGAGTGTGACCCACTGTCCCAGTGTGGGACCCACTGGCCCAGTGTGGGACCCACTGGCCCAGTGTGTGAAAGGACAGTGTGTGACCCACTGTCCCAGAGTGTGAAAGGACAGTGTGTGACCCACTGTCCCAGAGTGTGAAAGGACAGTGTGTGACCCACTGTCCCAGAGTGTGAAAGGCCAGCATGTGACCCACTGTCCCAGAGTGTGAAAGGACAGTGCGTGACCCACTGTCCCAGAGTGTGAAAGGACAGCGTGTGACCCACTGTCCCAGAGTGTGACCCACTGTCCCAGAGTGTGAAAGGACAGCGTGTGGCCCACTGTCCCAGAGTGTGAAAGGACAGCGTGTGACCCACTGTCCCAGAGTGTGACCCACTGTCCCAGAGTGTGACCCACTGTCCCAGTGTGTGACCCACTGTCCCAGAGTGTGAAAGGACAGTGTGTGACCCACTGTCCCAGAGTGTGAAAGGAGTGTGTGACCCACTGTCCCAGAGTGTGAAAGGACAGTGTGTGACTCACTGTCCCAGAGTGTGAAAGGACAGTGTGTGACCCACTGTCCCAGAGTGTGAAAGGACAGTGTGTGACCCACTGTCCCAGAGTGTGAAAGGACAGTGTGTGACCCACTGTCCCAGTGTGTGACCCACTGTCCCAGTGTGTGACCCACTGTCCCAGTGTGTGAAAGGACAGCGTGTGACCCACTGTCCCAGAGTGTGAAAGGCCAGCATGTGACCCACTGTCCCAGAGTGTGAAAGGACAGTGTATGACCCACTGTCCCAGAGTGTGAAAGGGCAGTGTGTGACCCACTGTCCCTGAGTGTGAAAGGACAGTGTGTGACCCACTATCCCAGAGTGTGAAAGGGCAGTGATCCACATTCCCTCGGTGTGAGTAGACGTTGTCTAATCTCTCGTAGCACTTGAATCTTGATTTGGAAGAGAGGAAATGAAAATGTTCCCTTTCATTTTACCTCAGCATCTTGTGATTTTGCGATGTCCACAAGGGTTTTTGCAGCTGGATGAACAACATCGAGAAGCTTCAAGATGGTGGCTCCATCATTTGAAACAGTAGCTTTCCCTAAAAAAAAAACACACCACACATTTAATGCACCAGAGACTCTTCCAGCTGTCTAGTATACGCCATCCAGAGCAAAAGGTGCATGTGCAATCCTTGGTCTGTGTTTGATTAGCTGTACAGTAGTACAGGCACAATTGTTATCAGCACCCTGCACTGTACAGAAGATGGGCTGAATCAGTTTGCACTCCTGATTGAATTTGATGGCTCCTGCTGCAAAATCTCTAGGCGGAATTCACTTGGGAATGGCACCTTGTCCAGCAGTGATAACTCTCATGGCCAAATAGCTCGCAACACAATTTCCACGAGAAAGGCTAAAGTAGAAAGCAGCCGATCAATGACAAGATTAACGACATCTCCACATGAGGATTTAAAGCTTCAAAATTAAAATTGCCACAGTCTTAGTGCAGATAGTTATTTCAAACCACAGTTACTGTTCCACACATTGCATGGCACAATATAGTGTGCTGCAGTCAATTCAGCCGCTTGAAACATACCCACATATATCACCATGAAATATAAATAATAAAGCAAGCTACTCAACAGTAGCAATCAGGAACAGCTACTCAACTGCCTAGAATATTTACCATTCTGATGTTACACACATTTAGGAACAAAGGAACAGGAAGAGGTCGTTAACCCCCTCGACTCTGTTCCACCATTCCATGAAATTAGAGCTGATCTTCTAACTCTATTAAGTCATGGGGAAGATAGAAAAATATGGCCAAGGTGCCTATTACCCCTACCTCTGTCATCCACGATGAGCTTGTCCATCCCACGTGGCCCCAGTGTGGTACGAACGGCCTCAGAGATAACCTGGCAGGCATTAATGTTACTGACAAGCTGTGGAGTTCCTTGGGAAGTGTCAGTCCCCTCCTTGAGGAGGATAACCGGTGTGGACTGGGAAAGAAAAGCACATTTAGATTAAATCTATTAATAATTGGATGACATGGACTTAATGAGTCAGCTTTTGAAGGCTAAAGTACAGAGTACTAAATACCACCAAGCTTGAGAAGACTAGAAGATATTAGCGTAAACTAAGAAACTGGTATTACAATCATAGAATCTGCAGGCAAAGGAAATGGTCATTGCACCTCTGCTGGCTTTCAGAAAGTGCTGCCCACTTTCTCCCATTCTTCAGTCCACTCCATATAACCTTTGCTTCAAATGGATTCTTCTTTCAGAGTGCCCTAGCCTATCCAATTTCTCCTCATAGCTGCAATTTTCCAGCCCTGGCAGCATTCTTGTAAAATTCCTCTGCATTCTCTCCAGAGAAACTATGTCCTTCCTGTGATATGGTAACCAGAACTGTACACAAAATTCCAGCTGTGGCCTAACCAGCGTGTTACACAGTTCCGTCATTTCATCCCTGTTTTTGTATTCAATACCTCACCCAACAAAGGAAAGCATTCCATATGCATTTTTTTTTAAACCACCTTATCCACCTGGCCTGCCACCTTCAGGGGCCTGTGGACATACACTCCAAGGTCTCTCACTTCCTCAACCTCTCTCAATACTGAACCCTGGGAAACACCACTGTATTGCTATCCAGTCTGAAAAGTAACCGTTTACCGTTACTCTTTATTTTCAGTCCCTTAGCAAATTTTGTATCCTACCTTATCTCCAATTTCATCCCTAAACCTCAACCTTTTAACATCTTCCATGAATCCCACATCTGATCAAGCGTTTGGCTCCCCTTCCTAAGGTTTTTATCTTGATGTCTATTGTGTTTTTCTCGTGCCTGTCATGTGATTTGGAACATTTTACTATCTTATGGTCAGTTTAAATATTGTACGTATTCTACTCTTAATTCATTCTCTTCTTGGTTGCCGTGCTATACTTGACCCCAATGGGAAGAGAGAAAAAGTTGGAATGAGTGGTTTGGCGGATCTCAAACATTGCAACAGTCCTGAAGTTACCCACTTCAGGCCACAGCATGCCATTCAGTCCATCTTAGTTCACCCATTCAGGTTCAAGGTACTTTAAGGAATACAGAATGTGCTTTCAAAGTTTGCAGATGATACAAAAATTAAAACAATGAGGAGAATAATAGCAGATTTCAGGAAGGCATTGATAAGACTTGTAAAACAGGTAGACACACAATGTATTTTGGCAGCATTGAGGTGAGGCAATGTAAACTAAATGTTATAATTTTAAACGAGGTGTAGGAACGAAGAACAACAGGTTTATGTGCAGAAATCTTTGAAGATAGCAGGACAAGTTGAGAAGCTGTTCAAAAAGCTTGTGGGACCCTGGGCTTTATAAAGAGGAAAAGAGTGCAAAAACAAGGAAGTTGTACTGAACATTAAAACACTGGCTAGGCCTCAGCTGGAGAACTCTGTTCAATTCTAGGTACCACACTAGGAAGGATTACAAGACCTTGGAGAAGGTGCAGAAGAGATTTACTAGAATGATACTAGAGATAAGGAACTACTTTCAGAGAGACTGGAGAAGCTGAAGTTCATCTCCTTGGAGTAGAGAAGGTTAAGGGGAGATTTGATAGTGGCGTTCAAATTCATGAATATTTTTGATAAAGTAAATGAGGAAAGTTGTTTCCAGTAACACTCAAGAAGCTCAACAGCAACTAGGATAAAGCAGTCCACCACTTTAAACATTCACTCCCTCCAGCCTAGCACACCACGACGGCAGCGTGTACCTACAAGATGCACTGAAGCAACTTGCCAAAGTTTCTGCAACATCACTTCTCAAACGCACAGCTTCAGCTGCCTAGGTCAAAGGTAGCATGACAACACCATCACCTGCACTCTCACATAATCCTGACTTGAAAATATATTACTGTTCCTTCAGCATCACTGGACCAAAATCTTAGAACTGCCAACTAACAGCACAGTGGAGGTACCTACACCAACACAGACTGCAGTGGCTCAAGAAGACAGCTCACCACCACTTTACAAGGGCAATTTGGAATATGCGATAAAGATGGATTCTACCAGTGTTGCCCATGAATGGGTGAATAAAGTGGCAGAACTATCAGAAACAGATTTAAAGTTTTTAAGAAAGTAAAATACCGCAGATGTTAGAAATTAAAACAGAAAATATTCACATCTGGCAGCATCTGTGGAGGGAGAAAAGAGTTAATGTTTCAGGTTGATGACCTTTCAAGAGAACTCAGTATTGACAAAAAGGTCATCAACCTGAAACACTAACTGTTTCTCTCTCCATAACTGCTGCCAGACCTGTTCAGTATTTCCAGCACTTTTTATTTTATTACAGATTTAAGGTAATTGGGAAAAGAACCAGAGGCAACATGGGGAAACTTTTTTACTTATGCCTGTAATGGTGTTGGAAGCAAATTCAATGGACAAATGCGTTTTACAGCTTGGTTTATAGTTCAGAACTCACAGCAGTACAGTATAAGGGCTGCCTAAAATCCACATCATTCTTCCCCCAACCAGCATCATCAAAACAGGTTAACCAGTCCTTCACCCCCTTTCTAGGATCTTGCTGTTCCCAAAAGGCATGTCAATGTGACAGCACTTGTACAAGTATAAACTGATCGGTGTTATCACTGATTTGCAATGGGTGGGTCATCAATCTAGCCAATAACCCCAGCATGACAGATAAGGGAATGTCTATGGATATTGTCCATATGAACTTCCTGATGTTTTAGAAGGTTCCACTCAAGAGATTAGCAAAATAACAAAGTAACTTTCACAGAATCAGAGTGCAGACTCGATGGGCCGAAGGGCCTGCACTAACATGTGAGAATCACCTGACCTACCTTCCTAATCCCATTTACCAGCACTTGGCCCATAACCTTGAATGTTATGACGTGCCAAGTGCTCATCCAAGAACTTTTTAAAGGATGTGAGGCAACCCGCCTCCACCACCCTCCCAGGCAGCGCATTCCAGACCGTCACCACACTCTGGGTAAAAAAGTTTTTCCTCACATCCCCCCTAAACCTCCTGCCCCTCACTTTGAACTTTTGTCCCCTCATGACTGACCCTTCAACTAAAGGGAACAGCTGCTCCCTATCCATCCTGTCCATGCCCCTCATAATCCTGTACACCTCGATCAGATCACCCCTCAGTCTTCTCTGTTCCAACGAAAATAACCCAAGTCTATCCAACCTCTTTTCATAACTTAAATGTTTCATCCTAGGCAACATCCTGGTGAATCTCCCCTGCATCCTGTCCAGTGCAATCACATCCTTCCTATAATGCGGCGACCAGAACTGCACAGTACTCCAGCTGTGGTCTCACCAAGGTTCTATACAACTCCAACATGCTCTCCCTACTTTTGTAATCTATGCCTCGATTGATAAAGACAAGTGTCCCATATGCCTTTTTCACCACCCCACCAACATGCCCCTCCGCCTTCAGAGATCTATGGATACACACGCCAAGGTCCCTTTGTTCCTCAGAACTTCTTAGTGTCATGCCATTCATTGAATACTTCCTTGTCAAATTACTCCTTCCAAAGTGCATCACCTCACACTTTTCAGGGTTAAATTCCATCTGCCACTTATCTACCCATTTGACCATCCCGTCTATATCTTCCTGTAGCCCAAGACACTCAACCTCACGGTTAACCGCCCAGCCAATCTGTGTCATCCGCAAACTTACTAATCCTACCTCCCACATAGTCATCTATGTCGTTTATATAAATGACAAATAATATGGGACCCAGCACAGATCCCTGTGGTACGCCACTAGATATTGGCTTCCAGTCACTAAAGCATCCTTCTGTCATCACCCTGTTTCCTACAACTAAGCCAATTTTGAATCCACCTTATCAAATTACCTGTGCATTTGCCTTCTTTATAAGTCTCCCAGGTGGGACCTTGTCAAAGGCTTTGTTGAAATCCATATAAACTACATCAACTGCACTACCCTCATCTACACACCTGGTCACCTCCTCAAAAATTTCAATCAAATTTGTTCGGCGTGACCTCCCTCTGACAAAGCCATGCTGACTATCCCTGATCAAACCTTGCCTCTCCAAGTGGAAATAGATTCTCTCCTTCAGAATTTTCTCCAATTGTTTCCCTACCACTGACATGAGACTCACTGGTCTGTAGTTCCCTGGCTTATCTCGACAACCCTTCTTAAACAGCGGAACCACATTAGCTGTTCTCCAGTCCTCTGGCACCTCCCCCCTGGCCAGAGAGGAATTGAAAATTTGAATCAGATCTCCTGCGATCTCCTCCCTTGCCTCCCTCAGCAGTCTGGGACTCAAATCATCCGGGCCTGGAGATCTGTCCACTTTTAAGCCTGCCAACACCTCCAATACCTTGTCACTCCTGATATCAATTTACTTAAGGACTTCGCAGTCTCTCTCCCCGAGTTCAATACCTTCATCCTCATTCTCTTGGGTGAAGACGAATGTGAAGTATTCGTTCAACACTACTGATGTCCTCTGGCTCCACCCATAGATTGCCCCCTTGGTCCCTAATAGACCCTACTCTTTCCCTGGTTATCCTCTTCCCATTGATATACTTATAGAATATCTTGGGATTTTCCCTACTATTACCAGCCAGAGCTTTCTCATATCCCCTCTTTGCTCTCCTAATTTTCTTAAGCTCCACTCTGCACCTTCTGTACTCCACTAATGACTCCATTGATTTGCTTCCCTTGTACCTGCTAAAAGCCTCTCTTTTCCCTTCTCATCATAACCTGAATATCTCTGGTCATCCATGGTTCTCTGGGCTTGTTACTCCTTCCTATCACCCTAGAGGAAACATGTTGAGCCTGCACCCTCCCCATTTCCTTTTTGAACACCACCCACTGCTCCTTTGTAGATTTCCCCACAAGTAGCTGTTCCCAGTTTAACTTGGCCAGATCCTGCCTTAATTTATTAAAATCCACTCTACCCCAATCCAAAACATTTTTTTTGCAACTTGTCTATTTCTTTGTCCATAACAAACTTAAACTGTACCATGTTGTGGTCGCTATCACTAAAATGCTCCCCCACCACCACCTCAGCCACCTGTCCGGCTTCATTCCCCAGAATTAGGTCCAGCACTGTGCCATCCCTTGTTGGACCCTCTACATATGAACCTAAAAAGTTCTCCTGTACACATTTCAAGAAATCCACTCCATCCAAGCCCTTAACACTATGTCTATCCCAATTAATGTTGGGAAAGTTGAAATCACCTAATATAATTACCCTGTTGATATTGTTTTTACACATCTCCGCAAATTGTGCACATATTTGCTCCTCAATTTCCCGGTGACTATCTGGGGGTCTATAATAAACACCTAACAATGTGGCTGCCCCTTTTGTATTCCTAAACTCTCCCCACAAAGCTTCATTTGATGTCCCCTTCAAGATATCATCCCTCTTTACTGCAGTAACTGACTCCTTAACTAATAATGCAATGCCTCCTCATCTTTTACCCCCTCCCCTGCCTCGCCTGAAGATTCTATATCCCGGAATGTTGAGCTGCCAATCCTGCCCCTCCCTCAACCATGTCTCAGCGATGGCTACTATATCACAATTCCACGTATCAATCCTCACCCTTAACTCATCCGTTTTACCTGTAATACTCCTGGCATTAATATAGAGGCCACCCAGCCTTGCCTTACTCCCTTGAAACTTAATGCAGCTGTAGTCCCTCTGACTTGATTGTTTTACTGTACTATGATGGTTCCCTATTCTGCTAACATTCTGTGTCCCCTCCCCCTGCTGAATTAGTTTAAACTCCTCCCAACAGCACAAGCAAACCCGCCCGCAAGGATGTTAATCCCACTCTGGTTCAGATGAAGACTGTCCCGCTTGTACAGGTCCCTGTGATCCAGGAATCTAAAACCCTCCCTCCTGCACCAACTCTTAAGCCACGTATTCATCTGCACTATTCTCCTATTTCTGAGCTCACTAGCACGTGGCACTGGGAGTAATCCAGAGATTACAACCCGAGAGGTCTTGCTTTTTAGTCTACTGCCTAACTCCCTGAATTCTTGATGCAAGACCTCATCCCTCTTTCTACCTATGTCATTGGTACCAACATGTATCATGACCTCTACCTTATCACCCTCCCCCTTCAGGATGCCCTGCAGCTGTTCAGTGACATCCCAGACCCTGGCACCAGGGAGACAACATACCATCCTGGAGTCACATTGACGGCCACAGTAGCGCCTATCTGTTCCCCTGACTATAGAATCCCCTATTACTATTGCTCTTCCTCTCTTCTTCCCCTCCTGTATAGACAGGCTGCTTGTGGTGCCAGAAGCTTGGCTCTGTCTGCACTCCCTGGAGGAACCAGCGTCATCATCAGCCTCCAAAATGGAATAACAATTTGCAAGTGGGACCCCAGGGGACTCCTGAACTACCTGCCTGTTTCTCTTGGACTGCCTGGTGGTCACCCATTCCCTTCCTTCCTCAATTCCTTTCAGCTGCAGTGTGACCACCTCTCGAAACTTTGTGCCAAGGGTTGGTTGGGAACTAGAAGAGAGTAAAGTTAAAGGAAATGTTCTGAGTGGTGGGATGTGACAAGTGGTGTTCCCCAGGGATCTACTGAGGCCTCAGCTTTCACCATAGCTTTCAATGACTTGGATGAAGGTACAGATCTAAGTAAGGAGTCACAGGAGGTTGTGTGGATGGCAAAAGGAAGTTGCAAAGGGACATAGATTAAGTCTACAGCAGATGAAGTTCAATGTGGAATAGTGTGAGGTCACATCCATTTAGGATTCAAGAAAGACAAATGTGCAAAACTAGGAACTGTGAAAGAGCAAAAGGGTTTGGGTGTTCATGTACACAAATCACTAAAACCAAGTGCACAGGTAATAAATGATAGCAGTATCTCTCCTCTCAAAAACATCCCAAAGCACAGAACATTATATGATTTCTTTTCAAATTGGGAGTCACTGATGTCATGAAACCAAAAGGAGTAAGAGCTTCCATTTATACAACACCTTTATAGAAGCACTCTCTACAACCTCAAGACATCACAAAGCATTTTACAGCCAACAAAGTACTCGTGAACTGTAGTCACTTTCAGAACTCAGGCAACTGATTGCAGAGGAAGATCCCACAGACAGTAATGTAATAGCGAATGAACCCATTTTAAAGATGGTATTTGAGAGATAAATGTTGTTCAGGGCACTGGAGGGAATTTCCTGATGTTTCTTGAGCTCTGGCCTTGGGATCTTTTACATTCACCTGACAGAAGTCAGGGCCTCAGTTTAACATCTCTTCTGAAAGACTGCACCTCCAATGGTGCAGCACTCTCACGGTAGCGCATGGGTGTATCAGTCTGGATTATGTTGTCATTTATTGCAAGCGGAATGGAATATCAAAATAGGGATTTTTACTGCTGTTGTGCAGGGGTTGGTGGGACCACATCTGGAGTACTGTGTACAGTTTTGGTCTTCTTAGTTAAGAAAGGATAAATGTGTTAGAAGTAGTTGAGAGAAGGTTCCCTTGACTGGCAGCTGGAATTGGGGGGTGGGTGCTTATTGTATGAGAAAAGGTTGGGCAGGCTGGGCCATTGGAGTTTAGAAGATTGAGGTGATCTTATTGAAACATCTAAAATCCTGAAGGGACTTGCCAGGGTGGATGCTGAAAGGATGTTCCCCCTTGTGGGAGAGACCAGAACTAGGGGACCAGTGGAGGCAGGGTCATTGAGTATTCTTAAGGCAGAAGGAGATAGGTTCTTGACTAACAAGGGAGTCAGAGGCTATCGGGGCCAGGCAGGATGTGGAGTTGGGCACCAATCAGATCAGCTACGATCTTACTGAATGGTGGAGCAGGCTCGAGGGGCCAAGTGGCCTACTCCTCCTCCTAACTCATATGTTCATGGCCCATAATCTCTGGATTCGGATGAGTGTTTCCAATGAATTAAACTAGATCCAAATGGATTAAGAGAAAATACCTTTGTTTAAGATAATCAGTCAAACTTGTGTCGTGGCTCATTGATGTTACCAAGAGTGACATACATTCATACACAGGACCAGTTCTCAATTAAAAAGAGAGGAACACGTTCAAGCCTTGCGCCTTTTTTTGAATTACCCAGGAACTCAGACAGTCGGTGGGGGGGGGGTGCTGCTGCTGTAGATCCCCTGTTACTTTTTCCATGACAACCCCTTGGGGGCCAATCAGTGTCGACCTGCCCGTCGATTGTTGCGACGGTTTGAAATTTGGAACTCTTGTGTTTGTCCGGATGAGCGCGAGGCCCAAAAGCTTCAGCGACCTGGCCTCTCTTTGAGAGCAACAATCAAGACCTGCACCAACAGGCTCCTGTCAAAATACACTTTTCCGGATTGTTCCAGGAGCTCCCATCAAGTACAGAGCCAGGCTAGAGAGGTTCTGTGACCACCTCACCTGCCACCCCCCCCCTCCCCCCCCACCACCCCCCACCACCGCCCACCCAGCCAACTGTGCCCTGCCCCCTCCCCCCCCAGCCCCCAGTCCCCAGTCCACCCCCGCAGCCCACCCCCCCCAGCCCCTAGTCCACCCCCCCAGCCCCCAAGCCCACTGTCCCCCTCCCCTTCCCCTCCACTCCAGTGGAGCCCCGCCCTGGACTCCGCCTTCCGGTGGGCCCCACACGTCGCCTCAGGGTCACCGCCCCCTTTAAGAGATTCCCTGCTTTGTCATTCCCGAGCTCCACGGGGGCCTCCGCGCTCACTCACCCTCCACATACATCCAAACCCCTCTAAATGCGCCCCAACCCCCACCTTCCCCCTTCTCCTAGGCCCAGGTCCAGCCGGCGCCCCAACACGGGGCCAAAACCCGCGGCGAGCAGCCAATCCCCGCACCCATACGGCCTTTCCCGGCCGGCTCGCCACGTCCCCTAAACATCCCGCGCCCCCTTTCCCCGATAAACCCATCCCCGGCCGGCGGATGGCACCGGATTGCCCCCCGCTCCGCTCACCCACCATCATCTTTCCGCCTCGTCTCTCCGAGCGCCTCCGTCCGAACCTTCCAGCAACCGACCCAACACGCACGGCGTCTTGACGTCACACGGCGCCCTCGCGTGCAGCTGCCACGGTAACGACCGACGCCGGCGCTCTGCCAGGATCAAAGATGGCGACCCCACCACCCATTGCACTGGCCAATTCTGGATGTGAGGGTAAAAAGGGATCTGCACACTGGAGAAATAGGGATCTGCATTGGAATACAGGGATCTGCACACTGGAAAAATAGGGATCTGCATTGGAATACAGGGATCAGTACACTGGAAAAATAGGGATCTGCATTGGAATACAGGGATCTGCACACTGGAGAAAAAGGGATCTGCATTGGAATACAGGGATCAGTACACTGGAGAAATAGGGATCTGCACTGGAATACAGGGATCTGCACACTGGAGAAATAGGGATCTGCGTTGGAATACAGGGATCAGCACACTGGAAAAATAGGGATCTGCATTGGAATACAGGGATCAGCACACTGGAGAAATAGGGATCTGCTTTGGAATACAGGGATCTGCACACTGGAGAAATAGGGATCTGCATTGGAATACAGGGATCAGTACACCAGAGAAATAGGGATCTGCATTGGAATACAGGGATCAGCACACTGGAGAAATAGGGATCAGTACACTGGAGCAATAGGGATCTACATTGGAATACAGGGATCAGTACACTGGAGAAATAGGGATCTGCATTGGAATACAGGGATCAGCACATTGGAGAAATAGGGATCTGCACTGGAATATAGGGATCAGCACACTGGAGAAATAGGGATCTGTACTGGAATACAGGGAACAGTACACTGGAGAAATAGGGATCTGCATTGGAATACAGGGATCTGCACACTGGAGAAATAAGGATCTGCATTGGAATACAGGGATCTGCACACTGGAGAAATAGGGATCTGCATTGGAATACAGGGATCAGTACACTGGAGAAATAGGGATCTGCATTGGAATACAGGGATCAGTACACTGGAGAAATAGAGATCTGCATTGGAATACAGGGATCAGTACACTGGAGAAATAGGGATCTGCTTTGGAATACAGGGATCAGTATACTGGAGAAATAGGGATCTGCTTTGGAATACAGGGATCAGCACACTGGAGAAATAGGGATCTGCATTGGAATACAGGGATCTGCACACTGGAGAAATATGGATCTGCTTTGGAATACAGGGATCAGCACACTGGAGGAATAGGGATCTGCATTGGAATACAGGGATCAGTACACTGGAGTAATAGGGATCTGTACACTAGAGAAATGGGGATCAAGACACTGGGATATAAGGATCTGTTCACTGGTGAATATGGATCTGTACACTAGAGAAACTGGGATCTGTACACTTGAGAAATGGGGATCAATACACTGGTATATAGGGAGAAGTACACTGGAGAAAAAGTGATCTGTACACTAGAGAAATGGGGATCTGTACATTGGAGAAATAGGGATCTGTACACTGGGATATAGGGGTCTGTTCACTGGAGAATAGGGATCTGTACACTGGAGAAACTGGGGATCTGTACACTGGAGAATTAGGGAACAGTACACTATAAAATAGTGATCTGTACAGTGGACAAATAGGGATCCGTACACAAGAATCTGGGGTTCTGTAAACTGGAGAAATAAGGGCCTGTACCTTGGGGAATAAGGGTCAATACACTGACAAATAGGATCTGGACGATGCAGAAAAAGGGATCTCTGCGCTGGAGAAACAGGGATCTGAACAATGGGATATAGGGATCTGTTCACTGGAGAGTAGGGATCTGTACACTAGAGAAACTGGGATATAGGGATGTCATGTCAATAAAACATGAAAATGAAACTATGTACATCAAAACCTTATTCTTTTTCGCTATTTAAAAACTGACTTTTGCTGAACCAAATGATGGCTGTTATAGGTCACATGTCTCACAAGATTGGCTGTCTGTCCTGGAAGCTACCAAGGGAGATACCAAAACAAAGGGGTTCCACTCTCATCCTTGTGATGAATTGAATTCAGGGATAGAAGGTACTATAGCTAAATTTGCACTTGACACCAAAATAGGTGGGAAAGTAAGTTGTAATGAAGAAATAAGAAATTTACAAATGGATATGGACAAGTTAGGCTAATGAGCCAAAATTTGGCAGATGGAGTTTAACGTGGATAAGTGTGAGGTTATCCATTTTGGTTGGAAGAATAAAAAGGCAACTTATTATTTAAATGGAGAGAAACTTCAGAATGCTTCAGTGCAGAGGGATCTGGGCGTCCTCGTGCATGAATCACTGAAAGCTAGTATGCAGGTACAACTGTTAATAAGGAAGGCAAATGGAATTTTGGCCTTTATTGCTAAAGGAATAGAATATAAAAATAGGGAAGTGTTGTTGCAACTGTACAAGGCATTGGTGAGACCCCACCTGGTGTACTGTGCACAGTTTTGGTCCCTTTACTTGAGGAAGGATGTAGTTGCATTGGAGGCTGTTCAGAGGAGGTTCACTAGATTGATTCCAGAGATCCGGGGCTTGTCTTGTGAGGAGAGATTGAGCAGTTTAGGCTTCTACTCGCTAGAGTTTAGAAGGATGAGAGGAGATCTAATTGAGGTATATAAGATGCTAAAGGGGATAGACAAAGTAGACATTGAGTGGATGTTTCCCCTTGTGGGGCATTCTAGAATGAGAGGCCATAGTTTTAGGCTAAGGGGTGGTAGATTTAAATCAGAGATGAGGAGGAATTACTTTACTCAAAGGGTCATGAATCTGTGGAATTCACTACCTCAGAGTGCAGTGGATGCCGGAACACTGAATACATTTAAGGAGGAGATAGACAGATTTTTAATTAGTAACGGGTTGAAAGGTTATGGGGAGAGGGCAGGAAATTGGAGTTCAGTCCGTAATGAGATCAGCCATGATGGTATTGAATGGTGGGGCAGGTTTGAGGGGCTGAATTGCTGACTCCTGCTCTTAGTTCTTATGTTCTTATTATGTTCTTATGTTGTGGAATCTTACATCCCATTGTAGGATCACATAATCACAAAACTAGAAAGCTAACAGATGAAGTGGTTCCCCAGTCAGGGCAATAACAAAGACAGAGATATCAAAACTTTTTATACCTGAAGAGGTATTAACCGCCACCAGTTTACTCCTAAGGGGAGCAATGGATTTTGGCCTTTAAGCGTTGCTTCAATCCAGTGTCACCCTGGCTCAGCTAGAGACTGTTCACTTCTGATGTCAGAGGTTGTGGGTTCAAGTCCCATTACAGAGAATTCAGTACAAAATTGTAGGCTGGCACTCTACTGCAGTACTGATGGAGTGCTGCATGGTCAAGAGGTGCTGTCCTTCAGATTAGATGAACTTTCTTGAGTTTCTGATAAGATAACAGAGAGGGTTAATGTGGTGTTTATGGACTTACAACAGCCGTTTGATAAAGAGCCACACAACAGACTCATAAGCATAGAGGTCATCAGATAGATAGGAGGGACAGTAGCAATATGGATACAAAATTGGCTGAGTGACAAGAAACAAAGAATAATGGTGAACGGAAGATTTACTGACTGGGGGAACGTTTACAGCCACAGTCACTTGTTAGTACAGAATTTGAATATTGCTGAAAAGAGAGACACTCATCAGGACAAATGCAAGAATGGCAAATTTCAAATTATCACAACAATTCATGCTACAGGAGAAAAGGGTGCTGATTTGTTGGCAAGTTGACTCTGATTGGCTGAGGCGATGCCATGGAGAAAGCAGTGAGGAACTATAGACTCCCCAAGCACCTGGGTAATTCCAGAAAGGTAGAAAACGGGTCCCTGTGTATCAATGTTTTTTGGCTTCTAGCAAGCATAGTGAGCCAAGTTACAAGCTCGAGTGATTATCATTAGTTGGTTGTTAGTGTGGCCATTAGCACACTCAGGATTGTTCAGCAAGCGCTGAATCACATCTAACAGTAGACATTTTGTTTTGGATTTTGCAATTGCCGGCTGGTTGAGTACAGTCTGTATTCTGCTATTATCAGCAACCGAAGGATCATGCTTTTTGATTCACTCAGCCAATCTTTGCGAAGTATGGCCTATGTACCTCACACAACACTGGTACTGAAATTCATGCACAGCGTTGCGCAGTTGTGCGGCAGACACAAGCTCCTTTTGAACTGATGGCAGCATCCTGTTACTGGAAAATGCCACTCGCGTAGTCACTGCTTAGTAGCAGTGTGAAACGGTTTGCTTAACCTCAAATTTTTGAGATACTTTGCCTTTCCAGGGTAATTTGCAGTAGACAGGACACACTTTTCCGGTCCAAAGGTGGTGAGCTTTGGCCCATTTGCACAATAGACAGCGAGTAGTTATGATCCAATCAGGGTAGTCATCATCCTGCAGCTGTTCTGCCCATGTGTGTTCTAATTGGCTGCTGCATTTCCTACATTACCACAGTGACTACATTTGAAAAAAGTTCTTCATTGGCTATGATGTGCTTTTGGGGTGTCCTGAGGTTGGGAAAGGTGTTGCAGAATAGGATTAATTAATGACCTCATAGTGAGGCACCCCTAGGTAGCAGTGATCATAATATAATTGAATTTTACATTAGTTTGAGAGAAAGGAGGCTAGCATTTTAAACCTAAATAAGGGCAATTATGAGGGCATGAAAGCAGAACCATCTAAAGTGAACTGGCAAATGAGGTTAAGGGATGGGTCATTAGAGATGCAGCGGCAGACATTTAAAGGGATATTTCAGAATACACAGAATAGATAAATTCCAGTAAGAAAGAAAAATTCCAAGGGGCTGACCCACCATCCATGGTTAACTGGGAAGGTTAAAGATAGTAACAAACTTAAAGAAAAAGCATAAGGGGGAGCGGCAGGTCAGAAGATTGGACCGAATACAAAGAACAGCAAAGAAAAGATTACTAAGGAGGGGGAAAATTGCAGTATGAGAGAAAGTTAGCTAGAAATATAAAAGCAGATAGTAAAAGTTGCTATATATATATTCAAATAAGAAAAGAGTTAACAAAGTGAGCATTGGTCCTATAGAAAGTGAGTCTGGAGAATTAATAATGGAAAATAAGGAGATGGCAGATGAATCGAACATGTATTTTGCATCCGTCTTCACTATAGAGGATACAAGTAACATCCCGGAAATAGCTGTAAATCAGGAAATGGGAGGGAGGAAGGAACTCAAGAAAATTACAATCACCAGAGGAGTGGTATTGAGCAAATTGCTGGAGCTGCAGGGTGACAAGTCCAAGAATCCTGATGGACTTCATCCTGGGGCCTTAAAATAAGTAGCTAATGAGATAGTTGATGCATTGGTTTTAAGTTTTCCAAAATTCACTGGATTCGGGAAAGATTCTGTTGTCGATTGTGTAAAGAACATAGCTTTTTATTTCTGTTGGACTGTGGATTAAAATTACAATGGCTGCAGTTTGAAGGACATATCTACTGAAACACTGTGAGCGATATATACAATGTTGCTGCCCTGGAACTGAGTGTGGCATGAGAGACAGAATGGTGCCAAGGAGGAGTCTGGCCTAATGGGGAACGGTCTGGCAACAATGTTTTAATTGGCTCCTGACCAGGTCAACAGGGTTTGTATGAGAGCAGAATAGCTCCTAGCCTGAAAGGAAAAAGACCTAAAACCTCTCTCTCCAGTGTGTGTAAGATCCCAGTAATTCTACAATAATAACTAGCTGGCTTTTTTTCCCTCATATCTCTATAACCGGCTCACTCTCTGAAAACCCCTGTCAAGAGGCAAAGGGGAAAATCACTGTTAGAAACATGGAAAGGCAAGTGCTCAACCAGAGAAATAAAGACTGGAAAGTGCTGGAAGACTAACGCGTGTCATCAACAAAGAACTGAAAGGAATTTGGAAGACATTGATCAAAATCAACCCATCGAATCGTATAGTCCAGAATTGGTGCTATTGAACTGTTCTATCCCACCCCTAAGATCTATGTTTTTGTGTGTTTTATGTGTCTTGTATGCGTTATAGGAACTTAAGAAGGGGTAGAGTTTAGGTTATAGAGTTAGAAATTAGCAGTTCTTTCTTTTGCCACTGGTTAAAGACAATTTGTTGAATAAACAGTTATTTACTTATTAAGTTTACGAACCTGGTGTGCGTATTCGGTTAACCTAAAGTAAACAATTAGATGGTTTGATCAAACTTTTCACATTTGTCACGGCTCAGGGAGCAGTGGGGCTTGATATTGCAGCGCACTATCCCCAGTGAGTTGTGACAATTGTCATAAAAACCCATCTGGTTCACTACTATCCTTTAGGGAAGGAAATCTGCCATCCTTGTCTGGTCTGGCCTACACGTGACTCCAGACCCACAGCAATGTGGTTGACTCTTAAATGCCCTCTGAACCAAGGTAAGTAGGGATGGGCAATAAATGCTGGCCTAGCCAGCGATGCCCACATCCTATGAACGAATAAACATAAGGATTGGAAAATAGTGAATATAACTCCTTGATTCAAAAAGGGAGGGAGACAGAAAACCGGAAACTACAGGTCAGTTAGCTTAACATCTGTCAGAGGGAAATTGTTAGAAGCTATTACAAAAAATATAATAGCAGGGCACTTAGAAAAAAATCAAGATAATCAGGCAGAGTCAACATGGTTTTGTGAAAGGGAAGCCATGTTTAACCAAGTTATTGGAGTTCTTTGAAGGAGTCATATGTGCTGTGAATAAAGGGGAACTGGTGGATGTACTGTACTTAGATTTCCAGAATGCATTTGATAAAGTGCCACATCAAAGTGGAAAATAAAGGCACATGGGGTAAGGGATACAGAGTGGCATGGATAGAAGATTGGCTAGCTAACTGAAAACAAAGAGTAGGCATAAATGGATCATTTTCTGATTGGCAACATGTGACGAGTGATGTGCCACGGGGATCAGTGCTGGGGCCTCAACTTTTTACAATTTATATTAATGACTTGAATGAATGGACTGAAAGTGTGGTTGCTAAATTTGGTGATGACACAAAGATAGGTAGGAAAGTATATTGCAAAGAGGACATAAGGAGGTTACAAAGCAATATATATAGGTTAAGTGAGTGGGCAAAGATCTGGCAAATGTAATATAATGTGGGGAAATGCAAAATTGTTCATCTTGTCAGGAAGGATAAAAAAGAAACTTATTATCAAAATGGTGAGAGATTACAGAGCTCTGAGATGCAGATTGATCTGGGCGTTCTGGTGCATGAATCACAAAAGGCTAGTATTCAGGTACAGCAAGTAATTAGGAAAGCACATAGAATGTTATCGTTTATTGTGTGGGAAATTGAATACAAAAGCAGGGAGGTTATGCTTCAATATTAGATTTTACTTCAGTTGTACAAGGCATTGGGGAGACCACAACAACAGCAGATAAAAGCAAAATACTGCGGATGCTGGAAATCTGAAACAAAAACAGAAAATGCTGGAAAAACTCAGCAGGTCTGTCAGCCTCTGTGGAGATAGAAAAACAAAGTTAACGTTTCGAGTCTGTATGACCCTTCTTCTGAGACCACATCTGGAGCACCCTGTACAGGATTGGTCTGCTTATTTAAGGAAGGATGTAAATGCGTTAGAAGCAGTTCAGAGAAGGCTTACAAGGCTAATACTTGGATTGGGCGGGTTGTCTTATGAGGAAAGGATGGACAGGTTAGGCTCGTATCCACTGGAACTTAGAAGAGTAAAATGTGACTTGCTTAAAACATATAGGATCCTGAGGGGTCTTGACAGGGTGGATGTGGAGGAGGATGTCTCCTCTTGTGGGAGAGTCTCGAACTAGGGGTGACGGTTTAGTAAGAAGAGGTCACTCATTTAAGACAGAGATGAGGAGAAATTCTTTCTCCCAGAGGGGTAGTGAGTCTTTGGAACTCTCTTCCTGAAAAGGCAGTGGGAGTTTGAATATTTTTAAGGCAGAGCTAGATAGATTCTTGATTAACAAGGTGGGGGGGGGGGGGGTGAAAGGTTATCGGGGTTAGGCAGGAGTGTGGGGTCGATGGGGTTACAATTGGCTCATCTTGTCGAAGGGCGGAGCAGGCTCGAGGGGCCGAGTGGCCTTACTCCATAGAACCAGAGAAAAGTTACAGCACAGAAGGAGGCCATTCGGCCCATCTTGTCCATGCCAGCTCCTGCTCCTAGTTGCAAGTTCTTTGTTTCAGCCTCTGTTTTGCTCAGTGTTAGGGGGTAGGAGCTGTGTTTGGGGGTGGGGGGGGGGGGGGGGGGGGGGGGGGGGGGGGGGGGGGGGGGGGGGGGGGGGGGGGGGGGGGGGGGGGGGGGGGGGGGGGGGGGGGGGGGGGGGGGGGGGGGGGGGGGGGGGGGGGGGGGGGGAGGTGGGGAGGTCAAGGCCAGTCCCTGAATACTGGAGGAGGCAGTGGAAGGGCGGGTGCTTCTCGTGTGACTGATAACCGATGCAACCCATTAGGAATGCGCCGTTGTGATTGACGGTTTTACTCACCAATAGGAACAGAGAGTGTTGCAGTCCCGGTGTGTTGGAACCAATCGGAATGCAATCCATGGCCCTGGCACTGTCGAGCGGGGGGGGGGGGGGGGGGGGGGGGGGGGGGGGGGAGGGGGTCCGGGGTAAAAAAAAACGGCTGCGGGGCTCTGATTGACAGTTGCTGCTGCCAATAGAGAAGCAGCTTTCTTCGGGGTTGCCCAATGAGGAGGGGGAGAGGTGTGGGCTGGCGCGTGAGGCGCTTGATAGACAGGGCGTTGCGGCCAATGGGAGTAGGCGGGCGGTGCGGATTGAGCCAATGCGGAGGGGTCTTCTTCCCCCCCCCCCCCCCCCCCTTCCCTCCTCCCCGGGCGATTGATGGACAGCGGCTGCAGGAGGGAGGAGGGAGGATGGGGCCGCTGGTGTTCGGCTGCTGGGTGGTTCTCCTCCTGCTCCAGCGGACACTGGTCATTGCAGGTGAGTTCATGCATTGGAGAGGTCACCCCGGCTAAACCCGCCCGGGGGTGGGGGGGAAGCCCATTGCCAGGACTGGTCCATCTGGCCATAGCCCCGAGTCTGACAGCTCCCCCACCCCCAACCCCACACCCTCCATCACTCCCCACCCCCCCACTGCACCCCTCCAACCCCACCCCCCCCACTGCACCCCTCCGACCCCACCCCCCCCCACTGCACCCCTCCAACCCCACCCCCCCCACTGCACCCCTCCGACCCCACCCCCCCCCACTGCACCCCTCCAACCCCACCCCCCCCACTGCACCCCTCCGACCCCACCCCCCCCCCACTGCACCCCTCCGACCCCACCCCCCCCCCACTGCACCCCTCCGACCCCACCCCCCCCACTGCACCCCTCCGACCCCACCCCCCCCCCACTGCACCCCTCCGACCCCACCCCCCCCACTGCACCCCTCCGACCCCACCCCCCCCCCACTGCACCCCTCCGACCCCACCACCCCCCCCACTGCACCCCTCCGACCCCACCACCCCCCCCACTGCACCCCTCCGACCCCACCACCCCCCCCACTGCACCCCTCCGACCCCACCACCCCCCCCACTGCACCCCTCCGACCCCACCCCCCCCCCACTGCACCCCTCCGACCCCACCCCCCCCACTGCACCCCTCCGTCCCCACCCCCCCCCCACTGCACCCCTCCGACCCCACCCCCCCCCCCACTGCACCCCTCCGACCCCACCCCCCCCACTGCACCCCTCCAACCCCCTCACTCTCCCCCCCAACCCCCTCACGCTCCCCCCCAACCCCCTCACGCTCCCCCCCCAACCCCCTCACTCTCCCCCCCCAACCCCCTCACTCTCCCCCCCAACCCCCTCACTCTCCCCCCCAACCCCCTCACTCTCCTCTCCCCCCCAACCCCCTCACTCTCCCCCCCAACCCCCTCACTCTCCCCCCCAACCCCCTCACTCTCCCCCCCAACCCCCTCACTCTCCCCCCCCAACCCCCTCACTCTCCCCCCCCAACCCCCTCACTCTCCCCCCCCAACCCCCTCACTCTCCCCCCCCAACCCCCTCACTCTCCCCCCCCAACCCCCTCACTCTCCCCCCCAACCCCCTCACTCTCCCCCCCAACCCCCTCACTCTCCCCCCCCAACCCCCTCACTCTCCCCCCCCAACCCCCTCACTCTCCCCCCCCAACCCCCTCACTCTCCCCCCCCAACCCCCTCACTCTCCCCCCCAACCCCCTCACTCTCCCCCCAACCCCCTCACTCTCCCCCCCCAACCCCCTCACTCTCCCCCCCCAACCCCCTCACTCTCCCCCCCCAACCCCCTCACTCTCCCCCCCCAACCCCCTCACTCTCCCCCCCAACCCCCTCACTCTCCCCCCCCAACCCCCTCACTCTCCCCCCCCAACCCCCTCACTCTCCCCCCCCAACCCCCTCACTCTCCCCCCCCAACCCCCTCACTCTCCCCCCCCAACCCCCTCACTCTCCCCCCCCAACCCCCTCACTCTCCCCCCCAACCCCCTCACTCTCCCCCCCAACCCCCTCACTCTCCCCCCCAACCCCCTCACTCTCCCCCCCAACCCCCTCACTCTCCCCCCCAACCCCCTCACTCTCCCCCCCAACCCCCTCACTCTCCCCCTCCCCAACCCCCTCACTCTCCCCCCCCAACCCCCTCACTCTCCCCCCCCAACCCCCTCACTCTCCCCCCCCAACCCCCTCACTCTCCCCCCCCCAACCCCCTCACTCTCCCCCCCCAACCCCCTCACTCTCCCCCCCCAACCCCCTCACTCTCCCCCCCCCAACCCCCTCACTCTCCCCCCCCCAACCCCCTCACTCTCCCCCCCCAACCCCCTCACTCTCCCCCCCCAACCCCCTCACTCTCCCCCCCCAACCCCCTCACTCTCCCCCCCCCAACCCCCTCACTCTCCCCCCCCCAACCCCCTCACTCTCCCCCCCCAACCCCCTCACTCTCCCCCCCCAACCCCCTCACTCTCCCCCCCCCAACCCCCTCACTCTCCCCCCCCAACCCCCCCACTCTCCCCCCCCCAACCCCCCCACTCTCCCCAACCCCCCCACTGCACCCCCACTCCCCCCCCCACTGCACCCCCACTCCCCCCCCCACACCCCTCCCCCCACTCCCCCCCTACTGCCCCCTTCCCCCCCCGGACCCTGAGGCAAAGGGAGGCAGCAGGTTCCAGTCCCACTCCCAGCACAAACCCCCCTTCCCTCCCCAACCTCTCAGGTGAATGGTAAAGGAACCCATGGCACCATTTGGTGCACAAGCTCCACTGGCTTGAATGACCTCCTGTTGCTGTAGTCATCCCTAGGATTTCTGCTTGGCTGGCTGGCGGGCGGGGGGGGGGGGGTGTGTGCGGGATTAGCAGGCAAAGCCATAATCTTTTATTGAGCCGGATAAGACACTGAAAGGGGTGGGGTGGGTCATGTTTGCAAACCGAATGGAGTTGTACCCAGTCTGCATTTGGTCTGCCCAGTGTAGAACTGATCCCTTTGTGAATATCGAATAGAGTGTAATAAATTGAAAGAAGTACGTGGAAGCCGCTGGTGATCTCTTGGGAGAGATTAGATCTAGGGTTCAGGGCTTAAAAAATAAGAGGTCTCCCCTGAGAGACGTCTCTCTCAGGTTCGTTAGCCCACGGAATTCTCTTCCCCAGAGGACAGCGGAGGCTGGGTCATTGCAAGCTGAGTGAGACAGATTCTGGATGGACAAAGGAGTTGATCTTGTTGAATGGCCGGAGCAGGCTGAAGGGCCGAATGGCCTACTCCTGCTCCAGAGTCCAATGCTCCATAAAGTCAGAGCCAGACTTTTTCGAGAGCGAAATAAAAAATGCGGAAAATGCTCCAAGTGCTCAGCGGGTCCGTCAGCTTCTGTGAAGAGAAACTTGGAAGTAACATTACCGGTTAACGATCTTTCATGGGAACTGTTAAAAGTTATATTAGACGAAGGGAGGATGGTAGAATGATAAACAGCTGCCATCCAAAAGCAAAAGTGAGTGAAAAACAAAACCTGCAAAGAAAAAAGGAACCAAAACTGGGGCAGAGGTTACGCTCTGTTGAATTGTTGAACTCAATGTTGGGCCCAGAAGGAGCGCAGAGTGCCTAACAGAAAGTTGAGATGATGTCCCTCGAGTTTGCGGTGAGCTTGATTGAAACACTGCAGGAGATCAAGGGTAGAGAGGCTAGTGCGAGAGCAAAGTGGGGTATTAAAATTAATTAAAAGGCTTGGCGGGGGGGGGTCATGTTTGCAAACCGAACGGAGGTGTACCACAAAGCGGTCACCCAGTCTGCGTTCGGTCTGCCCAGTGTAGAACTGATCCCATTGTGAATATCGATTAGAGTGTAATAAGTTGAAAGAAGTACGTGGAAATCAACTGTTGTGCCTGGAAGAAATGTTTTGAGGAATGTGAGAAGGCAGAAGGAAAGAGGGACAGCACCTGAGGAGAGAGAACCATTTACAGCATCAGCTAATGTGGGAACTGGGAGGGGAAGTTGGGTGGTCAGCAGTTTAATGGGAGTAGGATCGAGAGATCAGGAGGTGGGTCTCATGGACAAGATGGGCTCGGAGAGTGGAATGAGGCGAGATAGGAGAGGAACTAGAGAAAGATGCGAGCTCAGGGCTAGGGCAGGGGGAAGAACGAAAGGAAGTTTGGCCAGACAGACTAATGGAAGGGAGGAATGAGGCAGAGGCAGCTGATCGGATTGTCTCAATCTTAGCGACAAAGAAACCCATGAGCTCCTCACACTTATTGTTGGAGTTAGGGGTAGAGGGGGTGGGGAGAGGGGTTTAAGAAGACGAACTGCAGTGAAGAAAAGAAGCCGGGGGCTATTTTTGCATCCCAGGATGATCCTGGGTTGGTGAACAGTTTTAGCAGATGAGAGTAGTACATGATAATGCCTAATGTGGTCCAGTCAGATCTGTCAGTGGATGGCTGAATCATTTGAACACCGTATCCTTTTAAGCCTGCATCCCTTGGACTTAATGGAGTGGAGATGAGGCCCTTATGGGGAATGGACTCCGTGTAAGAGAGTAATGGTTTTATTGGGTACTAAGATGTCGAAGTTGGAGGTTGGGGTGGATTGAGCAGATTGGTAGTTGCAGAGATATCATGGTGAAAGGCTAGACAACTGAGATTTTGGAGGTGAATTGGGTGCAGTTGTTTTTCTAGGGATGGGCACAGGAAGGAGGTAGGGTTGAGGCGTGGAAGGGGAATATGGAGGGAGATCTCTTTAGGGAAGTGATCAGAGACGGCCTTATCTGTGATTAATATCAAAGGTTTAGCCATGTTGCAGGGTCAAGGGGTATCCATGATAGTTGTAAACTCCTGTTCGCTGATCCTACCCAAATCTATTTAAACTGGAATACCCTATCATTATGATATTAATATAATATATTGATATATAACATATATGTGTATCAATATAATATATATAATATCATTATAATACTCTATATTCATATGTAGGGACCTGTTCTCTGCAAACAGAAGGAATACACTCAAGCCTTGCATCTTTTCTGAATTACCCGGGAGCTTGGGGAACCAATAGTTCCCCATTGCTTTTCCATGGCAATGCCTAGGCCAATCGGAGTTGACTTTCCAACCAATCAGCACCTTTTTCTCCTGTAGTATAAATTGTTGTGATCATTTGAAATTTGGCATTTTTGCATTTGTCCTGATGAATACAAGATGAAAAGCTTCAATGACATGTCTCTCTTTTCAGCAAAAAAAAAGTACTTTTCAAATAGCAAGAAACTGAGAAATGGTTGGCAAGTCTCTGATTAGCTGAGGCGTTGTCATGGAGAAGGATGTGGTTGCTTGTGTTTGTCCTGATGAGTGCAAGACAAAAATCTTCAGCAACATGTCTCTCTTTTCAGCAACATTCAAATACTCTTATCAATGGATTAATGTTTAATGAATCAATGTTTAATGTCTATCTTTTTAAACCTTTAAAACAGGTCTAGGAGTTAATGAATATTTGTATTTCCAAGTTCTCAGTCCTGGAGACATAAGCTACATCTTTCAGACGAATCTGGCCAAGGACTTTGGTGGTATCTTTGTAAGTACCGGCTAGTTTTTCCAATCATGCTGTGGTTCTCTAGACCCCTGCTGTTTCAGCCCCTTCCAACGTAACAAGGAGCGTAGGTCACGTGAACAATGTTAGTCTTCTCATTTCTTGAGTTCATTAGAGAAGGAAAGAAACAGTTTCCAGTTGCATAGCAACTTTTGAGCTCTCAAGATGTCGCAAAGATGTCCCTATGTCTTCATGAAGTACTTTTGAAGCGTAGTCACTGTTGTAATGTAGGCGATGCGGCAGCCAATTTGCACCAAGCATGACCCCACAAACAGCAACAGGATAATGACCAGATAATTTTTTTTGTGATGTTGCTTGAGGGATAAATATTGGTCAGGGTATTGGGGAGAACGCCTTTGCACTTCTAGTAGAGGCTGAAGATTCATTTGCATCTACCCAACATGGCAAATAGGGTCTCAGTTCAACATCTGATCTGATAGTCAGCGCTCGACAGTGTAGTACTCCTTCAGTACTGTACTGTAGTGTAAGCCTTGATTATGTGGTCAGGTCTGTGGAGTGAGGTCCCTTTAGGGAGTGTTTAGAATGCTTAGCAGAGGTAAGGCTGTCGAGGGGGCTAGATTGTACCGAAGTTGCTCTCATGCCCCTGCCTAGCGATCATGTGACTGTTTTTTGGCTGGCTGGCATTAATTGCCTATTCCTAATTGCCCTTGAGAAGGTGGTGGTGAGCTGTCTTCTTGAACCGCTGCAGTCCATGTGGTGTAGGTACACCCACAGTGCTGTTAGGGAGGGAGTTCCAGGATTTTGACCCAGCGACAGTGAAGGAACGGCGATGTATTTCCAAATCAGGAAGGTGAGTGGCTTGGAAGGGAACTTCCAGGTGGTGGTGTTCCCATGTTCCCATGTATCTGCTGCCCTTGGCCTTCTAGATGGGAGTGGTCATGGGTTTGGAAGGCGCTGTCGAAGGAGCCTTGGTGAATTCCTGCAGTGCGTCTTGTAGATAGTACACACTGCTGCTACTGTGGAGGGAATGAATGTTTGTGGAGGGTGTTCCAATCAAGCAGGCTGCTTTGTCCTGAGGGAATGGGGCTCGACTTATGCCTCATCCAGGCACAGTAGCTCAGGTAGAAGCATGGGGAAGCTGGAGATGGAGCCTAGAAGTTCCTGCAGTTTTCTGCCAATGAAGGTGGAGGCCATTGCTGCAGTGGACTTCTGCAGAATGTTCAAAAATGGAATCTCTTCCCCCCCCCAGACTCTTCCTGCGCTGATAAGAAATAGGAGCAGTAGGATATTCAGCCCATCGATCCTGCTCTGCCATTTGATAAGATCGTGGCTGATCTGATTATGGTCTTTATTCCACTTTACTGTCTGCCACCCCATAACCCTTGACTCGCTTGTAGATCAAAAACCATCTAACTCAGCCTTGAATATATTCAATGACCCAGCCTCTCCTGCTCTCTGGGGAAGAGAATTCCATTGGCTAACGACCTATGAAAGAAGAAATTCCTCCTCATCTCAGTCTTAAATGTTCGAGCCCTTATTTTGAAAATGTGTCCCCCTAGTTCTAGATTTCCTGACAAGAGGAAAGCATTCTCTTGGTATCTACCCCCCTCAGAATCTTATTGTGGGCGTCACTGGTTAGGCCAGCGTTCATTGCCCATCCCTAGTTGTCCTTGAGAAGGTGGTGGTGAGCTGCCTTCTTGAACCGCTGCAGTCCCTGCGGTGTAGGAGCACCCACAGTGCTGTTAGGGAGGGAGTCACAGGATTTTGATCCAGTGACAGTGAAGCCGATATAGTTTCAGGTCGATGTTAACCCTCAAGATGTGGATATTGCTTGATTAAATGATGGTAACACTAATAGGTGTGAACATAAGAACTAGGAGCAGGATTAGGCAATTCAGCCCCTCGAGCCTGCCCCGCCATTCAATACGATCATGGCTGATCTCATTTTGGCCTCAACTCCAATTTCCCGCCCTCTCCCCATAACCTTTCAACCCGTTACTAATTAAAAATCTGTCTATCTCCTTAAATTTATTCAGCATCCCGGCATCCACTGCACTCTGAGGTATTGAATTCCACAGATTCATGACCCTTTGAGCAAAGTAATTCCTCCTCATCTCTGATTTAAATCTTCCACCTCTTACCTTAAAACTATGGCCTCTCATTCTAGAATGCCCCACAAGGGGAAACATCCACTCAATGTCTACTTTGTCTATCCCCTTTAGCATCTCATGTACCTCAATTAGATCTCCTCTCATCCTTCTAAACTCTAGCGAGTATAGGCCTAAACTGCTCAATCTCTCCTCATAAGACAAGCCCCGGATCTCTGGAATCAATCTAGTGAACCTCCTCTGAACAGCCTCCAATGCAAATACATCCTTCCTCAAGGAAGGGGACCAAAACTGTGCCCAGTACACCAGGTGGGGTCTCACCAATACCTTGTACAGTTGCAACAACACTTCCCTATTTTTATACTCTATTCCTTTAGCAATAAATGCCAAAATTCCATTTGCCTTCCTTATTAACTGTTGTACCTGCATACTAGCTTTCAGCAATTCATGCACGAGGACACCCAGATCCCTCTGCACTGAAGCATCCTGAAGTTTCTCTCCATTTAAATAATAAATTGCCTATTTGTTCTTCCAACCAAAATGGATAACCTCACACTTATCCACGTTAAACTCCATCTACCAAATTTTGGCCCATTCACCTAACCTGCCCATATCCATTTGTAAATTTCTTATTTCTTCATTACAACTTACTTTCCCACCTATTTTGGTGACACCTACAAATTTAGCTATAGTACCTTCTATCCCTGAATCCAAGTCATTAATATAGATTGTAAATAGTTGGGGGCCAAGGACCGAACCCTGTGGCACCTCACTAGTTACCACTTGCCATCCAGAAAAAGACCCAACTCTCTGCTTTCTGTTGGTTAGCCAATCCTCTGTCCAAGCGAATATATTACCCCTAACTCCGTGTGATCTTATCTTGTGTATTAATCTTTTGTGCGGCACCTTATCAAAGGCCTTCTGGAAGTCCAGATATACTACATCTACAGGATCCCCATTATCCACTTTGCTTGTCACATCTTCAAAGAACTCTAGCAAATTAGTCAAACACGATTTACTCTTCATAAAACCATGCTGACTCTGATGGATTGCATTTTGACTTTCCAAATGCCCCATTACTACCTCCTTAATAATGGATTCCAACAATTTCCCAACAACAGACGGTAAACTAACTGGTCTTTAGTTTCCTACTTTCTGTCAACACCCCCCCCACCACCCCTTTTTGAATAAGGGCGTTATATTAGCATTTTTCCATTCCTTTGGAACCTTTCCAGAAGCCAGGGAATTTTGGAATATTATTACCAATGTATCCACTCTCTGTGCTGCCACTTCCTTTAAGACCCTGGGATGTAGGCCATCAGATCCTGGGGACTTGTCACCCTTTAATCCCAGTAATTTGCTCAGTACTTTTTCTCTAGTGAAGGGGAGATGGTTAGATTCTTCCTTATTGGAGATGGTCATTGTCTGATACTTGTGGCGCGAATATTACTTGCCACTTATCACCCCGACCCTGATTGTTGTCCAGGTCTTACTACATTTGGACATGGACTGCTTCAGTATCTGAAGAGTCATGAATGATGCTGAACATTGTGCAATCATCAATGAACATCCCCACATCTGACCTTATGATGGAAGGAAGGTCATTGATGAAATGTCCTGGGGGTTACCATTGACTAGAAATTGAACTGGACTAGCCATATAAATACTGTGGCTACAAGACCAGGTCAGAGGCTAGGAATCCTGCAGCGAATCCTGACTCCCTAAAGTCTGTCCACCATCTACAAGGCACAAGTCAGGAGTGTGATGGAATACTCCCCACTTGCCTGGATGAGTACAGCTCCAACAACACTCAAGAAGCTTGACATCATCCAGGACAAAGCAGCCCTCTTGATTGGCACCACATCCACAAACATTCAGTCCCTCCACCACCGACGCGCAGTAGCAGCAGTGTGTACCATCGACAAGATGCACTGCAGGAACTCACCAAAGCTGCTTACACAGCACCTTCCAAACCCATGACCACTACCACCTAGAAGGTCAAGGGCAGCAGACAGATGGGAACACCACCACCTGAAAGTTTCTCTCTAAACCACTCACCATCCTGACTTGGAAATATATCGCCATTCCTTCACTGTCGCTGGGTCAAAATCCTGGAACTTCCTCCCTAACAGCACTGTGGGTGTACCTACACGACGTGGACTGCAGCAGTTCAAGAAGACAGCTCACCACCACCTTCTCAAGGGCAATTAGGGATGGGCAAGAAATGTTGGCCCAGCCTGCGATGCCAACATCCCATTAATTAATTTTTTAAAAAGCTGAAGATGGGACCTCCAAGAATCACAACCATCTTCCTTTGTGCTGGGCATTACGTGAACCAGTGGAGAGTTTTCCCCCCCGATTGCCATTGACTTCAGTTTTGCTAGGGCTTCTTGATGCCACACTCAGTCAAATGTGGCCTTGATGTCAAGGGCAGTCACTCTCACCTCACCTCAGGAGTTCAGCTCTTTTGTCCACGTTTGGATCAAGGCTGTAATGAGGACAGGAGTTGAGTTGCCTTGGCTGATCAGAAATTGAGTGTCAGGGAGCAGGTTATTGCTGAATCAATGCCTGTTGATAATCTTCATCATTCCAACCCCTTTGCAATAAAGGCCAACATTCCAGCTGCCTTCCTAATTACTTGCTGTACCTGCATGCTGACTTTTTGTGATTTATGTACAAGGACACTGGGTCCCTTTGTACCACGGCATTCTGCATTCTCTCTCCTTTTTAAATAATGCTCTACTTTTCTATTGTTCCAGCCAAAATGGACAACCTCAAATTTCCTCACATTATATTCCATCTGCCAACTTTTTGCATACTCACTTAACCCATCTGTACTCCTTTGCAGCCCCTTGGTATCCCCTTCATAACTTGCTTTCCTTCCCATCTTTGTATCATCAGAAAATTTGGCTACAATACAGTTGGTCCCTTCAGCCAAGTCATTAATATATTCAGAAGGGGTCATCAACAGTGCTATCAAGCAGCACTTGGCTTTGCAATAACCTGCTCACTGGCGCCCAGTTTGGGTTCCGCCAGGGCCACTCAGCTCCTGACCTCATTACAGTTTTGGTTCAAACATGGACAAAAGAGCTGAACTCTCGAGGTGAGGTGAAACTGACTTCCATGGTAACTGTGGAACTATCATTGATTAGGGGAGGCAATCTGGTGTCCTTACCTAGTCTGGCCTCACTCTACACCCACGGGTTGACTCTTGAGTGCCCTCTGAAATGGTCTAGCAAGATACTCAGCTGTGCCACACTGCTATGGAAAAGTTGAACCATTTGGGATTGGGCAAGAAATGTTGGCATTGCCAGCAATGTCCACATCCCCATGGAAGACTGAGAAAAATGGTTAGAATATTGACTTTGCATTTCTTTATGCAGCACACAAGATATGAGCAGATCTATCTGGTTCCTGCTGACCCATCCCATGCCTGCGGTGACCTAAACAACGGAGCTTTCATTCAGGATCAGATTGCCTTGGTGGAGCGCGGGTAAGTTTTAACAGCTCAGTCAGCTCCAGCCTGGAGTAACGACCTGCATTTCATGCACCTTTCACAAGCTCAAGTGTTCCAAAACACTTTCGAACCAATGAGGTACTTTGAAGCGTCATTGCAGTTAGAAACATGGGATCGGGGAGGTCATTCCACCCCTTGAGTCTGTTCTGCTATCCTACAGATCATAGAAACATAAAATATAGGAGCAGTAGGCCATTCGGCCCTTCGAGCCTGCTCCACCATTCATTATCATGACTGATCTGTACCTTAATTCCACTCTACATGCCTTCGTTCCGGACCTCTCATCACCTTTACCCAACGAGAATCTATTCATCTCACTTTAGGAATTTCCGATGGACCCCCCTGCGTCACCTGCTTTCTGAGGGAGAGAGTTCCAGATTGTGCAATTTCCCTTTGTGTGAGGAAGTGCTTCCTGACGTCACCCCCTGAATGGCCTGGCTTGAATTTTGAACTCGTTCAGGACTGCCCACCATCAGGAAGCAGTCTCTTTCTTATCTGTCCTACCTACTCATTATAATGATCTTAAACACTTCAGCCAAATCACCGCTTAATCTTCTGTACCCAATGGAATACAGGCCTCATCTATGCAGCCTGTCCTTTATAATTTAACTCTTTTAGCCTTGTATCACCCTGGTGAGTCTGCGCTGCACCCACTCCAAGGCCAATACATCCTCCCTGAAGCGTTGTACTCAGAACCGAATACATTCCTTCAACTGATGTCACAACAGAACTCTGTAGAATAGATTCCACTCCTTTGTATTCCGGAGCATCGAGCTAAAGGCTAACGTTCCTTTAGACTTTTGAAGTAATTTTTGTACTTGTCCACCAACTTGCAGTGATGTCTGTACTTGGACCTTCAAATCTCTCTGATCCTCCAAAGCCGTTAGCTTCTAACCCTGTGGAAAATACTCTGATCCATCTTTCTTAGTGGATGGAGTCGTACACACCCATATTAAACTCCATCTGGCACATTTTTGACAACTCACTTAATTTATCAATGTCCCTTTGCAACTTTCTGCTCTTATCTACACCAGTTACAGTGCCACTGAACGTGGTGTCACCAGCAGACTTGGAGGTGAGGGTCTATCTCTCTTCAATGACAACTATGGTGAAAAGCTGAGGCCCTAGTGCAGCTCCTTGGGGGACATCACCAGTCGCACCCAGCCAATTAGAGTACATATCCATTTGCCCTATTCTCCGTCTCCCACCTCCCAACTGCCAACCAATTCCCTACTGTTGTAATACAGCAAGGGTGGCAGCCAATTTGCACACAGTAAGATCCCACAAACAGCAATCAGATCTCCTGGCCAACATTCCTCCCTTAACTAAAAATAAACCAGGCTAACTGGCCGCTTGTTTATTTGCTTTTTATGTGATCCTCCTGTGCATAGATAGGCTGCTATGTTCCATTCATTAAAAGAAATGCATTGTAAAGAGCTTCGGAATGTCCTAGTGTACAAATGAAAAGCTTCCAATTTTTTTTTGTTTATTTATCTCTAACTTGTGTCCCTGGAAATCCTAATGGTCACCTTGAACGAATTGGCTGGTTCGGGTTTTATCAACTTCCATCAGATCATTTAAAAGTCTTGTTCCGTTGATTGGATGGCTTTCGAATCTCTCAGTATTTCAGGATAATAGTCTTCAGCCTGGTTCTGCTGTGCCTGAGCACTTTAGAGCAGCTACTTTGATACCACCAGCTCTTCTCCCTGGTGGCTGAGCGGGTTCATGCATGGTTTGGCCTAACATAACGTTAAGCCACACTGAGCAGATAGGGGAAAATCAGACCCCCAATTGCTGTGCGTGTGCGGACATCGGGGGGGGGGGGCAGGCTCGGTTGTGATGGTCGAAGGGCCAGGCCGTGCATGAAGACCTGGTCTCCTTGCCTGAGGCCTTGAAGGGATTCGGGGACCCCAAGGAAATTGTACTCATGGCGAGAGCCAGCCCTTCCCAATTGCTCCCCTCCCTTTGTGAAGTAGCAAAATGTGTTTGTGTGTCTCTGTGTCCCATAGGGCCTGCTCGTTCTTGTCCAAAGCACGGGTTATTCAGGAGCATGGTGGCAGGGCAGTGATCATCTCGGACAACATGTACGACAATGACAGCTCATATATCGAGATGGTGCAGGATGGGACGTCCAGAGACAGCGACATCCCAGCACTGTTCCTCCTCGGGAAGGATGGGTGAGTTTGGGTCTGAGTTGGGCCGGCAGTGAGATCATCTTCATCCACATTGGGGCCAACATCTCCACTAACTTCTTGGGAAAAAAACATCTAGTGGAACTGGACTAGTAAACCAGAAAATGTCAAGTCAAGCAGGGGAGTTATGATGAAGCTTTATAAAGCTCTGGCTAGGCCACAAATAGAGAATTACAGAGATAAAAATAGAGAATTACATCCAGTTCTGGTCACCCACTTTAGGAAGGATGTGAGGATCCCTGAGTGGGTGGAGAGGAGATTTACCAGAATGGTTCCAGGGTTAAGGGATTTTAGCTACAAGGTGAGGCTGGAGAAGCTGGGGTTGTTCTCCTTGGAGCAAAGGGGGTTGAGGGGAGATTTAATAGAGGTGTACAAGATTATGGCAGGTTTGGATAAGATAAACAAAGCAAAGCTCTTCTTGTTAGCTGATGGTACAAGCCCTAGTGGGAGGGGGGGGGAGGGGGTGGCGGGGATGGGGGGGGCAAGGTTTTGGGCAAGAGATGCAGGGGGATGAGAGGAAGAACTTTTTTTTACACAGTGCCTGGTAATGCCTTGGAACTTGCTGTGTACGAGGGTGTTGGAAGCAGAGACGATGAATGATTTTGAAAGGAATTTAGATGGGCATTTGAGGGAAGTAAACCTGTAGTGAGGGAGTGAGACTGACTGGATTACTCTACAGAGAGCTGACATGGACTTGGACCAAATAGCCTCCTTCTGTACTATTATGACTCTATATTTAGACCTCCTACCCCCTCCCCCCCACCAGCTAGGAATTGTTTTAATAAGCAGGGTGTAATTTAAGGTCTTTGGCAAAAGAAAGAGAGGTAGCATGTTTATTTTTTACTACACACAGCTGTGATCTGGAATGCACTGCCTGAAAGGCTGGTGGAAGCAGATTTTAATCAGCATTCAAAAGGGGAGTGGGATAAACACTTGAAGGGATGGGAATAGCGGGGTCGTGGAAATAGTTGGACAGATTGACAAGAATACTTGAAGGGGAAAGTTACAAGGCTATGGGGAGAGACGAGCGACACTGAATGTCTGAGGATGGAACAGGACACGAGTGTGACATAGCACGGCAGCGGAACTCCTGGTGGGAGTAACTACAAGCGGGAGCAGCCATGGGGAGAGAGCAGGGTAGTGAGGTTAGTTGGATAGCTTTTTTTCAAAAAAGCCGGTACAGGCATGGTGAGCCGAATGGCCTCCTTCTGTGCAGCATCATTCTATGACCCCTAAAATGAGTCTTTTGATGAAATGTCACTTAGGTCACAGTTAGAGCACTGGGCTGCAGTTCCGGGTGTCCCATTTATAGAAATGGCCTTTCAGAAGCTAGTGAAAGTAAAGTTTTTTGCGGTGTGACTGGGCATTGATACTGCTTTCTTTCTCCACTGTCGGGCAGGTACATGATCAGACGATCGCTGGAGTTACATGGCCTCCCGTGGGCTGTGATCTCCATACCGGTGAACGTGAGTGGGATCCCGACGTTTCAACTCAAACAGCCGCCATGGACTCTCTGGTGAACACAGACCCTGGTCTCCACCTGCCCATTTGCACTAGTCCCATTTTCCGAAAGGTCCTCTCCTGATCAAATTAAGTATTTGTAATGTTTGTGGTTTCGCACTTTTATTTAATAAATGAATCTGCTGTTCACTTTTACCCCCTCCCCAGTATTTTTTTCTCTCACTCCATAGGTCCTGACTCGCAAGGGGAGTACAAGTTCAGGAGTATACTCAGTCTCCTGTACTCGCCCATTTCCATGCCTGATTTTCTCTCACTCCTGCAGTTGCTGACTCCTATGGGGACACTTGTTCATGAGAACAGTCACTCCCCAGTCCTCATCTGTTCTTCAGGAAGTGAACCCAGATGGTGGTTACTTAAAGAGCATCATCAAACCCTGTCCTGATACCTGCTTGGGCCAATGGACAGGGAACCCCAGCTGCACTGGAGGGGAGTGCAGAGGAGATTCACCAGGATGTTGCCTGGGATGAAACATTTAAGTTATGAAGAGAAGTTGGATAGACTTGGGTTGTTTTCATTGGAGCAGAGAAGACTGAGGGGCGACCTGATCGAGGTGTACAAGATTATGAGGGGCGTGGATAGGAAGCAGCTGTTCCCCTTAGTTGAAGGGTCAGTCACAAGGGGACACAAGTTCAAGGTGAGAGGCAGGAGGTTTAGGGGGGATGTGAGGAAAAACATTTTTTACCCGGAGGGTGGTGACGGTCTGGAATGCGCTGCCTGGGAGGGTGGTGGAGGCGGGTTGCCTCACATCCTGGATGAGCACTTGGCACGTCATAACATTCAAGGCTATGGGCCAAGTGCTGGTAAATGGGATTAGGTAGGAAGGTCAGGTGTTTCTCATATGTCGGTGCAGACTAGATGGGCTGAAGGGCCTCTTCTGTACTCTGTGATTATCTTGGCACACATCCTTGCTGGCCCAAGGCTGTTGAAGTCCATCTGCCTTTTTTTTTATTCGTTCATGAGATGTGGGCATCGCTGGCAATGCGAGCATTTATTGCCCGTCCCTAACTACCCTTGAGGTGGTGGTGGTGAGCTACCTTCTTGAACTGCTGCAGTCCATGTGGTGTAGGTACACCCACAGTGCTGTTAGGGAGGGAGTTCCAGGATTTTGACCCAGTGACAGTGAAGGAACGGTGATATATTTCCAAGTCAGGATGGTTAGTGACTTGGAGGGGAACTTCCAAGTGGTGGTGTTCCCATCTATCTGCTGCCCTTGTTCTTCTAGATGGTAGTGGTCATGGGTTTGGAAGGTGCTGTCTAAGGAGCCTTGATGAATTCCTGCAGTGCATCTTGTTGATGGTACACACAGCTGCTACTGTGTGTCGGTGGTGGAGGGAGTGAATGTTTGTGGATGTGGTGCCAGTCAAGCGGGTTGCTTTGTCCTGGACAGTGTCAAGCTTCTTGAGTGTCGTGGGAGCTGCACTCATCCAGGCAAGTGGGGAGTATTCCATCACATTCCTGACTTGTGCCTTGTAGATGGTGGACAGACTTTGGAGAGTCAGTTGGTGAGTTACTTGTTGCAGGATTCCCAGCCTCTGACCTGTTCTTGTAGCCACAGTATTTATATGGCTAGTCCAGTTCAGTTTCTGGTCAATGGTAACCCCCAGGATGTTGATAGTGGATGATTCAGTGATGGTAATGCCATTGAATGTCAAGGGGCAATGGTTGGATTGTCTTTTGTTGGAGATGGTCATTGTCTGACACTTGTGTGGCATGAATGTTACTTGTCCAGGTCTTGCTGCATTTGGACATGGACCACTTTCATTGGGATTCATTTTTCGTGGGGTGTGGGTATCACTGACAAGGCTGACATTTGCCCATCCCTAATTGCCCTTGAACTGAGTGGATTACTGGACCATTTCAGAGGGCATTTAAGAATCAACCACATTGCTGTGGGTCTGGATTCACAAGAGATCAGACCAGGGCAGATTTCCTTCTCTAAAGGACATTAGTGAACCAGGTGGGTTTTGATAACAATTGTTGATAGTTTCATGGTCATTATTACTGAAAGTTGCTTTATATTCCACATTTATTAATTGAATTTAAATGCCTGCAAATTGAGGCAGTTAACCCTGGGCAGGGGGGTGAGGTGAGTGGGAGAAGATGCTCCCCTTTGTCAGAGGAGTGAGGAGTAAAAACAGCCCCTCCCTTTAGGGAAGGAAGTCCGCTCTCCTTACCTGGTCCAGGCTGATAGCTAACTCCAGGCGCACACCAGCGTGGTCGATGCTTAACTGCCCTCTGTAGCAACCAAGCAAGCCACTCGGTTTTGAACAAGCCTGATCAAGGCACTTCAAGGAGGCAGCTCACTTCCCCTTCACCAGGGCTAACTAGGGATGGACAGTGAGCGATTGAGAGAGGGGGGAGACTGTGGGCTGCTGTGGGAATTGTGTGTGTCTCTACTCACAGCTGAACATCTGGCCAACAGCAGGAGACAGAATGAAGACTAGAGAGAGAGAGACTGCAGACTTAATCATGTTTTCCAAACCTTTTATTGAACACGTGCAAGTGGATCATACCTCAGTGCTTTGAGTTTGAGAGGCTGCAATGATTTAATCGGCAGCTAATATTTTGCTGACCCAAGTACAGTCTGACTGAAAGCTACAACCTATCCTAAAGCTAAGTATTTATATAGAATTTCTCTCCAGATTATATGCAACATAAAAAATTTCCACCAAATCCCCTCCCCACCTTTGTCTTCACAAGGCTCATGTTGGTTGCTGATTTATAGGTAACTCAACACCACTACCCACACAAGATCCCATTCGTCTCACAAGGGGTGCCAGCAGCATATTTGACCCTGGTTTGGGGGGGGGGGGGGGGTGGAGATGGAAGCTGGTTGGATTCTGTCCTAATAGTCCAAACACCTGCTCTCCCCAGGACCAGAACACACTGCGCCTCCACCCCCCCACCACCCCCCCCCCCCACCGTTCCTGCACTCCTCCAGGATTCACTGCAGGGCTCCTGAGCACAATTGCAGCTCAAACCGTGCCACACCCTTCACCCCTACTCCATGCTGTTTGAACAACACAACGTCGGACACAGCTTCACTTGCTCTCGTCCTCCAAGGAGCCAGGTACATCACAGACTAACCATGTATCTCAGGGTTATGCTGATAGTTTGAGACAAAGCGAACTGGGAAAAGGCTTCTGGAGCATAAATACCAGCATGGACCAGTTGGGTTGAATGGCCTATTTCCCTACGTAAACCAGTCACGTCAATAGATTTGTCACTTCATACCCAGCGTCTGAATCCATTAGCCTCCTCAGGGGGCGATAGAGAGGCCATGAATATGGTAACAAGTAAAGAATGATTTAGGGTCTGGGCCTCTGAAGACCACAGACCATGCAGATGATAGCACTCCCCAGGGTAGACTGACCAGACACCCTCGGGAGAAGCCTCTCAAACATATGGAGAATTAAAAAGATCATGCCTTTGACCCATTCAGTGGATGTCCCTCTCTCATTCCCAAGGCAGATAGTGGGACAGATACAGATGTGGACACAGATGTCCACACATCCAGAGACCCGATAGGGACCCACAAGCATACAGCGAGACATGCACAGACACACAGATTTCCACACACACACACACACACACACACAGACATAAAGACGAGACACAAACAGACAGCGTAGACACAGAAACCCCAATGAAAAGAGACAGATAACAGAGACCAGCAAACAGAGGCACAGAGAGAAACACACACCAAGACACATAAGAGAGCTTCTGTGTCTCACATGAGCTGAAATGGGGCTGAATGCACTTTGGATCTATTTAAAACTCCTGAGCAGTTTGTGTATTACATGACAATAGAATACAATTGTTATCCTCAGTGAGTTGACGCTCTCCATCCTCACTCTCAATCCCTTGTTTTGGATGCCTCATAATAATCTCACCCCATTTCTTCTGTGTGCGAGTCCCTGTTTGTGCCCTGATTGGCGGGGGCGGGGGGGGTGTGGTGCACTGCAGAAGAACCGAAGCTTCTGGGTGGATTCACTCCTCACTCGTCGGCGATAGAAAGACTGACCGTAGCTCAAACTCCACCTCCCTGCTCCCCCATGCACGCACACTCACCACCCCACCCTGCAACCATCCCCTGCCTTGCCCCATCCATCTCCTTATTCTACGACCCCACCACCTCCCACACATCTCATCCCCGACCCACCAACCAGCCCATTGCCTCGATCAACGGCCAACTACCAACCCAAACTCGGGTCCGTGACCTCCTACGCCTGTGTAGGTCACAAAGCTGGCATCAGCGGGAGGCCTACGGAAATACAACGTGTACCTTCATCCTCCCTCACCATGCGGAGAGAGCAGGAGCACAAGCAGCAAAGGGAGCCAGTCCCTTAGCAAGACAAGGTGGGGAGAGGGTAGAGGGCCGTGTTCATGGAGTACAGCCTCTGGCTCCCCCCCACCCAACAACAACCCCCTTCCCAAAACAACGATTATTTTTTCACTCACACGAAGCAACTGGTGTGATTAATTGACCAGGCTGCCCATGAGTTGCAGTAAGTGCTTTGTACAGAGATTTGTGTGTGTGTGTGTGTGTGTGGATCCTAGGTGTGGTTATTGCATTGGTGAACAGAGGTGCTCTGTAACAGGCCTCTTCCTGCTGAATCCTCCCACTCAGCGCCTGCCTTAAACGTCTGTCATCTCGTCTTCAAGTTCAGCGCTCTCCGCATCAGCCTCAATCTCATCCTCTTCCTCTGAGGTTAAGTCAGGATCGCCAGCCTGAGCCACGCATTTGGGACAGGAGCAGATGAACAGGTAATTTTCCCTTCAAAAATAACACAGGTTTCAGACACAGTCCAGGGTTAGGTACAGAGTAAAGCTCCCTCGACACCGACCCCAGGACAGGTACAGCATGGGGTTAGATACAGAGTAAAGCTCCCTCTACACTGGCCCCATCAAACACTCCCAGGACGGGTACAGCACGGGTTTAGATACAGAGTAAAGCTCCCTCTACACTGTCCCCATCAAACACTCCCAGGACAGGTACAGCACGGGGTTAGATACAGAGTAAAGCTCCCTCTACACTGTCCCCATCAAACACTCCCAGGACAGGTACAGCACGGGGTTAGATACAGAGTAAAGCTCTCTCTACACTGTCCCCATCAAACACTCCCAGGACAGGTACAGCACGGGGTTAGATACAGAGTAAATCTCCCTCTACACTGTCCCCATCAAACACTCCCAGGACAGGTACAGCACGGGGTTAGATACAGAGTAAATGTCCCTCTACACCGTCCCATCAAACACTCCCAGGACAGGTACAGCACGGGGTTAGATACAGAGTAAATGTCCCTCTACACTGCCCCATCAAACACTCCCAGGACAGGTACAGCTCGGGGTTAGATACAGAGTAAAGCTCCCTCTACACTGACCCCATCAAACACTCCCAGGACAGGTACAGCACGGGGTTAGATACAGAGTAAATGTCCCTCTACACTGTCCCCGTCAAACACTCCCAGGACAGGTACAGCACGGGGTTAGATACAGAGTAAAGCTACCTCTACACTGACCCATCAAACACTCCCAGGACAGGTACAGCACGGGGTTAGATACAGAGTAAAGCTACCTCTACACTGACCCATCAAACACTCCCAGGACAGGTACAGCACGGGGTTAGATACAGAGTAAAGCTCCCTCTACACTGACCCCATCAAACACTCCCAGGACAGGTACAGCACGGGGTTAGATACAGAGTAAAGCTCCCTCTACACTGTCCCATCAAACACTCCCAGGACAGGTACAGCACGGGGTTAGATACAGAGTAAAGCTCCCTCCACACTGTCCCATCAAACACTCCCAGGACAGGTACGGCACAGGGTTAGATACAGAGTAAAGCTCCCTCTACACTGTCCCCATCAAACACTCCCAGGACAGGTACAGCACGGGGTTAGATACAGAGGAAACCTCCCTCTACACTGTCCCCATCAAACACTCCCAGGACAGGTACAGCACGGGGTTAGATACAGAGTAAAGCTCCCTCTACACTGTCCCCATCAAACACTCCCAGGACAGGTACAGCACAGGGTTAGATACAGAGTAAACCTCCCTCTACACTGTCCCCATCAAACACTCCCAGGACAGGTACAGTACGGGGTTAGATACAGAGTAAAGCTCCCTCTACACTGTCCCATAAAACACTCCCAGGACAGGTACAGCACGGGGTTAGATACAGAGTAAAGCTCCCTCTACACTGTCCCCATCAAACACTCCCAGGACAGGTACAGCACGGGGTTAGATACAGAGTAAATGTCCCTCTACACCGTCCCATCAAACACTCCCAGGACAGGTACAGCACGGGGTTAGATACAGAGTAAATGTCCCTCTACACTGTCCCATCAAACACTCCCAGGACAGGTACAGCACGGGGTTAGATACAGAGTAAAGCTCCCTCTACACTGTCCCATCAAACACTCCCAGGACAGGTACAGCACGGGGTTAGATACAGAGTAAAGCTCCCTCTACACTGGCCCCATCAAACACTCCCAGGACAGGTACAGCATGGGGTTAGATACAGAGTAAATGTCCCTCTACACTGTCCCCGTCAAACACTCCCAGGACAGGTACAGCACGGGGTTAGATACAGAGTAAAGCTACCTCTACACTGACCCATCAAACACTCCCAGGACAGGTACAGCACGGGGTTGGATACAGAGTAAAGCTCCCTCTACACTGACCCCATCAAACACTCCCAGGACAGGTACAGCACGGGGTTAGATACAGAGTAAAGCTCCCTGTACACTGTCCCTATCAAACACTCCCAGGACAGGTACAGCACGGAGTTAGATACAGAGTAAAGCTCCCTCTACACTGTCCCCATCAAACACTCCCAGGACAGGTACAGCATGGGGTTAGATACAGAGTAAAGCTCCCTCTACACTGTCCCCATCAAACACTCCCAGGACAGATACAGCACGGGGTTAGATACAGAGTAAAGCTCCCTCTACACTGTCCCCATCAAACACTCCCAGGACAGGTACAGCACGGGGTTAGATACAGAGTAAAACTCCCTCTACACTGTCCCCATCAAACACTCCCAGGACAGATACAGCACGGGGTTAGATACAGAGTAAAGCTCCCTCTACACTGTCCCCATCAAACACTCCCAGGGCAGGTACAGCACGGGGTTAGATACAGAGTAAAGCTCCCTCTACACTGTCCCCATCAAACACTCCCAGGACAGGTACAGCACGGGGTTAGATACAGAGTAAAGCTCCCTCTACACTGTCCCCATCAAACACTCCCAGGACAGGTACAGCACGGGGTTAGATACAGAGTAAAGCTCCCTCTACACTGTCCCCATCAAACACTCCCAGGACAGGTACAGCACGGGGTTAGATACAGAGTAAAGCTCCCTCTACACTGTCCCATAAAACACTCCAATAGGCCATCAACTAATATTCATTATATGCCCATTGATTTATATCAAAGACCTAGACTGGAGTGCGGGCATGATTTCAAAATTTACAGATGATACGAAGATTGGAAATGTTGTCAACTGTAATGGGGATAGTCTTGAACTTCAAAAGGACATAGACATGTTGGTGAATTGGGCAGACAAGTGGCAGATGAAGCTCAAAGCAGAGAAGTGAGAAGTGATTTGTCAGGAAAGATATGGTGAGAGTATAAAATAAAGGGAGAGCCTCCAAAGGAGACATAGAAACAGAGGGACCTTGGTGTATAAGCATGTAGATCACCTAAGAGCAGTTAATAAAGCATATAGTATCTTAGGCTTTATTAATAAGGGCGTTGAGTACAAGAGTAAGGAGGTCATATTGAAATTTTATAAGACACTAGTTAGGCCTCTACTGCATCCAGTTCTGGGCACCATACTTGAGGAACGGTGTGAAGGTACTGGAGAGAGTAAAGAAGAGATTCACAAGAAGGATTCCAGGGATGAAGATCTGTAGCCTATGAGGATAGATTGGAGAGGTTGTGACTGTTTTTCTTGGACAAAGGCTGAGAGGAGACTTGATAGAGGTATTCAATATCCTGAGGGTTATGGACAGGGTAAATAGTGAGAGACTGTTCCCACTCAAGAGAACATCAGGAACTAGAGGGCACAGATTCAAAATGATTGGCAAAAGGAGTAAATGTGATGTGAGGAAAAATGTTTTCACCCAGAGGGTGGTTGGAGGCTGGAGGCTGGAACAGACTCTCAGAGGGTGGTAGAGGCAGGTTCGATCGAGGTGTTCAAAAGGGAACAGGACTGCTACCTGAAAAGAGAGAATGTGCAAGGTTACGGGGATAAGGCAGGGGAATGGGACTTGGTGGAACGCTCTTTCAGAGAGCCAGTGCAGACTGGAAGGGCCGAATGGCCTCTCTCTGCACTGTAAAGATTCTGTGATACTGAGTTGTGATGATCTGGAAATGAACTGCCTGAAAGATCTAGATTCAATAATACCTTTCAAAAGTGAATTGGACAAATATTTGAACACCGAGAATATTGCGGGGCCATGGGGAAATGCTACCTGAACAGTTCTATCAATGAGTCAGCACAGGCAAGATGGGCTGAATGGTCACCTCCTCTGCTGTATTATCCAATAATTGTGAGCAGTGTGTTTCTGAACCTGCCCTGTGTTGAGTAGGAAGGTGAGGGTGGGGGTGAGTGAGAAGGCGGGGAGGGGAGGTGGGGGGTGGGGGGGGGGGCGGTGGTGGTGAGGCGCTGGGGAAGGGGAGAGAGGGGCTAGGGGTGAGGGAGTAAGAAGGTTGGGGGGGGGGTGGTGGTGTTGAGTGAGAAGTTGGGAAGGAGGAATGAGAAGGTGGGGGTGAGAGAGGGAGGAGTGAGAACGTGGTGAGGGGGCAGTACCTGAGGATCCTGTGCCGTGTGTGCCTGCTCCGCTCTCGCTGGCAGCAGTCCAGATAAGTGATGCACACCTCCTGTCAAAACACAATACCTCCGCCATCAATTCCATATCTGCCACTTCCTCCGACTGCACTCCTTGACGCACACCAAGGAACGCGAGGCCTTTCAGCCCCTCGAGCCTGTTTACATTGGAACAGGAGATTGCCACTTGGTCCATCAAGACTGTTCTGCTATTCAATTAGACCCTCTTCTATTTATCTCCATTGGTTCTGCAGCCCTTAGGTTTTTGGCAAGGTCACGAGCCATCTCAGTTTAGAGATGAATTATCAGCAGTGAGGAAGCAGAATCCATCAACTAAGGGGGTAATAAACCCCAAGCTGATAACCCCTGCAGAATCAGCTGCTTCAGGGCGGGTAGGGGATAGCAGGAACCTAACCCGCAGGCACCACGTTCCCTCAGCAGGGTCCCAATTCGGTTAAGATCATCCTGTGGCACGCACAGTCGGTATTTATTCGTTCATGGGGGTGTGGACATTGCTGGTAAGACCAGCAATTGCTGCCCATCCCTAACTTCCCTCGAGGGGAGTTAAGATTTAACCACATTGCTGTGAGTCTGCAGTCGCATGGTGGGCCAGACCAGGTAAGGATGGCAGACATGAGTGAACCAGCTGAGTTTTTATGACAGTCGATGAGGGTTTCGTGGTCACCATCACTGAGAATAGCTTCACAATTCCAGATTTTTTTCAAGAAATTGAATTTTTTTTTTTATGAATTGAATTTAAATATGACCAGCTGCCAGGGTGGATTTGAACCTGTGCCCACATAATTTTAGCCTGGGCCTCTGGATTACTAATTTAGTGACATTACTGCTACACTATGTCCCGCTCCCATACTTTCATCTCAGAGTCAGAGGGTTATGGGTTCGAGTCTCACTCCAGGGACTTGAGCCCATAATCTAGGCTGATACTCCCACTGCAGTACTGGGACAGTGCTGCACTGTTGGAAGTGCCGTCTTTCAGGTGAGGTGTTAAACCGAGGTCCCGTCTGCCCTCTCAGGTAGATGTAAAACACACCATGGCCACTACTGGAGTAAGGGCAAGATGTCCTGATCAATATTTATCCCTCAACCAAGGTCACTGAACACAGATCGTCAGGCTGTTATCACACTGCAGGGGCTTGTTGCTGGTCCCATCACTACCCCACACAGAGTAGCTGTGAGCTCAGTCAAACTGGGAATCAAGCAGCTGGAGAGAGAGAGAGAGAGAGAGAGAGAGATAGTCGTCATGGTTGTCTCATGAGGAAAGGCTGGACAGACTAGGCTTGTATCCGCTGGAGGTTAGAAGAGTAAGAGGCGACTTGATTAAAACCTTTAAGATCCTGAGGGGTCTTGACAGGGTGGATGTGGAGGGGATGTTTCCTCTTGTGGGAGAATCTAGAACTAGGGGCCACTGTTTAAAAATAAGGGGTCGCTCATTTAAAACAGAGATGAGGTGAAATTTTTTCACTCAGAGGGTCGTGAGTCTTTGGAACTCTCACCCTGGAAAGGCAGTGGAAGCAGAGTCTTTGAATATTTTTAAGGCAGAGGTGGATAGATTCTTGTAAGCAAGGGGGTGAAAGGTTATCGGGGGGGGGGGTAGGTGGGATGCAGACTTCAGATCAGCCATGGTCTTATTAAATGGCGGAGCAGACTCGAGGGGCTGAATGGTCTCCTCCTGCTCCTTGTTCTTACGTTCGCATGTCAGGTGGGGCTCAGTAATGAGTAAAGGTTTTAAAACCTTTACCTTGAAAGGAGATGAATAAGAGGGTCTTGTCTGGAGGTGTCTGTGTAAAATGTCCTTTCATCCTTTACAGGGCTTTGGGGAAAGTGCAGGACTAATTGGATTGCATTTTCAAAGAGCCGGCACAGGCACAATGGGCTGAATGGCCTCCTTCTGCGCTGTAAGATTCTGTGTGAGAGTAGAGGCATCAGCAGGCAATTCAACAACAGATATAAAAACAAAAAAACCGCGGATGCTGGAAATCCAAAACAAAAACAGGAATTACCTGGGAAAAACTCAGCAGGTCCGGCAGCATCGGCGGAGAAGAAAAGAGTTGACGTTTCGAGTCAACTCATGAGGACTCGAAACGTCAACTCTTTTCTTCTCCGCCGATGCTGCCAGACCTGCTGAGTTTTTCCAGGTAATTCTGTTTTAATTCAACAACAGAGGTCTCCCCGCTATTTCAGCCGTGGGTCACTGGGTCGTTAATGACCTCCCCTATTCTCTCCCTCTCAGCCTCTAACTCCCAGCACCGTGCCCTGGCCAAGACTGTTTAAGCACACAGCACGGATACAGGAGCTGGACCATTCCCAGGAATAAAAACAGAAAATGCTGGGAAAGCTCAGTGTGTCTAGCGGCATCAGTGGGGAGAGAAACAGAGTCAACGTTTCGAGTCTGTATGACCCTTCAGAGCACCAGTCCCAGGCAGTTTGCTCCAGTTACCTTGAACATCACACGTTAAAAGACCGGCAGTTCCTGCACTGGGGCCTTACCTCTCCAGCTTTGATGTCTCGGAGTGCAGTCAGGTGGAGGAGGAAGTTGTTTTCTGGGAAGGAGGTCTCAGCATTGGGGTCACAGCTATGGTTACCTACAACAGAGAAGGGTCAAAGGTTACAGCCCCTCCCAAACCCACCTTTCACCTTCAGAAACAGGAACTGCGCCAGCGAACAGGAGATATTTCTTTCAATAAAGCTTCGTCTACACTGTCCCCATTAAACACTCACAGAGCAGGTACAGCACGGGGTTAGATATTGGGTAAAGATCCCTCTACACTGTCCCCATCAAACACTCCCAGGACAGGTACAGCACGGGTTTAGATACGGAGTAAAGCTCCCTCTACACTGTCCCCATCAAACACTCCCAGGGCAGGTACAGCACAGGGTTAGATTCAGGGTAAACCTCCCTCTACACTGTCCACATCAAACACTCCCAGGACAGTTACAACACGGGGTTAGATACAGAGTAAAGCTCCCTCTACACTGTCCCATCAAACACTCCCAGGACAGGTACAGCACGGGGTTAGATACAGAGTAAAGCATCCTCTACACTGTCCCATCAAACACTCCCAGGACAGGTACAGCACGGGGTTAGATACAGAGTAAAGCTCCCTCTACACTGTCCCCATCAAACACTCCCAGGACAGGTACAACACGGTGTTAGATACAGAGTAAAGCTTCCTCTACACTGTCCCCATCAAACACTCCCAGGACAGGTACAGCACGGGGTTAGATACAGAGTAAAGCTGTCTCTACACTGTCCCCATCAAACACTCCCAGGGCAGGTACAGCACGGGGTTAGATACAGAGTAAATCTCCCTCTACACTGTCCCCATCAAACACTCCCAGGACAGGTACAGCATGGGGTCAGATACAGGGTACAACTGTAAAGGGTAAATCTGGATCCCTACTATGTTTTTCCAGATCCTGGTTACTTACAGCAGCTTTGCAAGATATACAGGCCGGATCCCTCGCAGTTCAGGAATTCTCCGCTCTCTGTGGATTAACAAAGCTGTCAGTCCAGCAATATCCTCCCCTCTCTCCCTTCAACACATCGTTTGCTCGGCTTGGCTGAGTTGAGAACAGTCACACAGAATTGTGCTGGGGGACGAGGGGTTTCAGTTATGAGGTAACAATTACTGGGTTACGGGGAAAGCACTAGAGAGTGGGCCCCACTGAATTGCTCTACAAAAGAGATGGTACAGTCTTGTTGGGCTGAATGGTCTTCCCCTTGCACTGTACTATTCCATAAGGCTAGGCTGGAGAAATTATAGTTGTTCTCTTTGGAAGAGGGAATGTTGGATGTTCAATATTACGAAGGTTATTTAGTAAAATAATTTAGGACAAACAACTTTCAATGGCAAGAGGGTGGGTAACTAGATGGCAGAGATTTAACGTGAACCAGCGAGATGAGGAGTGTTTACACAGTGTATCGATGTGATCTGGAATGCACTTAATGAAATGGCGGTGGAAGCAGTTTCAATGGTAACTTGCAAGATAAATTTAGACAAATACTTGGGAGGGGAAAGGATTTGCAGGGCAATGGGGAAAGAGCAGGGGGGGTGTGGGGCTAATTGAACAGCCTTTTCAAAGAGGCAGCACAGGCTCAACGGAAACAAGCTCAGACCTTCTCAATTTAATCTTATATACCCAGAGCCTCACCTCATTTATAAGGAGAAAGGCAGATTGGATACAGTTATTTCTAAGGGTGTGGGCTTCGCTGGCTGGGCCAGTATTTATTGCCCATCCCTGGCCCTTGAGAAGGTGGTGGTGAGCTGCCTTCTTGAACCGCTGCAGTCCATGTGGTGTAGGTACACCCACAGTGCTGTTAGGGAGGGAGTTCCAGGATTTTAGATACATCGAACAGCAAACACTATAAAAACACATGCATGTTATTTGGAAATTCATGTGCACGGCACAGAAACACACACACACGGCACAGAAACACACACACACACACACACGGCACAGAAACACACACACACACACGGCACAGAAACACACACACACGGCACAGAAACACACACACACACACGGCACAGAAACACACACACACACACGGCACAGAAACACACACACACACACACACGGCACAGAAACACACACACACACACGGCACAGAAACACACACACACACACGGCACAGAAACACACACATACACACACACACGGCACAGAAACACACACACACACACACACGGCACAGAAACACACACACATGGCACAGAAACACACACACACACACACACACACACACGGCACAGAAACACACACACATGGCACAGAAACACACACACACGGCACAGAAACACACACACACGGCACAGAAACACACACACACGGCACAGAAACACACACACGGCACAGAAACACACACACGGCACAGAAACACACACACGGCACAGAAACACACACACACACAGCACAGAAACACACGCACACACGGCACAGAAACACACACACACGGCACAGAAACACACACACACGGCACAGACACACGGCACAGAAACACACACACACACACACACACACACGGCACAGAAACACACACACACACACGGCACAGAAACACACACACACACGGCACAGAAACACACACACACACACACGGCACAGAAACACACACACACGGCACAGAAACACACACACACACACGGCACAGAAACACACACACACACACGGCACAGAAACACACACACATGGCACAGAAACACACACACACGGCACAGAAACACACACACACACACACACACGGCACAGAAACACACACACATGGCACAGAAACACACACACACACACACACGGCACAGAAACACACACACATGGCACAGAAACACACACACACGGCACAGAAACACACACACACGGCACAGAAACACACACACACACACACACACACACACGGCACAGAAACACACACACACGGCACAGAAACACACACACACACACACACACACACACGGCACAGAAACACACACACACGGCACAGAAACACACACACGGCACAGAAACACACACACGGCACAGAAACACACACACACACACACACACACACACGGCACAGAAACACACACACACACACGGCACAGAAACACACACACACACACACACACACGGCACAGAAACACACACACACACACACACACACACGGCACAGAAACACACACACACACACGGCACAGAAACACACACACACACACACGGCACAGAAACACACGGACACGGCACAGAAACACACGCACACACGGCACACAAACACACACGCACACACACACGGCACAGAAACACACACGCACACACACACAGCACAGAAACACACACACACACACACACGGCACAGAAACACACACACACACACACACACACGGCACAGAAACACACACACACACGGTACAGAAACACACACACACACACACACACGGCACAGAAACACACACACACACACGGCACAGAAACACACACGCACACGGCACAGAAACACACACGCACACGGCACAGAAACACACACGCACACGGCACAGAAACACACGCACACACGGCACAGAAACACACACACGGCACAGAAACACACGCACACACGGCACAGAAACACACACACGACACAGAAACACACACACGGCACAGAAACACACACACACACACACACACACACACACGGCACAGAAACACACACACACACACGGCACAGAAACACACACACACACACGGCACAGAAACACACACACACACACGGCACAGAAACACACACACACACACGGCACAGAAACACACACACACACAAGGCACAGAAACACACACACACACAAGGCACAGAAACACACACACACGGCACAGAAACACACACACACACGGCACAGAAACACACACACACACGGCACAGAAACACACACACACACGGCACAGAAACACACACACACACGGCACAGAAACACATGCACACGGCACAGAAACACACACACACACGGCACAGAAACACACACACACACGGCACAGAAACACACACACACACGGCACAGAAACACATACACACACACGGCACAGAAACACACACACACACACACATGGCACAGAAACACACACACACGGCACAGAAACACACACACACGCACACACGGCACAGAAACACACGCACACGGCACAGAAACACACACACACACGGCACAGAAACACACACACACACGGCACAGAAACACACACACACACGGCACAGAAACACACACACACACATGGCACAGAAACACACACACACACACGGCACAGAAACACACACACACACACACACGGCACAGAAACACACACACACACACGGCACAGAAACACACACACACACGGCACAGAAACACACACACACACGGCACAGAAACACACACACACACGGCACAGAAACACACACACACACGGCACAGAAACACACACACACACGGCACAGAAACACACACACACACGGCACAGAAATACACACACACACGGCACAGAAACACACACACACACACGACACAGAAACACACACACACACACGGCACAGAAACACACACACACACACGGCACAGAAACACACACACACACACGGCACAGAAACACACACACACACGGCACAGAAACACACACACACGGCACAGAAACACACGCACACACGGCACAGAAACACACACACACGGCACAGAAACACACACACACGGCACAGAAACACACACACACACACGGCACAGAAACACATACACACACACGGCACAGAAACACACACACACGGCACAGAAACACACACACACGGCACAGAAACACACACACACGGCACAGAAACACACACACACGGCACAGAAACACACACACACACACGGCCACACGGCACAGAAACACACACACACACGGCACAGAAACACATACGGCACAGAAACACACACACACACGGCACAGAAACACACACACACACACACACACACACACACACACGGCACAGAAACACACACACGGCACAGAAACACACACACACACACGGCACAGAAACATACACACACACACGGCACAGAAACACACACACACGGCACAGAAACACACACACACACACAGCACAGAAACACACACACGGCACAGAAACACACACACGGCACAGAAACACACACACACATGGCACAGAAACACACACACACACACGGCCACACGGCACAGAAACACACACACACGGCACAGAAACACACACGGCACAGAAACACACACGGCACAGAAACACACACGGCACATGGCACAGAAACACACACGGCACACGGCACAGAAACACACACACACACAAGGCACAGAAACACACACACACGGCACAGAAACACACACACACACGGCACAGAAACACACACACACACGGCACAGAAACACACACACACACGGCACAGAAACACACACACACACACGGCACAGAAACACACACACACACACACACGGCACAGAAACACACACACACGGCACAGAAACACACACACACGGCACAGAAACACACACACACGGCACAGAAACACACACACACGGCACAGAAACACACACACACGGCACAGAAACACACACACACACACACACGGCACAGAAACACACACACACACGGCACAGAAACACACACACACACGGCACAGAAACACACACACACACACGGCACAGAAACACACACACACACACACGGCACAGAAACACACACACGGCACAGAAACACACACACACACACGGCACAGAAACACACACACACGGCACAGAAACACACACACACACACACGGCACAGAAACACACACACACACACACACACACACACACGGCGCAGAAACACACACACACACACACACACGGCACAGAAACACACACACGGCACAGAAACACACACACACACGGCACAGAAACACACACACACACGGCACAGAAACACACACACACGGCACAGAAACACACACACACGGCACAGAAACACACACACACACGGCACAGAAACACACACACACACGGCACAGAAACACACACACACACACGGCACAGAAACACACACAAACACACGGCACAGAAACACACACACACACACGGCACAGAAACACACACACGGCACAGAAACACACACACACGGCACAGAAACACACACATTATCTGGACGTACACTTACAGATACACACAAACTAGAGTAACGCACACACTCATCAGAAGCATGTGCACGCAGTCAACAGAATCACACTCGATAGAAGCACGCACAGAATATACAGAAACACACATATCCAAAGAATTCCTACCTTTCTCAATGTCTTTGTACAGTTGGTCAATGAAACCATCCAGCTCTTCTCTTGCCTGTGCAGGAAGCTGGAGTGCATCACAGCCATGCACCCACTGACTTAAGGAGCTGTGTGGAAATCAAACACAATCAGATGTAGAACAGGAGGAGGCCATTCAGCCCCCTCGAGCCTGTTACACAGGAACAGGAGGAGGCCCATTCAGCCCTTCGATCCTGTTACACAGGAACAGGAGGAGGCCATTCAGCCCCCTCGAGCCTGTTACACAGGAACAGGAGGAGGCCCATTCAGCCATTCGATCCTGTTACACAGGAACAGGAAGAGGCCATTCAGCCCCTTGAACATGTTCTGCCACTCTACTGGATCATGGCTGATCTGCATATTACATCCATCTATCACCTTGTTCCGTAACTCTTAACACGTTTACCCAGCAATGGTTCACCAATCTCAGTTTTGATGTTTTTAATTGACCCCAAGCGCCTACAGTTGTTTTGGGAGAGAGCTATTTCATTCAGCCCACTCCCTCTTATGCAAAGAGATGCTTCCTGACATCATCTCTGAATGGCCTGGTCTGAATTTTAAGGTTCTGGCCCCCTTGTTCTGGACTCCCCTCACCAGGGGAAACAGTCTTTCTCTATCTACCCCATCAAATCCTTTAATCATCGTAAACACCTTGATTAGGTTGCGCCTGGATCGTGTGGGACTGGAGTTATGTGCAGGCCAGACTGGTGAATCAGGTTGACTTCTACCACTAAACACCAGCTTTTAAAGTCTTCCTTGTTCAACCATATGTCCACCCGGGGATTAGAACTCCACAACCTGCAGCTTGCTATTCCAGTGACATGTCCACCCAACCACTCTCGCACCTCTGAGTTGGGGATTCAATCCCGCTCCAGTGACTTGGACCCATAACCCCAGTTGACACTCCCAGTGCGGCAGTGAGGGAGTGCCGAACTGTCGGAGGGGCCATCTTTCGGATGAGACGTTAAACCAAAATCCTGCCTGGCCTCATCGGCGGCTGTAAAAAAAAAATCCCACAGCCACTATTTCGAAGGAGAATTGGAGAGTTCTCCCCAGTGTCCTGGACCAATATTTATCTCCCAACCAGCATCACTAAAATAAAAAAGTCAGATGATGTGGTCATGATCATGTGCCTGTGGGATCTTGCTGTGCACAAGCTAGTTGCTGCACTTCCAACATTATAATAGTGACCATACTTCAAAAAAATATATATTTCATTGGCTGTAAAGCTGTTTTTTTGTTCATTCACAGACTGGAGCAGCATTTATTGCCCCATCGCTACTTGCCCTCAGGATGGGGAAATCGGAGGTCAGGAAAGGCACTTTATAAATGCAAATTAGCCAAATCCACACAGCAAGGCGATGGCCCATGCACCAGGGGCTGAAATGACTGACCTCCGCTGGCAGATGATTCAGGAGATCAGTCGTGGCTCACACATGCCCAGCTCCCATTGTCAGCCAAGGGCAGGTCTGAGCACAGCAGTGGCCGGCAGGACAAGACTCACCGTGTGGGCCCATGCATGAAGTCGGTTGAGGTAATGACGAGCAGTGCTCATGCAGCATGAACTACAGCAAAGGATCAGGGTATTCGGGGTGGGGGGAAGGGATTCACTATTACCGGCGGCACACTCGTGCCCAGTCCAACTGGGAGGCAACCCACCTGGTCCCGATGCCTTGCCCGTTGGTTCCAACCAAAGCGAAGAGTGAGCGAAATCCCTCAGGAGTGAACCACTGCGAGTGCAAGAGAGAGAGAGAACGCGAGAGAACGAGGAATGTGCGAGAGAGAGAGAACAAGACAGAGCAAGTGTGAGAGAGAGAGAGAGAGAGAGAGAGAGAGAGCGAGAGAGAGAGAGAGAGAACGTGAGAGAGCATGCGAGACAGAGAACGTGAGCGAGCGAGGAGTGTGCGAGAGAGAGAACAAGATAGAGCAAGTGAGAGAGAGAGAGCGAGCAAGAGAGAGAGAACAAGACATAGCAAGTGAAAGAGAGCGATAGAGAGTGAGACAGAGAAAGCGAGGGAGCGAGCGGGGGAGAGCGAGGGAGCGAGCAGGGGAGAGCGAGGGAGCGAGCAGGGGAGAGCGAGGGAGCGAGCAGGGGAGAGCGAGGGAGCGAGCAGGGGAGAGCGAGGGAGCGAGCAGGGGAGAGCGAGGGAGCGAGCAGGGGAGAGCAAGGGATGAGAAAGGACAAGAGAGAGGGCGCGAGAGAGAGAGAGGGCGTGAGAGGGAGAGAGTGCGCGAGAGCGAGAGAGTGCGCGCGAGAGTGCGCGAGAGCGAGAGAGTGCGCGAGAGCGAGAGAGTGCGCGAGAGCGAGAGAGTGCGCGAGAGCGAGAGGGCGCGAGAGAGAGGGCGCGAGAGAGAGGGCGCGAGAGTGAGAGAGGGCGCGAGAGAGAGAGTGAGAGATGGCGCGAGAGAGAGAGTGAGGGCGCGAGAGGGAGAGAGGGCGTGAGAGGGAGAGAGGGCGCGAGAGGGAGAGAGGGCGCGAGAGGGAGAGAGGGCGCGAGAGGGAGAGAGGGCGCGAGAGCGAGAGAGGGCGCGAGAGCGAGAGAGGGCGCGAGAGCGAGAGAGGGCGCGAGAGCGAGAGAGGGCGCAAGAGGGCGCGAGAGTGAGAGAGGGCGCGAGAGAGAGTGAGAGAGGGCGCGAGAGAGAGTGAGAGAGGGCACGAGAGAGAGAGGGCGCGAGAGAGAGTGAGAGAGGGCGCGAGAGAGAGTGAGACGGCGAGAGAGAGAGTGAGAGAGGGCGCAAGAGAGAGTGAGAGAGGGCGCAAGAGAGAGCGAGGGCGCGAGAGGTGAGAGGGCGTGAGAGAGAGAGAGGGCGCGAGAGAGAGGGCGCGAGAGAGAGAGAGGGCACGAGAGAGAGAGGGCGCGAGAGAGAGAGGGCGCGAGAGAGAGGGCGCGAGAGAGAGAGAGGGCGCGAGAGAGAGAGAGGGCGCGAGAGAGAGAGAGGGCGCGAGAGAGAGAGAGGGCGCGAGAGAGAGAGGGCGCGAGAGAGAGAGAGGGCGCGAGAGAGAGAGAGGGCGCGAGAGAGAGAGAGGGCGCGAGAGCGAGCGCGAGAGGTGAGAGGGCGTGAGAGAGAGAGAGGGCGCGAGAGAGAGGGGCGCGAGAGAGAGAGAGGGCACGAGAGAGAGAGGGCGCGAGAGAGAGAGAGGGCGCGAGAGAGAGAGAGGGCGCGAGAGAGAGAGAGGGCGCGAGAGAGAGAGAGGGCGCGAGAGAGAGAGAGGGCGCGAGAGAGGGCGCGAGAGCGAGGGAGGGCGCGAGAGCGAGGGAGGGCGCGAGAGCGAGGGAGGGCGCGAGAGCGAGGGAGGGCGCGAGAGCGAGACAGGGTGCGAGATAGAGAGAGGGCGCGAGAGGGAGAGGGCGCGAGAGAGAGAGAGGGCGCGAGAGGGCGAGAGAGAGAGGGCGTGAGAGAGAGAGAGGGCGCGAGAGAGAGGGCACGAGAGAGAGGGCACGAGAGAGAGGGCGCGAGAGAGAGGGCGCGAGAGAGAGGGCGCGAGAGCGAGGGCGCGAGAGCGAGAGAGGGCGCGAGAGCGAGAGAGGGCGCGAGAGCGAGAGAGGGCGCGAGAGCGAGAGAGGGCGCGAGAGCCAGAGAGGGCGCGAGAGCCAGAGAGGGCGCGAGAGCCAGAGAGGGCGCGAGAGAGAGAGAGGGCGCGAGAGGGAGAGAGGGCGCGAGAGGGAGAGAGGGCGTGAGAGGGAGAGAGGGCGTGAGAGGGAGCGAGGGCGAGAGAGAGCGCGAGGGTGAGAGAGGGCACGAGAGCGAGAGGGGGCATGAGAGAGAGAGAGGATGCAAGAGCGAGGGCATGAGAGAGAGAGAGAGCGCGAGAACGAGAGAGAGGTCGCGAGAGCGAGAGAGGTCGCGAGAGCGAGAGAGGGCGCGAGAGCGAGAGAGGGCGCGAGAGCGAGAGAGGGCGCGAGAGCGAGAGAGGGCGCGAGAGCGAGAGAGGGCGCGAGAGCGAGAGAGGGCGCGAGAGCGAGAGAGGGCGCGAGAGCGAGAGAGGGCGCGAGAGCGAGAGAGGGCGCGAGAGCGCGCAAGAGCAAGAGAGGGAGAGAGAGTACGAGAACGAGAGAGGGCGCGAGAACGAGAGAGGCCGCGAGAGCGAGAGAGGGCGCGAGAGCGAGAGAGGGCGCGAGAGCGAGAGAGGGCGCGAGAGCGAGAGAGGGCATGAGAGGGAGAAAGGGCGCGAGAGGGAGAGAGGGCGCGAGAGAGAGAGAGAGGGCGCGAGAGAGAGAGAGGGCGAGAGAGAGAGGGCGAGAGAGAGAGGACATGAGAGGGAGAGAGGGCGCGAGAGGGAGAGAGGGCACGAGAGAGAGAGAGGGCGAGAGAGAGAGGACGCGAGAGGGAGAGAGGGCGAGAGGGCGCGAGAGGGCGCGAGAGCGAGAGAGGGCGCGAGAGCGAGCGCGAGAGAGGGCGCGAGAGGGAGGGAGAGCGGGCGCGAGAGGGAGGGAGAGCGGGCGCGAGAGGGAGGGAGAGAGGGCGCGAGAGGGAGGGAGAGAGGGCGCGAGAGCGAGAGAGGGCGCGAGAGCGAGAGAGGGCGCCAGAGCGAGAGAGGGCGCCAGAGCGAGAGAGGGCGCCAGAGCGAGAGAGGGCGCCAGAGCGAGAGAGGGCGCCAGAGCGAGAGAGGGCGCCAGAGCGAGAGAGGGCGCCAGAGCGAGAGAGGGCGCGAGGGTGAGAGAGGGCACGAGAGCGAGAGAGGACACGAGAGCGAGAGGGGGCATGAGAGCGAGAGAGGATGCAAGAGCGAGGGTGTGAGAGAGAGAGAGCGCGAGAACGAGAGAGAGGTCGCGAGAGCGAGAGAGGTCGCGAGAGCGAGAGAGGTCGCGAGAGCGAGAGAGGGCGCGAGAGCGAGAGAGGGCGCGAGAGCGAGAGAGGGCGCGAGAGCGAGAGAGGGCGCGAGAGCGAGAGAGGGCGCGAGAGCGAGAGAGGGCGCGAGAGCGAGAGAGGGCGCGAGAGCGCGCAAGAGCAAGAGAGGGAGAGAGAGTACGAGAACGAGAGAGGGCGCGAGAACGAGAGAGGCCGCGAGAGCGAGAGAGGGCGCGAGAGCGAGAGAGGGCGCGAGAGCGAGAGAGGGCGCGAGAGCGAGAGAGGGCATGAGAGGGAGAAAGGGCGCGAGAGGGAGAGAGGGCGCGAGAGAGAGAGAGGGCGCGAGAGAGAGAGAGAGGGCGCAAGAGAGAGAGAGGGCGAGAGAGAGAGGGCGAGAGAGAGAGGACATGAGAGGGAGAGAGGGCGCGAGAGGGAGAGAGGGCACGAGAGAGAGAGAGGGCGAGAGAGAGAGGACGCGAGAGGGAGAGAGGGCGAGAGGGCGCGAGAGGGCGCGAGAGCGAGAGAGGGCGCGAGAGCGAGCGCGAGAGAGGGCGCGAGAGGGAGGGAGAGCGGGCGCGAGAGGGAGGGAGAGAGGGCGCGAGAGGGAGGGAGAGAGGGCGCGAGAGCGAGAGAGGGCGCCAGAGCGAGAGAGGGCGCCAGAGCGAGAGAGGGCGCCAGAGCGAGAGAGGGCGCCAGAGCGAGAGAGGGCGCCAGAGCGAGAGAGGGCGCGAGGGTGAGAGAGGGCACGAGAGCGAGAGAGGACACGAGAGCGAGAGGGGGCATGAGAGCGAGAGAGGATGCAAGAGCGAGGGTGTGAGAGAGAGAGACAGGGCGCGAGAACGAGAGAGGGCGCGAGAGAGAGAGGGCGCGAGAGAGAGGGAGGGCGTGAGAGAGAGAGAGGGCGTGAGAGAGAGAGAGGGCGCGAGAGAGAAGGCACGAGAGAGAGCGAGGGCGCGAGAGCGAGAGAGGGCGCGAGAGCGAGAGAAGGCGCGAGAGCGAGAGAAGGCGCGAGAGCGAGAGGGCGCGAGAGAGAGAGAGGGCGCGAGAGAGAGAGGGCGCGAGAGAGGGCGCGAGAGAGAGGGAGCGAGGGAGAGAGGGAGCGAGAGAGGGCGCAAGAGAGAGAGAGGGCGTGAGAGAGAGAGGGCGCGAGAGAGAGAGAGGGCGCGAGAGAGAGAGAGGGCGCGAGAGAGAGAAGGTGCGAGAGAGAGAGAGGGCGCGAGCGCGAGAGCGAGAGAGGACGCAAGAGCGAGAGCGAGAGAGGACGCAAGAGCGAGAGAGAGAGAGGACGCAAGAGCGAGGGCGTGAGAGAGAGAGGGCGCGAGAGCAAGCGCGAGAGAGGACGCAAGATCGAGAGAGGGCGCGAGAGCAAGAGAGAATGAGAGATGGCGCAAGAACGAGAGAGGGTGCGAAAGCGAGAGAGGCCGCGAGAGGGCACAAGAGCGAGAGAGGGTGCCAGAGCAAGAGAGGGTGCCAGAGCGAGAGAGGGCGCCAGAGTGAGAGAGGGCGCCAGAGCGAGAGAGGGCGTGACAGCGAGTGAGTGGGTGGGAGAGAGACCGAGTGAGAATGAGAGAGAGAGGCACAGCAAGAGTGAGAAACAGAGCAAGAGAGTGAGAGGTAGGGAGCAGGGGAGAGGGGTGGAGGAGAAAGGGAAGGGAAGGGAGGTGGAGGGTGGGGGGAGCGAGCAAGGGCACAGGGGCGAGGGCACAGGGAACAAGGGCACAGGGAGGGAGGGCAAAAGAGGGAGGGGGAAAGGGGAAGAGAATGGGGGGAGAGAGAGAGGAGAAAGGTCAAATCACATGGTCGGGGTAAACCTGCGAGATAGCTTATTGTGTTTACCCGGTTAGGTCGCTGAGTTAACTCGGTTAGGTTCGCTGTGCTTACCTGTAAGATTAAGTCGCTGTGTTAATCTGGTTTGGCTGCTAACCTTACCCAGTTGCACTGTTGAGTTAACCCGGTTAGTTTGCTGTGCTTACCCGGTTAAGTTAGATCGCAAAGCTCACCCAATGATGTTGTTATGCTAAAGCGGTTCCATTGCTATGACTGTGCTAACCCGGTTAAAGTAGCTAGCTTACCCGGTTGAGGCTATCCTCATAGAGAGCTTTGGTGAAGAGCTGCCGGAGTGTTTCCAACTGACCCTGAAAGAGAGCAGGAGAGATCTGAAGCAGCCAACAGGAGATGACAGACCTGACAGCAGGAAAAGATGATGGGCCATTCAGCCCCTTGAAACTGTCCCGCTATTCAATTAGATCATGGCCAATCTGTAAATTGAACTAAATTTACTCACCTTGGTTGCATGTCCTTTAATGCTACTCTCCAACAAAAATCATCCGAGTGGACGAAGTGACAAACAGGATATTATCAAATATTGCTGATGGGAGACATGTAGCCAAAGCTTCTCTTCTCCAGGACATACGCAAGAATGCCAAATTTCAAAAGATCACAATTTATACTCCTGGAGAATGTATGCTGACTGGTGTTCCACTATTAGAGGCGATTCTGTGATTGGACAGCACTCGCTGAGCAATCCTGAGTGCGCCAATAGCTAAACTAACAAACAATTTAAGACAATCAGTCAAGCTTGTAATGTGGCTCAGTTACCCTTGCTAGAAGTGGTATACATTCATACGCGGGGACCTGTTTTCTGCAAACAAATGGAATATGTTCAAGCCTTGCACCTCTTTTGAATTACCGGAGAGCTTGGGGCACCAGTAGCTCTCTGTTGCTTCTTCCATGGCAACGCCTTGGCCAATCAGAGTTGACTTGTCAACCAATCAACATCCTTTTTCTCCTACAGTGTAGACTGTTGTAATCGTTTGAAATTTGGCATTCTTGCTGATGAGTGCAAGCTGCAAAGCTTCAGCAATATTTTTCAGCAATATTCAAGTCCTGCACCAACAGGTGACTGATGGGAAATGTTCCAGTTGGAATGCCACGCCAAACCTAACCTGTGACAGTGGCACAAGGCAACCCCGGGTCAAACTGGGAAAAGGCACGTGTGAACTGATTTGACACCTTGGGTGGGTTGCCAGGTCCAGTAACTTAGCTGGTTAAAGATCAATTTGATGGTGTGATTGTTGGAATGTAGGGCTTTCTCTGGCAGTGATACATTTGGAAAGATGAATGAGGAGAGGCAATATAAACTAAAAGGGACAATTCAAAGGGTTGCAGGAACATTGAGACTTCGGGGTTCATATACAGAAATCTTTTGAAGGTGGGAATATAAGCTGATTAAAAAAAAAAATTCCGGATACTTGGGAGTGGGATCAATTGGATAGCAATTTCCAAGAGGAGGCCTCCCCCGTGCTGTAAGATTCTCTGATTCCCATTGGACGAAATATGTATGAAACAGCCACCCGCGTCTGTATTAATCCTGTGGCATAAGGACCAGCAATCCAGTGATCTGAACTTGGGAGAAAGCGAGTCCAAATCCCACCAGGGCACTTTGAGAAGCTGAAGGTTTAAAGAAGAATAGCATTCAAGAGCAGTCCCTGCAGATTGGAGGGTGGCAAATGTAACCCAATTTAAAAAAGGAGGGAGGGAGAAAACAGCCAATTACAGACCAGTTAGCCTAACCTCAATAATAGGGAAAATGCTCCAGTCTATTATAAAGGGTGTGATAACAGGACACTTAGAAAATATCAACCGGATTAGACCAAGTCAACATGGATTTATGAAGGGAAATCATGTTTGACAAACCTACTGGAGTTTTTTGCGGATGTAACTAGTGGAATAGATAAGGGAGAACCAGTGGATGTGGTGTATTTGGATTTTCAGAAAGCTTTTGGTAAAGTCCCACAGAAGAGGTTAGTGTGTAAAATTAAAGCACGTGGAATTGGCATGGATTGGGAATTGGTTTGCAGACAGGAAACAGAGTAGGAATAAATGGGTCTTTTTCGGAATGGGAGGCAGCGAATAGTGGGGTACCGCAGGGATCTGTGCTTGGGCCCCAGCTATTCACTGATTTGGATGAGGGAACCAAAAATATTTCCAATATTACGACACAAAACTAGGTGGGAAAGTGAGCGATGAGGAGGATGTTAAGTGGCTTCAAGGTGATTGCACTGGAGGGGGTGCAGAGGAGATTCACCAGGATGTTGCCTAGGATGAAACGTTTAAGTTATGAAGAGAGGTTGGAAAGACTTGGGTTGTTTTTGTTGGAGCAGAGAAGACTGAGGGGCGACCTGATCGAGGTGTACAAGATTATGAGGGGAATGGACAGGGTGGATAAGGAGCAGCTGTTCCCCTTAGTTGAAGGGTCAGTCACAAGGGGACACAAGTTCAAGGTGAGGGGCAGGAGGTTAAGGGGGGATGTGAGGAAAAACCTGTTTACCCAGAGGGAGGTGACGGTCTGGAATGCGCTGCCTGGGAGGGTGGTGGAGGCGGGTTGCCTCACATTCTTTAAAAAGTACCTGGATGAGCACTTGGCACGTCATAACATTCAAGGCTATGGGCCAAGTGCTGGTAAATGGGATTAGGTAGGTAGGTCAGGTGTTTCTCATGTGTCGGTGCAGACTAGATGGGCCGAAGAGCCTCATCTGCGCTTTGTGATTCTGTGATCTAGACAAGGTGAGTGAGTGGGCAAATACATGGCAGACGCAGTATAATGTGGATAAGTATGAAGTTATCCATTTTGGTAGGAAACACAGAATCACAGAATTTTAATGGCATAGGAGGCCATTCGGCCCATCATATCTGCACCAGCTCTCCAAATGAGCATTATGAACTAGTGCCATTGCTCTGACTTTTCCCCATACCCCTGCACATTGTTTCTATTCAAATAATCATCTAATACCCTCTTGAATGCCTCGATTGAACCTGCCTCCACCACACTTCCAGGCAGTGCATTCCAAACCTGAACCACTCGTGTGAAAAAGTTTTTTCTCACATCACATTTGCTTCTTTGGCAAATCACTTTAATCCTGTGCCCTCTCGATCTTGATCCTTTTACGAGCGGAAGCAGCTTCTCCCTATCTACTCTGTCCAGCCCCCTCATGACTTTGAACACTTCTATCAAATCTCCTCTCAGCCTTCTCCTCTCCAAGGAGAACAGTCCCAACCTCTCCAATCTATCCTCATAGCTGAAGTTTCTCATCCCTGGAACCATTCTTGTAAATCTCTTCTGCACTCTCTCCAATGTGTTCACATCCTTCCTATAGTGTGGTGCCCAGAACTGTACACAATACTCCAGCTGAGGTCTAACCAGTGCCTTATATAAATTCAGCATAACCTCCCTGCTCTTGTACTCTACGCTCCTGTTAATAAAGCCCAGGATACTATATACTTTATTAACTGCTCTCTCCACCTGTCCTGCCACCTTCAATGATCAATGCACATATACACCTAGGTCTTTCTGCTCCTGCACCCCCTTCAGAATTTCACCCCTTATTTCATACTGTCTGTCCATGTTCTTCCTACCAAAGTGTATCACCTCACACTTCTCCGCACTGAACTTCATCTGCTACCTATCTGTCCACTCCACCAACTTGTCTATGTCCTTTTGAAGTTCTACACTGTCCTCCTCACAGTTTACCATCCTTCCAAGCTTTGTATCAGCTGCAAATTTTGAAATTGTCCCCTGTACACCAAGATCTAGATCGTTAATATACATCAGGAAAAGCAAGGGTCCCAATACCGACGACCCCTGGGGAACTCCACCACAAACCTTCCTCCAGCTTGAAAATTATCCACTGACCTTTACTCTCTGCTTCCTACTTTTCAGCCAATGTTGCTCTTGTCCTTTTATTCCAAGAGTCATAAGAGTTGTACAGCATGGAAAGAGGCCCTTCGGCCCATCGTGTCCATGCCAGCCATTAAACACCTTCTATTCTAATCCCATTTTCCTGCACTTGGCCCGTAGCCCTGTATGTTACGGCATTTCAAGTGTTCATCTAAATACTTCTTAAATGTTGTGAGGGTTCCTGCCTCTACCACCCTTTCAGGCAGTGAGTTCCAGATACCCCCAACGTTCTGGGTGAAAACACTTTTCCTCAACTCCCCTCTAAACCTCCTGCCCCTTACCTTAAGTCAATAACAATAGCTTTTCTCACTAGTCTGTTGTGTGGCACTGTATTAAATACCCTTTGAAAGTCCATGTACACCACATCAACCTTTTCTGTTACCTCTTCAAAAAACTCCAGCAAGTTAGTTAAACATGATTTCCCCTATAGAAATCCATACTGGCTCTTCCTTATCAACCCATATTTTTCCATGTGACTACTAATTCTATCCTGAATAACTGTTTCTAGAATCTTGCCCATCACTGAAGTTAAACTGAGTGGTTTGTAATTGCTGGGCTAATCCTTACAGCCTTTTTTGAACAAGGGCATAACGTTTGCAATTCTCCAGTCCTCTGGCACCACCCCTGAGTCCAGGGAAGACTGAAAGATTATGGCCAGTGCTCCTGCAATTTCTACTCTCACTTCCTTCAATATCCTTGGATGCATCTCATCCGGTCCCAACTTTAAGTACCGACAGTCTATTTAATACCTTCTCCTTATCAATTTTGAGCCCTTCTAGTAACAGAGTTTCCTCGTCTTTCACCATGGCCTTGATAGCATCTACCTCCTTGATAAAGACAGATACAAAGTATTCATTTAATATCTCAGCCATGGCCCCTTTGTCCATGGTTCCCTTTTAGGTCCCTAATCGGCCCTACTCCTCCTTTTTCCACCCTTTTACCATTTATATGCCTGGTTTTCCTGAACTCTGCTGGACACACGATGATAAGATGGAAAACAAGGGCAGGCTGGTGGGCAACTCGCACCTGGAATTTGTCTCCAATCAGTTTGTGAACTATCTCCTCCTCCTCGTTGGCTGTTCGGCTGCAGAACTGGGAGAAGAGCTTCGTCCAGCGGCCCTTGTCTTTAGCCTTTGGATAGAAAGAGATGCAGAAACGAGGGAAGTTAAACCCAAACTCTGGCATTTGAAAGCACCCCTCCAATTGTCAGACATGGTTGGCAGGAGGAGTAAATGGGGCCCTAGCCACAGGCCAGCTCCCACGTCTGGAGATCGTAAAAAAGATGGTGTAACTGAGAAACTGAGAGGAAGGATCATTACTCGTCGGCCAAGACAGCACCAACATCAAACAGATTCGTAATATTTAGTGCAGTACCCTAAACTACTTGGCGACATAGAAATTCTTGATTGATTAAAGCCCAGGGTCCATCTAGTTCACCTTGTACCACCCTGGTAGTCACACAATACAACAATAATGGAGTTGAATGTTGCTAAAAAGAGAGACATGTTGCCAAAGCTTTTCGTCTTACGCTCATCAGGTCAAACACAAGAATGCCAAATTTCAAACCGTTTATACTACAGGAGAAAAGAATACAGATTGGTTGGCAAGTTGACCCTGATTGGCTAAGGCATTGCCATGGAGAAAGTAACAGGCTCCCCAAACCCCGGGTAATTTTTAAAAATTGCTATCCACTGCTTTCTCCATTGCCTGCCAATCAGCATCTCTTTCTCCTGATGTATAAATGGTTGTGATTGTTTGAAATTTGGAATTCTTGCGTTTGTCCTGATGTGTATAAGATGAAAAGCTTCAGCAAGATGTCTCTCTTTTCAGCAAGATTCAAGATCCAAGTTACCAAGTGACTGATTATAAGGGAGTTGCTGATTAATCACTTGAATCAATCTCCATTGTCTCCAATCTCTCAGTCTACCTAGGTCCAATCACCTGTTCCTCCCAAGCAGTTTATACGCTACTCACATCATGTCTCAAATTAATGTGTCCCAAAATGTTATGTTCTGCAGTAAATCTGGCCAATTCACATCTGAATGAATTGATACTAGCTGCTTCCACAACCTCCTATAGGACCCTGTTCTGCACAGTGTTCACAGAATGAACTATTTAAAAAATAGATACAGTCACAGATGTTATATGAGAAAACACAGCGATCATTGAGTCAGGACATGGCTGATCCAGTCAGCCTTGTTTTGGTGATGTTGGCTGACGGTTAAATATTGTGAAAGGACACAGGACAGAACTCTCCTGCTCTGCTTTGAAATAGTGCCATAGGATCTGTTACAGATGGGGTTTTGGTTTAACTTCTCGTCTGAAAGGCAGCATTGGTGGCAGCGATGCACTCCCTCAGCGCTGCATTTGGGATGCCAGCCTGGGTTATGCGCTCACTCCTCTGTAGCGGGGCTTGAACCTGCTGACTCGAGAGCTGAGTTCTCGAGAGCCTCGGCTGAGAGCGTGGGATTATTTTTTTTTACATCGAAGGGGCTATATAAATGCAAGTTTTTATTGTAGCTGAGGCCAGCTAATTCAGCACAACAACCTGACTTTCTCAACTTAAATCAACACCATTTTCTGTATCTTGTTAGGGAAAGGAAACCCATTAACCATCAGCTTAGCTACAATAGTCTGGGAGTCTCCTTATTTACCTGCTTCACCATGGCAACCATCCTAGCCATCAACATAATGCTGGCCGTTTCCGGAGGATAATGCATGTTCCTGTAACAAAAAGGAGAATCTTATTTTTAGTGCTCCATGTCCCACGGCACTGCATGTGGAATAGCAAAGCCACATCTTTGGAAGAAGCAGGGCTGGAGGATGAGGGCTAATCTACTAGGGCGAGAAGTCATGATTCAGTCTCCATTCAGGTCAGTAAGGAGCACATGGTCGGGGACTACACCTGAGTCAGACGGTGGCCGAGCGAGTAGCGAATTAGGTTCATGTGGAAACCCAGTGCTTTAAATAAGGTTTATTGCAACTAGTAAAGTGTGTTAAGTATTAGTCAGATTTGTCAGTACTAGTAAGGTTTATCGACAGCTGTATGGTTTATTTTCCTTAACCATCACTTAATAAAGTTAATATAAGTAAACCAAAGCGAAATAAAGTTAACGTAAGTGAAGGAAAGTTAAGGCATGGCAAGGCAGCTCGGTCGCATGGAATGCACATCCTGTAGTATGTGGGAAGTCATGGACACCACCGGTGACCTAGATGACCATATGTGCAGTAAGTATCACCAGTTGCAGAAACCTGAGCTCCGGGTTGCGGAGCTCGAGCGGCAGCTGGAGTCACTGTGACGCATCTACAAGGCTGGCAGCTACGTGGATGGCACGTTCAGAGTGGTGGTCAGGCTAGAAGCATGGAGGCAGAAAGGGAATGAGTGACCTTCAGACAGTTCAAGAGATAGTGCAGGAGTCCCCTGAGGTCCTGCTCACTAATCAGTTTTCTATTTTGGATACTGGTGAGAGCGTTGGTTTTTCGGAAGAGAGCAGTCAGAGCCAAGTTCATGGCACATAGGACAACTCTGCTGTAAAGGAGGGGAGGAAGAAGAGTGTAACAGAAGTGGTGATAGGGGATTCATTAGTTAGAGGAAGAGACAGGTATTTCTGACCGTAGATCTAACTCCAGGATGGTATGTGCCAGGGTCAAGGATGTCATGGAACGGCTGCAGGACATTCTTCTGGGGGAGAGTGATCAGCCAGAGATTGTGGTCCACACTGGTACCAGGACATAGGTAGGAAGCGAGGGCGAGGTCCTGAAAACAGATTTCAGAGAGCTAGGAATGAGATTGAAGAGCAGGACCACTTGCTAGTGAGCATAGAAACAGGGGAATTGAGCGGTTGAACACGTGGCTGGAGGACTGGTGGTAGGAGGGAGCGCATCAGGTTTCTAAGGCATTGGGACTGGTTCTGTGGCAGGCGGCACCTGTACAATATAGACGGCTGCACCTTAGCAGGACCAAGAGTATCATCCTCGCAGGGAGATTCACTAGTGCTGTTGGGGAAAACTAGATTGGCAGGGGGATGGGAACCTGAGAGGGAGCTCAGATTCAAGGGAAACAAAACTGCTAACAGGAGATAGGAAAGTAGCAAACAAAGACAGAAGACAAACATCAAATAGGATCAGAATAGACAATAATGTTAAAAAAGCAGAATTAAGGACACTCTGTTTGAATGCACGTAGCATTCATAAAAATGTTAATGATTTGAACGCATAAATTGAAGTCAATGGGTATGATTTAACTGCCATTACGGAGACGTGGCTATAGGGTGACCAAGATTGGGAACTGAATATCCAAGGATATTTGGAATTTAGGAGGAATAGGCATAAAGGAAAAGGAGGTGGGGTAGCACTCTTAATAAGGGATGAGGTCAGTGCGTTAGTAAAGTAGGATCTTAGGTTGAAGGATCAAGAAGTAGGATCAGTTTGGGTGGAGCTCAGAAACAGCAAGGGGCAGCAAACATTGGTGGGAGTTGTTCATGGGCCACCAAAGTGCAGTGCTAATGTTGGGCACGGTATAAATCAGGAAATTAGAGGTGCGTGTAATGTGGGTAATACAGTAATAGTGGGTGACTTCAATTTACACATAGATTGGGTTAACCAAATCAGCACTAATGCTCTGGAGATGGAATTCCTGGAGTGTGTAGAGATGGGCTTCTGGAGCAGTACATTGAAGAATCAATTAGGAATCAGGCTATATTGGATTCTGTGTTATGTAATGAGGAAGGACTAATTAATAACTTTGCTGTAAGGGAGCCTTTAGGAAATAGTGACCATAATATGCTGGAATTTTGCATTAAGCTTGAAGGCGATATAGTTCTTTCTGAAACTAGGGTCTTAAGTCTAAAGAAAGGAAATTATGAAGGAAGGAGGGGGAAGTTGGCTATGGTGGATTGGGAAAATACACACAAAGATCTGATGGTAGACAGGCAATGAGTTATCGAACCTCACTACCACAATATTGTTTCTCACCATCAGAGTTACTAATGGGTAGGAGATTGAGAACACGGCTTCCATCTCTAGAACAAAAACTCAAACCCAATATCCACAAGAATCCAAACTCCAACCTCGTGCAGAGATGCAAATGTGTAAATAAAGAGTTGTGGTTTTGAGAAATTGCAGACTTGAGCTGCATACTTTGGGAGAATAGAAAAATTCCCAAAATGCCCATGTAGACCCCAACCACACAACAAAACAAAACATTATGGATAAATGCTGGTGTGCTTCTCTCCTGAGAGATATAGACCCCAACCACACAACAAAACAAATCTTATGGATAAATGCTGGTGTGCTTCTCTCCTGAGAGATGACAGTATTGCAAGATGACAGGCTTAACAATAGATCACTCAAGTGGCTTGTGCCCATATTTTTTATTCATTCAATGGAACGTGGGCATCACAGGCAAAGCCAGCACCTGTTGTTCACCTCTAACTGTCCTTGAGAAGGTTGCGATGAGCCACTGTCTTGAATACAACGGAGTGGCTTGTGAAATCATTTGAGAGAGCAGGTAAGAGTCAACCACATTGCTGTGCATCTGGGGACTTCTAGAGATCAGTCCAGGTACAGCCAGCAGATTCCCTTCCCTAAAGGACATTACAGTAATTCCTCACTTAATCTTGTAGCTACATTCCTGAAAAGTGCTCTTTAAATGAATCAACTTCAAACGAATCAGATTTTCTCATTACAACCAACATAAAAGCTGCAGTTAACATTCTGTCGGACTTATTCATAAATCAAATAACTTCTAAAATAAAATAAATTTAAAAATACAAAAGGAATATGTTAACTCCTTCTACTTATCTTGCTCACTGCCTCTCCGCTCAGCGCCCCTCCCACTCGCTGCATCATCCGCTTGCTGCCTCTCCCACTAACCCACCATCCCCCAACCCCTGACCCACCACAACTCACAGACTCGCCTGCTCACTGACCCTCTCACTCCCAGACTCACCCCCCCCCCCACCACCCCCCTCGCCGCCTCTCCCACTTGCCGACCCTCCTGTTTGCCGCCTCTCTCACTAGCCCATCCTCCCTCTCAGAGACTCCCCTGCGCTCACTCATGAACTCACCTGCTTGCTTACTCTCCCACTGGCCCATCCTCCCTCTTGCAGACTTCCCTGCTCACAGACCCTTCCGCTCCAGCTTGTGGACTCCCCCACTCCCCAGTCCTCCCACTCCCGAACCCCCCTCCCCAATCCTCCCACTCCCGACTCCCACCCCTCGCCCCCACTCGCTGCACCTCCTGCTCGCTGGCCTACAGTGAGAGTGCTTATCTCTGCAATTTAAACTCATGCTGTTGGAAATAAGTCCAGAGTCTTAATAAGTCCAGGTCTCTCAGATGCTCACCGCCATCCTTCCTGCAGCTTGTTCAGGGGATGCTGAGGGTCGTCTTTCGAGGGTCCAAGGCACAGAGCCTGGTGGTACTGCTTCAATGCAGCCTGCCGGCACTCAACACTACAGTACAACTCCTAAAGAGAAACATATTACCAGTTAGAGGGCCTCGGACACCACCTTTCCCACTGTTAGAACATACATGCATACCTACAAAGGTACAAATTAGGAGCAAGAGTCAGCTCGAGCCTTCTCTGCCGTTCATAAAGCTCAAGGCTGATCTGACTGTGGCCTCCACTTCACTTTCCTGTCTACCCCCCCTCTACCTTTTGACTTCCTTGTCAGTCAAGAATCTATCTAATTCAGCCTTAAAAATATTCAATGACCCTGCCTCCAACGCTCCCTGGGGAAGAAAATTCCACGGACTAACGACCCTCAGAGAAAAAAATTTGCCCCGAACATACAGATTAGGAGCAGGAGTCGGCTATTCGAGCCTGCTCCCCCATTCAATAAGATCAGGGCTGATCCAACTCAACTCCTCATTCCCACCTACCGCTGATAACCTTTCTCACCCTTGCTTATCAAAAATCTATCTACTTCTGCCTTAAAAATATTCAAAGACTCTGCTTCCGCCAACTCTTGAGGAAGGGAGTTCCAAAGACTGAATACCCTCCAAGAGAAAAAAATTCTCCTCATCTCCCTCTTAAATGGGAGACCTCTTATTTCTAAACTGTGACCCCCTAGTTCTAGGCTCCCCCACAAGGGGAAACATCCTTTCACCATCCACCCTGTCAAGTCCCCTCAGGATCTTATATGTTTCAGTAAGATCATCTCAATCTTCTAAACTCCACTGGATACAGACCCAGCCAGTCCAACCTTTCCTCATATTCTGAGGAGCCAGTCGAATTAACCTTCTCTGAACTGCTTCTAATGCTATTATATCCCTTCTCGAGTAAGGAGGTCAAAGTTGTGCACACTACTCCATATGTGGTCTCACCAATGCCCTATACAACTGTACAGAAATATCCCTATTTTTATATTCCATTCCCCTTGCAATAAACGACAATATGCCATTTGCCTTCGTAATCGCTTACTACTAACATTTTATGATTCATGTACTGAGCACTCAGGTCTCTCTGTGCTTCAGTTTCACCATCTTTCTCCATTTAACGATATACTGCTTTCTGACCACCTTCACCGGCTGTTACAGGGCTCACACAGCCTCCAACCCCGCCTCGCACACTGTTAAGAGGGTCAATACTTCTCCAACACCACTTCTCACACTGTTAGAGGGTCCGCACTCCATCTCTCCAAATGTTAAAGGGTCCACCCTACTTCCGACACCACCTCCCCAATTTTAGAGGGTTCACAAGGCCTCTGACCACCTCTCCAACTGTTAGAGGGTCCACACTGCCTGTGACCACCTCTCCCACTGTTAGAGGGTCCACACTGCCTGTGACCACCTCTCCCACTGTTAGAGGGTCCACACTGCCTGTGACCACCTCTCCCACTGTTAGAGGGCCAACACTGCCTGTGACCACCTCTCCCACTGTTAGAGGGCCAACACTGCCTGTGACCACCTCTCCCACTGTTACAGGGTCCACACTGCCTGTGACCACATCTCCCATTGTTAGAGGGTCCACACTGTCTGTGACCACATCTCCCACTGTTAGAGGGTCCACACTGCCTGTGACCACCCCTCCCACTGTTAGAAGGTTCACACTGCCTGTGACCACCTCTCCCACTGTTAGAGGGTCCACACTGCCTGTGACCACCTCTCCCACTGTTATAAGGTCCACACTGCCTGTGACCACCTCTCCCACTGTTATAAGGTCCACACTGCCTGTGACCACCTCTCCCACTGTTATAAGGTCCACACTGCCTGTGACCACCTCTCCCACTATTACAGGGTCCACACTGCCTGTGACCACCTCTCCCACTGTTATAAGGTCCACACTGCCTGACACTACTTGCACCCATTGTTAGAGGGTCTGCGTTGCCGCTAACACCACCACCCACTGTTACAGGATCCACACACCATCCCACTGCATGGGCCCCAGTTATCTTTATGGGGTGTGTGGAACATTCCTTGTTCCAGTCCTATTCAGACCCCCTCCCACAACTCTTTCTCCGGTACATCGATGATTGCTTTGGTGCTGCTTCATGCTCTCGCCTGGACCTGGAAAAATTTATCAATTTTGCTTCCAATTTCCAGCCCTCCATCATTTTCACACGGTCCATCTCTGATACTTCCCTTCCATCCCTTGACCTCTCTGTCTCAATTTCTGGTGATAGACTGTCCACCAATATCCATTACAAGCCTACCGACTCCCACAGCTATCTCGACTACAGCTCCTCACACCCCGCTTCCTGTAAGGACTCCATCTCATTCTCTCAGTTCCTTCGCCTCTGTCACATCTGATGTTCTGATGATGCCACTTTCCAAAACGAGGCTTCTGACATGTCTTCCTTCTTCCCTAACCGAAGTTTTCCACCCACTGTGGTTGACAGGGCTCTCAACCGTATCCGACCCACCTCCTGCCTCTCTGCCCTCACACCTTCCTCCCCCTCCCAGAACCATGATAGGGTCCCCCTTGTCCTCACTTATCACCCCACCAGCCTCCGCATTCAAAGGATCATCCTCCGCCATTTCCAGCATGATGTCACCACCAAACATATCTTCTCCTCACCTCCCCACCATCAGCATTCTGTAGGGACCGTTCCCACTGGGAAACCCTGGTCCTCTCCTTCATCACCCCAAACACCTCATCCCCTTCCCACAGCACCTTCCCATGGCAATCGCAGACAGTGCAACACCTGCCCCTTTACTTCCCCCCTCCTCACTGTCTGCATTGGAGTGCTGCATTTGGCTGTAGTAGAGAGCTTCAGCTGGAGCTGGGTGACTGAGGGAGTTTAAGGGTTAAATTCTATCTAAAGTCTAGTCTTTGTTTAATTTAGCAATTAACTAAAAGTTGCTGTTCGGGTTGGAAGGTGAGTTTTAGTCCAGCCTTAAAACAGAGCTCATACAGGCTCCGCTTGCAACTGCAACTAGTTAATTAGATAACTGGCTTGATCAGGTTTTCAGAGGCTCAGTTCAGAGAGTATAAAAGTAGGCTATCTTATAGTGCTGACTTTGTCTGCACTGGAGTGCTGTATTTGGCTGCTGTAGGGTGCTTCAGTTAGAGTTTGGTGACTGAGGGAATTTGGGGAGGAGGTGCTCCTTTTTTTTCTACCTTTTCTCAGAAAGAAGAGCTGTGGCCTTGGTAAGTAGGAACTGGTGAGTAAATTAGAAAAGTGTAATATGTTTAAAGTTCCCATACTTGGTCTTAACTGTGAAGCACCAGGAATAAGGGAAATCTGGAGCCTATACAGTGAAGTGCTATAAATGATCCAAAGTAGAATAAAGTTGATATAAGGGAAGTAGAGTTAAGACATGGCAGGGCAGCTCAGTCAAGTGGAATGTGTGTCATGTAATATATGCAAAGTCATGGACATGACCAGTGTCCTAGATGTCCACATGTGGAGGAAGTGCTGCCAGCTGCAGAAAGTTAAGCTCCAGGTTTCAGAGTTCGAGCGGCGGCTGGAGTCACTGTGGTGCATCCGTGAGGCTGAGAGCTATGTGGTTAGCATGTTCAGGGAGGTGGTCACACCACAACTTGAGGGCCTGCAGACAGAGAGGGAATGGGTGACCACCAGGCTGTCAAAGAGCAATAGGCAGGTAGTACAGGAGTCCCCTGGGATCCCGCTCACAAATCAGTTTTCAGTTTTGGAAGCTGGTGAGGATGCTGGTTCCTCAGAGAAATGCAGTCAGAGCCAGGTTTGTGGCACCACAAGCAGCTCAGCTGTACAGGAGGAGAGGAAGAAGAAAGGAAGAGCCATAGTGATAGGGGATTCATTGGTATGGGGAACAGACAGGCATTTCTGTGGCTGTAGACGTGACTCCAGGATGGTATGTTGCTTCCCTGGTGCCAGGGTCAAGGATGTCACAGAGCAGCTGCAGGACATTCTTCTGGGGGAGGGTGATCAGCCAGAGGTCGTGGTCCACATTGGTACTAATGACGTAGGCAGGAAGGGGTTGTCCTGCAATCAGAATTTAGGGAGCAGGCAGAAAATTAGCAAGCAGCACCTCTAATGTAGTAATTTCCAGATAGCTCCCAGTGCCATGTGCCAGTGAGTACAGAAATAGGAGGATAAGGCAGATGAATGCTTGGCTAGAAAGATGGTGCAGGAGGGAGGGCTTTAGATTCCTGGGACACTGGGACTGGCTCTGGGGGAAATGGCACCTGTACAAGCTGGAAGGGTTGCATCTGAACAGAGCTGGGACTGATTTCCTTGTGGGGCGTTTTGCTAGTGCTGTTGGGAGGGCTTTAAACTGACTCGGCAGGGGTGTGGGGACCAGGAAGTAATATCAGAGAGGAATACCGAGGTGCACAAAATACTGGGAGGGACAGACAGCACTAGTGTAGAGAATAGTAAGTTAATAGGTAAAGTTGGGGTAAGGGAGAAAGTAACAAAATCTAAATCAGGGTTACTATGCATGTATGTGAATGCACGGAGTATAGTAAATAAGATTGGGGAGTTACAGGCACAGATTGCCATGTGGAAATATTTCTGGAAATAACCGAAATCTGGCTCAAGGAAGGGCAGAACTGGGTGTTAAATATTCCCGGGTACAAGGTGTTCAGAAGAGATAGGAAAGGAGGAGGGGTGGTGGTATTGGTTAAGGGGAGCATTGCAATGCTGGAGAAAGAGAATGTCCCAGAGGGTTCAAGGACAGAATCAATTCAGCTCGAACTAAGGAACAAAAAGGGTGCAATTACATTGCTCGGGGTAGTCTGTAGACCACCAAATATTGAGAAGGACGTAGAAGAACAAATCTGCAGGGAAATTACAGAGAGATGCAGGCAATACAGAGTAATTATAATGGGTGCCTTTAATTACCCGAATGTAGACTGGGACAGTGGTAGTGTAAAGAGTGGAGAGGAGCATAAGGTCCTAGATTGTGTTCAGGAGAATTTTCTACAGCAGTATGTGTCCAATCCAACAAGAAAAGATGCTCTGTTGGACCCGGTTCTTGGAAATGAGGTGGGCCAAGTAGATCAAGTGTCATTGGGGTAACATGTAGGAGATAGTGACCATTGTATTGTATGTTTTAGGATGATAATAGAAAAGGGCGATCGGCAACCCAGAGTAAAAGTAATTAACTGGTCAAGAGCCGACTTCGATGGGGCAAGAATGGATCTGGGCCGGATAGACTGGAGTGAAAGGTTTGCAGGAAAAACTGTAACTGAACAATGGGCTACCTTCAAAAAAGGGTTGGCTGGGGAGTCAAGATATATTCCATCGAAATGGAAAGGTAGGGCACACAAATCCAGAGCTCCCTGGATGAAAAAGGAGATAGAAATTAAGATAAAGAAGAAGAAGTGTTTATGACAGGTGTCAGGTAGAAAATACAATTGAGAACCAAGAGGAATACAGAAGGTTCAGAGGAGAGGTGAAAAAACATATTAGAAAAGTGAAGGGGGATTATGAAAAAAGACTGGCAGCCAACATAAAGGGGAATCCCAGTCTTCAACAGGCATATAAATAGAAAAAGGGTGGTAAAAGGAGGAAAAGGGCTGATTAGGGACCTAAAAAGGAATTTAGAGATGGATGAAGGAGCCATGGCTGAGGTATTAAATGAATACTTTGCATCTGTCTTTACCAAGGAGGTAGATGCTACCCCCCATGGTGACAGACGAAGAAACTCTGTCACTAGAAGGGCTCAAAATTGGTAAGAAGGAAGTGTTGAATAGACTGTCGGTATTTAAGATTGACAAGACACCAGGACCGGATGAGATGCATCCAAGGATATTGAAGGAAGTGAGAGTAGAAGTTGCAGGGGCACTGGCCATAATCTTTCAGTCTTCCCTAGACTCAGGGGAAGTGCCAGAGGACTGGAGAATTACAAACGTTATGCCCTTGTTCAAAAAAGGTTGTAAGGATTAGCCCAGCAATTACAAACCAGTCAATTTAACTTGTGGTTTCTAGAAGATTCTAGAAACAATTATTCGGGATAGAATTAGTAGTCACCTGGAAAAATATGGGCTGATAAGGAAGAGCCAGCATGGATTTCTAAAGGGGAAATCGCGTTTAACTAACTTGCTGCAGTTTTTTTAAGATGTAACAGAGAGGGTTGATGAGGGTAATGCTGTTGATGTGGTGTACTTGGACTTTCAAAAGGCATTTGATACAGTGCCACACAACCGACTTGTGAGAAAAGTTATTGCTCATGGAATAAAAGAGACAGTAGCAACGTGGATACAAAATTGGCTGAAAAATAGGAAGCAGAGAGTAATGGGCAATGGATGTTTTTCAGGCTGGAGGAAGGTTTGTAATGGAGTTCCGCGGGGTAGGTATTGGGACTCTTGCTTTTCCTGGTATATATTAATGATCTAGATCTTGGTGTGCAGGGGACAATTTCAAAGTTTACGGGTGATATGAAGCTTGGGAGTGTTGTGAACTGCAAGGAGGACGGTGTGGAACTTCAAGAGGACATAGACAAATTGGTGGAGTGGACAGATAGGTGGCAGATGAAAATCAGTGTGGAGAAGTGTGAGATGATGCATTTAGTAGGAAGAACATGGACAGACAGTATAAAATAAGGGGTGAAATTTTGAAGGGGGTGCAGGAACAGAAAGACCTGGGTGTATATGTGCATAGATCATTGAAGGTGGCAGGACAGGTGGAGAGAGCAGTTAATAAAGCATATAGTATCCTGGGCTTTATGAACAGGCGTATAGAGTACAAGGGAGGTTATACTGAATTTATATAAGACACTGGTTAGCCCACAGCTGGAGTATTGTGTACAGTGTGAACACATTAGAGAGAGTGCAGAAGAGATTTACAGGAATGGTTCCAGGGATGAGAAACTTCAGCTATGAGGATAAATTGGAGAGGTTGGGACTGTTCTCCTTGGAGAGAAGAAAGTTGAGAGGAGGCTTGATAGAAATTCTCAAAATCATGAGGGGGCTGGACAGAGTAGATAGGGGGGAAACTGTTCCCATTCGTAAAAGGATCAAGAATGAGAGGGCACAGGTTTAAAGTGATTTGCAAAAGAAGCAAATGTGATGTGAGAAAAAACCTTTTCACACAATGACTGGTTCGGGTCTGGAATGCACTGTCTGGAAGTGTGGTGGAGGCAGGTTTAATCGAAGCATTCAAGAGGGAAATGGATCATTATTTGAATAGAAACTATGTGCAGGGGTATGGGGAAAAGGCAGGGCAATGGCACTAGATCAAAACGATCAGATACGATGGGCTGAATGGCCTCCTTCTGCGCCGATAAGATTCTGTCCAAGGGTCAAACACTCCTTTCAAGTGAAGCAGCATTTCACTTGCATTTCCCCCAATTTAGTCTACTGCATTCGCTGCTTCCAATGTGGTCTCCTCTACATTGGAGAGACCAAACGCAGACTGGGTGACCGCTTTGCGGAACTCCTTCGGTCTGTCTGCAAGCATGACCCAAACCTCCCTGTCACTTGCCATTTCAACACCCCACCCTGCTCTCATGCCCACATGTCCGTCCTTGGCCTGCTGCATTGTTCCAGTGAAGCCCAACGCAAACTGGAGGAACAGCACCTCATCTTCCGACTAGGCACTTTACAGCCTTCCGGACTGAATATTGAGTTCAACAACTTCAGACCATGAACTCTCTCTTCTATCTTCAACCCTTTTTTTTCCAAAATTAATTTTTATTTTTTATCCAAAATTAATTTTTATTTTTTATCCACTTAATTTTATTTGTATTCATTTTTATTTTTATTCATTGTTTTATCTCCCCTTTTTATCCCATTTCCAATTCCTTTTACTCCCACCACCCCCCCCCACGACCCACCCCCACAAGGGTCACCTGTTACTTGTTCATGTTATTGTTTTCAGACTGCTTACCCCTTGTCCTGCTATTATCACATTGTTTTCCTACCTTTAGGCCACTATCAGCACCTTTTTTAGCCCTTACCATTACCACTCCCTCTGTTCTTGTGTCCATGACATCTTTGTCACTCCCCTTAGCCCGCATTTATCACTAACCTCCTCTCCAGCTTCACCTGCTCCACCTCCCTTAAACTATATAAATTTCATCACATTTCCACCTCTCTGTAGCTCTGGAGAGTCACACGGACTCGAACCGTCAACTCTGTTTCCCTCTCCACAGAGGCTGTCAGACCTGCTGAGTTTTTCCCAGCATTTTCTGTCTTTGTTCCGGCAGCGCATTCTCCCAGCAGTTCAGTTCCACGCTGGATCTTCCTGGCGTTGGAGGGTCACCACCTGTACAAGTACCGCTCTCCCAGCAGCAGGGCTGACACACCCCGCCCCCCCGCTCCCACCCCCACCCCCCACCCTCCCCCACTCCGCCCCCCAACACCCCCCCCCCCACACCCCCAACCCACCCCCCCCCCCCACCCACCCACCACTTCCTCCACGTGATCCTCCTTGTGAACACGGGTCAGTCCAAGAAGGATACACTGAAGGCACTGAACCCTGGCTCTCTTGTTCTGTGGCGGGCAGGATCCATTACCTGGCAGGCAGGACAGGTATCCAGGAGCTCCTTTCGGACACTGCACTGCTCTGGGTGTGGAAGAATCAGGTTGGGGTTTCCCGACAGTCTGCAGCTGTTCTCCTCGGCTGTTTCCAGGGACCTCATACAGTAGTCACAGGCTGGAGAGAAATTCGACAAAATGAGGGCATTGTATCCATTGCACAGCTCCCTCTACACTGTCCCCATCAAACACTCCCAGGACAGGTACAGCACGGGGTTAGATACAGAGTAAAGCGCCCTCTACACTGTCCCCATCAAACACTCCCAGGACAGGTACAGCACGGGGTTAGATACAGAGTAAAGCGCCCTCTACACTGTCCCCATCAAACACTCCCAGGACAGGTACAGCACGGGGTTAGATACAGAGTAAAGCTCGCTCTACACTTTCCCCATCAAACACTCACAGGACAGGTACAGCAGGGGGTGAGATACAGAGTAAAGCTCCCTCTACACCGTCCCCATCAAACACTCCCAGGACAGGTACAGCACGGGGTTAGATACAGAGTAAAGCTCCCTCTACACTGTCCCATCAAACACTCCCAGGACAGGTACAGCACGGGGATAGATACAGAGTAAAGCTCCCTCTACACTGTCCCATCAAACACTCCCAGGACAGGTACAGCACAGGGGTTAGATACAGAGTAAAGCTCTCTCTACACTGTCCCCATCAAACACTCCCAGGACAGGTACAGCACGGGGTTAGATACAGAGTAAAGCTCCCTCTACACCGTCCCCATCAAACACTCCCAGGACAGGTACAGCACGGGGTTAGATACAGAGTAAAGCTCCCTCTACACTGTCCCATCAAACACTCCCAGGACAGTTACAGCACGGGGTTAGATACAGAGTAAAGCTGTCTCTACACCGTCCCCATCAAACACTCCCAGGACAGGTACAGCACGGGGTTAGATACAGAGTAAAGCTCCCTCTACACCGTCCCCATCAAACACTCCCAGGACAGGTACAGCACGGGGTTAGATACAGAGTAAAGCATCCTCTACACTGTCCCCATCAAACACTCCCAGGACAGTTACAGCACGGGGTTAGATACAGAGTAAAGCTCCCTCTACACTGTCCCCATCAAACACTCCCAGGACAGGTACAGCACAGGGTTAGATACAGAGTAAAGCTCCCTCTACACTGTCCCCATCAAACACTCCCAGGACAGGTACAGCACGGGGTTAGATACAGAGTAAAGCTCCCTCTACACTGTCCCCATCAAAACACTCCCAGGACAGGTACAGCACAGGGTTAGATACAGAGTAAAGCTTCCTCTACACTGTCGCCATCAAACACTCCCAGGACAGGTACAGCACGGGGTTAGATACAGAGTAAAGCTCCCTCTACACTGACCCCATCAAACACTCCCAGGACAGGTACAGCACGGGGTTAGATACAGTGTAAAGCTCCCTCTACACTGTCCCCATCAAACACTCCCAGGACAGGTACAGCACGGGGTTAGATACAGAGTAAAGCTCACTCTACACCGTCCCCATCAAACACTCCCAGGACTGGCACAGCACAGGGCTAGATACAGAGTAAAGCTCCCTCTACACTGTCCCCATCAAACACTCCAAGAACAGGTACAGCAAGGGGTTAGATACAGAGTAAAGCTTCCTCTACACTGTCCCCATCAAACACTCCCAGGACAGGTACAGCACGGGGTTAGATACAGAGTAAAGCTTCCTCTACACTGTCCCCATCAAACACTCCCAGGACAGGTACAGCACGGGGTTAGATACAGAGTAAAGCTGCCTCTACACCGTCCCCATCAAACACTCCCAGGGCAGGTACAGCATGGGGTTAGATACAGAGTAAAGCTCCCTCCACACTGTCCCATCAAACACTCCCAGGACAGGTACAGCATGGGGTTAGATACAGAGTAAATCTCCCTCTACACTGTCCCCATCAAACACTCCCAGGACAGGTACTGCACGGGGTTAGATACAGAGTAAAGCTCCCTCTACATTGTCCCCATCAAACACTCCCAGGAGAGATACAGCACGGGGTTAGATACAGAGTAAATCTCCCTCTACACTGTCCCCATCAAACACTCCCAGGACAGGTACAGCACGGGGTTAGATACAGAGTAAAGCTCCCTCTACACTGTCCCCATCAAACACTCCCAGGGCAGGTACAGCACGGGGTTAGATACAGAGTAAAGCTCCCTCTACACTGTCCCCATCAAACACTCCCAGGACAGGTACAGCACGGGGTTAGATACAGAGTAAAGCTCCCTCTACACTGTCCCCATCAAACACTCCCAGGACAGATACAACACAGGGTTAGATACAGAGTAAATCTCCATCTACACTGTCCCCATCAAACAATCCCAGGACAGGTACTGCACGGGGTTAGATTCAGAGTAAAGCTCCCTCTACACTGACCCCATCAAACACTCCCAGGGCAGGTACAGCACGGGGTTAGATACAGAGTAAATGTCCCTCTACACTGTCCCCATCAAACACTCCCAGGACAGGTACAGCACGGGGTTAGATACAGAGTAAATCTCCCTCTACACTGTCCCCACCAAACACTCCCAGGAGAGGTACAGCATGGGGTTAAATACAGAGTAAAGCTCCCTCTACACTGTCCCCATCAAACACTACCAGGACAGGTACAGCACGGGGTTAGATACAGAGTAAAGTTCCCTCTCCACTGTCCCCATCAAACACTCCCAGGACAGATACAGCACGGGGTTAGATACAGAGTCAAACTCCCTCTACACTGCTTCTGCTTACTATCCAGTAAAGCTTCTGGAAGGTGTGCATATGGAGAACTGTTGCAACTCTCCCAAACTGAAGACACTAATCAGCTTCCCCACTTGAGCCCCACAAGACGAGTTACCACGGGGGTCGAGGGCGACGCTGGGTACGGTAGAATGCTGGTCCTTCAGTAATCCTGAAACCTGGTCAAATGGTCCGAGGCCTGTATTCAAATCCCACCATGGCAGCTAGTGGAATTTAAATTCAATTAATTAAATAAAGCTGGAATAAAAGCTAGTCTCAATAATGGTGAGCATAAAACTATCATCGATTGTTTTTAAAACCCATCTGGTTCACTAATGTTCTTTAGGGAAGGAAATCTGCTGTCCTTACCTGGTCTGGCCTACATGTGACTCCAGACCCACAGCAATGAGGTTGACTCTTAAATACCCTCTGAAATGGCCTAGCCAGCCACTCAGTTGTGCTCAAGATGATGGCGCACCATCGCTTCCTTCACAAAGGGTAATCGTGGACAGGCAATAAATATTGGTTTCCCATTCGTGTGAACGAATTGAGAAAAGCGGCGAGATATCTGGGCGCGTTGCTGACTGCTTTTTTTTTTCTACTTGTCCTGATGTTGAGGCTCCTTGAGTAGCAGCTGGATGGACGGCACAAGAACCAGCAGCTGCACCGCGCTCCCTTCCTTGGCAGGTACGAGCGAAACAGCTGGGTTTTTGGTGACGGTGCAGCAGCCTGTTAGAGGAGAGCTCGAAACTTCCCACAGGGTTTAATTCCGGGCCTTGGGCTTTGGTGGTGGGACCTGAACTCACCACCTCCGGGTTGGCTAATCCTGTGGACAGAACGGCTTGGCCAGTGTCCCTAGCCCCAGTGAGATACACCTATGTTGACGGGGTTAGATGAAGAGGTGTTGGGGAGGCTTTTGTGGAGCGTAGACACCAGCGTGGACCTGTTGGGCTGAAGGGGCTGCTTCTGTGCTGTAAATATCATGCGAATCGTATGTAAACGTATGTAAATTCTATGCAATTTGAGCATAGTGCCACTTGGCGCTGTGTAGCGGTCCAACCAAACACGGGGCGGGGAGGGGTGTACTTGTCTCTGAGGGGCGTGCGCTAAGTTGAGGTGTGAATCAGTGAGTGCTGCAGTCAGTGCTCTGCACTTTACCTTTGTACTTGTACAAGGCATTCCAGAGGAACTGTGCTGAAACTATGGGCTGCTCCACAAAGATGGTTTCTCCTTTCCTTATATCCTTACTGGCAAAGAGTCCTTTCCCCTTAGAAGCAAGAAAAAGCAAAAAATGGATCAGTCCTGGTAGAAAAAGTTAAGACACAACGGGTCTGGTCCGGAAAGAGCGAAGGGGGAAGAAGGATATCCCAGCTGTGGACCCACAACCACAGCAACAGCACAGGAAGAGGCTGTTCATCCCTACTGACCCAGCACAAGGCAGGCAATCTATCTCAGCCCCTCATCTTCTTGTATTTCATACATAGCGCAGTATATATTTCCTACATCTAACAACATAAGAAACGAGAGGAGTAGACCACTCGGCCCGTTGAGCCTGCTTCCCCCACTCAACACGATCATGGCTGATTTTGGGCCTCAACTCCCATTTTCGCACCCGCTCCCCATATCCCACAATTCCCTGAGACACCAAAAATCGGTCTATCCCAGCCTGAAATATATTCAACGATGGAGCATCCACCACCCTCTCGGGTAGAGAATTCCGAAGATTCACAACCCTGTGGATGAAGAAATTCCTCCTCATTTCAGTCCTAAATGATCAGCCCCTTACCCTGACGCTGTACCCCGGTATTTTAGATTCCCCGACCAGTGGAAACGATTTCTGTGTCCATCCTATCAAACCTCTCGGAATTTTATAGGTTTCAATGGGATCATCTCTCATTCTTCTAAACCCCAGAGAACATAGACCCAATTTATGCAACCTCTCATTAGGTGAGGTGGTGGCATGGTGCTAATGTCACCGGACGAGTAATGCTCTGGGGACGTGGGTTTCAATCCAGTCATTGTAGTTGATAGAATTTAAGTTCAGTTGATAAAACTGGAATTTAAAAAAGCTATTATTGGTAATAGCAGCTATGAAATGATTGTCATAAAATTTCTTGATTGGCACCCTATCTACCATCTCCTCCACAACCGACACACAGTAGCAGCAGTGTGTACCATCTACAAGATGCACTGCAGGAATTCACCAAGGCTCATTTGACAAGACCTTCCAAACCCATGACCACTACCATCTAGAAGGACAAGGGCAGCAGATAGATGGGAGCACCACCACCTGGAAGTTCCCCTCCAAGTCACTCACCATCCTGACTTGGAAATATATCGCCGTTCCTTCACTGTCGCTGGGTCAAAATCTTGGGACTCCCTCCCTAACAAAACTGTGGGTGTACCTACACCACATGGACTGCAGCGGTTCAAGAAGGCAGCTGACCACCACCTTCTCAAGGGCAACTAGGGATGGGCAATAAAAATGCTGGCCTTGACAGTGATGCTCATGTCCAGTGAAAGCGTAAAGAAAAACCCTCATCCAAGGAACCAATCTAGCGAGCCTTAGCTCTCCCATCTCCGATGCTTCCCGAAATATGGAGATCAAAACTGCACACAGTATTCCAGATGTGGTCCCACCAAAACCCTGTATATTCCCCATAGTTCTGGATATATTCCCTGCACACTTCTGGATATATTTCTTATAGGTCTGGATATATTCCTGCACAGTTCTGTATATATTCCCAAAAGTCTGAGTATATTCTGGGCATTGTTCTGTATATACTTCCTATAGGTCTGGATATTTTTCCTGCATTGTTCTGGATATATTTCCCTGTACAGTTCTGGATATATTTCCCTGTACAGTTCTGGATATAGAGCTGCATATAACTCCTGGGACTATTTCCTATTGTTCTGTATGTAATTCCTACAGATCTACATATAACTCCTATAGTTCTGGGAATATTTCCTTTTTGTTCTGTACTCCTCTTGGGTCTCTATATAATTCTAATAGTTCTGTATATAATTCCTAAAGTTCCTTACATATTTCCCATTGGTCTGGATATATTTCCTACAGTTCTGGATATAATTTCTGTAGGTCTGGATATGCTTCCTAGAGTTCTGGACCTATTTCCTGCATTCTGTAGGTCTGGATATATATTATTTATTTGTTCATGGGATGCTGGCTAGGTATTCCCCTAGTTGCCCTTGAGAAGGTGGTGGTGAGCTGCCTTCTTGAGCCGCTGCAGTCCATGTGGTGTAGGTACACCCACAGTGCTGTTAGGGAGGGAGATCCAGGATTTTGACCTAGTGACAGTGAAAGAACAGCAATTTTAAAAAATATTCGTTCATGGCATGTAGGCATTGTCGGGAAACTTTTATCACCCATCCCTAATTGCCCTTGTTCAGGGGGCATTTAAGAGTCAACCACATTGGTGTGGGTTTGGAGGCCAGACCAGGTAAGGATGACAGATTTCCTTCCCTAAAATTCATTAGTGAACCAGATGGGTTTTTACAATAATCAGCAATGGTTTCATGGTCATCATTAGATTTTTAATTCCAGACTTTTATTGAATTCAAATTTCACTATTTGCTACGGGGGGATTTGAACATGGGTCCCCAGAGCATTACCCTAGGTCTCTGGCATACTAGTCCAGTGACAATACCACTATATCACCAAGTCAGGATGGTGAGTGGCTTGCAGCAGAACTTGCAGGTGGTGGTGTTCCCATCCATCTGTTGCCCTTGTCCTTCTAGGTGGTAAAGTTCATGGGTTTGGAAGGTGCTGTCGAAGGAGCCTTGGTAAGTTCCTCCAGTGCATCTGGTAGATGGTACACGCTATTCCCACTGTGTATTGGTGGTGGACAGAGTGAACGTTTGTGGATGGGGTATTAATCAAGCGGGGCTGCTTTGTCCTGGATGGTGTCAAGCTTCTTGAGTGTTGTGGGAGCTGCACTCATCCAGGCAAGTGGAGAGCATTTCATCACACTCCTGACTTGTGCCTTGTAGATGGTGGACAGGCTTTGGGGAGTCAGAGGTCTTGAGATATTTCCTCCATAGTTCTATATATATTTCCTATAGTTCTATATGTATTACCTAAAAGTCTGTATGCATTTCTATAGGACTGGATGTATTTCTTACATAGGTATGCATATATTTCCGATCGGTCTGGATATATTTCCAATTGGTCTAGATATTGAAACATTGAAAATAGGAGCAGTAGACCATTTGGCCCTTCAAGCCTGCTCCGCCATTCAATATGATCATAGCTGATCCTCTATCTTAACACCATACTCCCGCTCTCTCCCCGAACCCCTTGACGCCTTTAGAGTCTAGAAATCTAACTATCTCCTTCTTAAATATATTCAGTGACTTGGCCTCCACAGCCTCTGTGGTAGAGAATTCCACAGGTTCACCACCCTCTGAGTGAAGAGGTTTCTCCTCATCTCAGACCTAAATGGTCTACCCCTTATTCTGAGACTGTGACCCCTTGTTCTAGACCACCACCACCCCCCACCCCCCCCAACTCCAGCCCAGCCAGAGGAAACATCATCCCTGCATCCAGTCTGTCCAGCCCTCTCAGAATTTTATACATTCATTGTGTCTCCTCACAAGCCTCTGTAGGTTTTGAAACCTGAAATGTGTGTGCAGGTTGATGGGATCATTGACTCTGTGGGATCCGTATGAACTTAAACCTCCCCCTCGCCCTAATCAAGCAGAGTGAGCACGGCTTCATGAAGGGGAAAACATGCCTGACAAATTTATTAGAATTCTTTGAGGAGGTAACAAGCAGGATAGATAAAGGGGAACCAGTAGATGTAATATATTTGGATTTACAAAAGGCGTTTGACAGGGTACCACACATAAGGCTACTTAATAATATAAGAGCCCATGGCATTGGGGGTAGTATATTAGCATGGATAGAGGATAGAAGACAGAGTTGGGATAAGGGGGGCATTTTCAGAACGGCTAGCTGAAACTAGTGGAGTGCCACAGGGATCAGTGCTGGGGCCACAGTTATTTACAATATATATTAATGACTTGGATGAGGGAAGTGAATGTACTATCACCAAGTTTGCAGATGACACAAAAATAGGTGGGAAGGCAAGTGGTGAGGGTGACACAAAGAGTCTACAGAGGGATATAGACAGGTTAAGTGAGTGGGCAAGAACTTGGCAGGTGGAATATAATGTGGGAAAATGTGAGGTTATTGCACTTTGGCAGGAAGAATAGAGGAGCTGAATACTAGTTAAATGGAGAAAGACTGCAGAAAGCTGCAGCACAGAAGGATTTGGGAGTCCTTGTGCATGAATCACAAAAAGCTAACATACAAGTTCAGCAGGTAATAGGGGAGGCAAAGGGAATGTTAACCTTTATTTCAAAGAGAACGGAATATAAAAATAGGGAAGTCTTGCTAAAACTATACAAAGCACTAGTTAGACCACACCTAGAATACTGTGAACAGTTTTGGTCCCCTTATCTAAGGAAAGATATACTGGCATTGGAGGCAGTCCAGAGAAGGTTCACTAGGTTGATCCCAGGGATGAAGGGATTTTCTTATGAGGAGAGGTTGAGTAAGTTGGGCCTGTACTCATTGGAGTTTAGAAGAATGAGAGGCGACCTTATTGAAACATATAAGAATCTTAGGGGGCTTGACAGGGTAGATGCTGAGAGGTTGTTTCCCCTTGTGGGAGAGTCTAGGACCAGAGGGCATAATCTCAGAGTAAGGGGTCCTATTTAAGACAGAGATGAGGAGGAATTTCTTCTCTCAGAAGGTAGTGAATCTGTAGAATTCTTTACTGCAGAGGGCTGTAGAAGCTGGGTCATTAAGTGTATTCAAGGCGGAGATAGACAGATTTTTAATCAGTAAGCGAATCAAGGGTTATGGGGAAAAGGCAGGAAAGTGGAGTTGAGGATTATCAGATCAGCCATGATCTCATTGAATGGCAGAGCAGACTTGATGGGCCGAATGGCCTAGTTCTGCTCCTGGGTCTTATGGTCTCTTTCTTTCTGGCTCCGTTTGCCACCCTCCTCTCTCTATTCACCCCCGCCCCCCCCACCCCCCCACCACCCTCTCTCTCTGGCTCTGTTCCCTCTCTCTCTCTCCCTCTCTCTGGCTCTGCTCCCTCTCTCTCTCTCTGGCTCTGTTCCCTCTCTCTCTCTCTCTCTCTGGCTCTGTTCCCTCTCTCTCTCTCTCTCTGGCTCTGTTCCCTCTCTCTCTCTCTCTCTGGCTCTGTTCCCTCTCTCTCTCTCTCTCTCTGGCTCTGTTCCCTCTCTCTCTCTCTCTCTCTGGCTCTGTTCCCTCTCTCTCTCTCTCTCTCTCTGTTCCCTCTCTCTCTCTGGCTCTGTTCCCTCTCTCTCTCTCTCTCTCTCTGGCTCTGTTCCCTCTCTCTCTCTATCTCTCTCTGGCTCTGTTCCCTCTCTCTCTCTATCTCTGTCTCTGTTCCCTCTCTCTCTCTGGCTCTGTTCCCTCTCTTTCTTTCTCTCTCTCTGGCTCTGGTTCCCTCTCTCTCTCTCTCTGGCTCTGTTCCCTCTCTCTCTCTCTCTCTCTGGCTCTGTTCCCTCTCTCTCTGGCTCTGTTCCCTCTCTCTCTCTCTCTCTGGCTCTGTTCCCTCTCTCTCTCTCTCTCTCTCTGTTCCCTCTCTCTCTCTCTCTCTGGCTCTGTTCCTTCTCTCTCTCTCTGGCTCTGTTCCCTCTCTCTCTCTCTGGCTCTGTTCCCTCTCTCTCTCTCTCTCTGGCTCTGTTCCGTCTCTCTCTGGCTCTGTTCCGTCTCTCTCTCTCTCTCTCTGGCTCTGTTCCCTCTCTCTCTCTCTCGCTCTGGCTCTGTTCCTTCCCTCTCTCTCTCTCTCTCTCTGGCTCTGTTCCCTCGCTCTCTCTCTCTGGCTCTGTTCCCTCGTTCTCTCTATTTCTCTCTGGCTCTGTTCCCTCGCTCTCTCTCTCTGGCTCTGTTCCCTCTCTCTCTCTCTGTTCCCTCTCTCTCTCTCTCTCTCTCTAGCTCTGTTCCCTCTCTCTCTGGCTCTGTTCCCTCTCTTTCTTTCTCTCTCTCTCTCTCTGTTCCCTCTCTCTCTCCGGCTCTGTTCCCTCCCTCTCTCTCTCTCTGGCTCTGTTCCCTCCCTCTCTCTCTCTCTGGCTCTGTTCCCTCTCTCTCTCTCTGGCTCTGTTCCCTCTCTCTCTCTGGCTCTGTTCCCTCTCTCTCTCTCTGGCTCTGTTCCCTCTCTCTCTCTCTGCCTCTGTTCCCTCTCTCTCTCTCTGCCTCTGTTCCCTCTCTCTCTCTCTGCCTCTGTTCCCTCTCTCTCTCTGCCTCTGTTCCCTCTCTCTCTCTCTGCCTCTGTTCCCTCTCTCTCTCTCTGCCTCTGTTCCCTCTCTCCCTCTCTCTCTCTGCCTCTGTTCCCTCTCTCCCTCTCTCTCTCTCTTGCTCTGTTCCCGCTTCTCTCTATCTCTGGCTCTGTTCCCTCTCTCTCTCTCTATTTCTGGCTCTGTTCCCTCTCTCTCTCTCTCTCTCTGGCTCTGTTCCCTCTCTCTCTCTCTCTGGCTCTGTTCCCGCTCTCTCTCTCTCTGGCTCTGTTCCCGCTCTCTCTCTCTCTGGCTCTGTTCCCACTCTCTCTCTCTCTGGCTCTGTTCCCACTTCCCTCTCTCTCTCTGGCTCTGTTCCCTCTCTCTCTCTCTCTCTCTGGCTCTGTTCCCTCGCTCTCTCTATTTCTCTCTGGCTCTGTTCCCTCGCTCTCTCTCTCTGGCTCTGTTCCTTCTCTCTCTCTCTCTCTGGCTCTGTTCCCTCTCTCTCTCTCTCTCTGGCTCTGTTCCCACTTCTCTCTCTCTCTCTGGCTCTGTTTCCTCTCTCTCTCTCTCTGGCTCTGTTCCCTCTCTCTCTTTCTCTGGCTCTGTTCCCGCTCTCTCTCTCTCTCTGGCTCTGTTCCTGCTCTCTCTGGCTCTGTTCCTGCTCTCTCTGGCTCTGTTCCCGCTCTCTCTCTCTCTCTGGCTCTGTTCCCGCTCTCTCTCTCTCTCTGGCTCTGTTCCCGCTCTCTCTCTCTCTCTGGCTCTGTTCCCGCTCTCTCTCTCTCTCTGGCTCTGTTCCCTCTCTCTCTCTCCCGCCCTCTCTCCCTGTCTCTCCCCAGCTCCCCACTCTATCTCTCTCTCCCACCCCTGCACCCCCACTCTCTCTCCCCCTCCCCTCCCCCTCCTTTCCCCTCTCTCCCCCTCTCCCTGTCTTTCAACCCCCTTGCCCCCGCCCCCCACTCTCTCTCCCTCCCACCCCACCCCCCCTCTCTCCCTCCCTCTCTCCCCCTCCCACCCCACCCCCTCTCTCTCCCTCCCTCTCTACCCCCACCCCCTCTCTCCCGCCCCAACCCCCCCCCCCCCCTCCCCCCCCCACCCACTCCCCCCCCTCCCCCTACCCCCTCCGCTCCCACCCTCTCCCCCTACCCCCTCCGCTCCCACCCTCTCCCCCTACCCCCTCCGCTCCCACCCATCCACTCCCCCTTCTCTCCCCCCCACCCCCTCCCCACATCTCTGCCCCCCACAACCCCCCTCCTCCCCCCTCACCCCCTCCCCACATCTCTCCCCCCAACAACCCCCCTCTCTCCCTCCCATCCCCCTCTCTCACCCCCCCACCCCCTCCCCCTTCTCTCCCCCCCACCCCCTCTCTCCCAACTCCCTCCCCGCTCTCTCCACCCCCCTCCACTCCCCTCTCCCTCTCTCCTCTTTCCCCTCTCCCCCACCCCCCTCCCTCTTCCCCTCTCCCCCACCCCCCTCCCTCTTCCCCTCTCCCCCACCCCCCTCCCTCTTCCCCTCTCCCCCCCACCCCCTCCCTCTTCCCCTCTCTCCCCCTCCCCTCCTTCCCCTCCCCCTCCTCTTCTTCCCCCCTCTTCCTCTTTCCCCATCCTCCCCTCCCCCCCTCTCCTCTCCCCCCCCTCCCCCCCCCACCTCCCCCCACCTCTCCCCCACCCCCCCCCCCCCCCCCCCCCCCCCCCGGCCCCTTCTCCAGTCCGCGTGTCCTTATCCCCGCCACCCCGGTCTGGCCGTGAGCGAGAGCCCAGGAGCAGGAAGCCGTTGGGCGGCCGATGCTGAGCCTGTCCTCCCCGGCCCGGGGGCCCGGAGCCCCGCGGCCGCTCACCTTCACGTTGCTGATGAAGCGAACCTCGACCCGGGAGCCGGCGGCGGCGGAGTCCAGACACAGCGAGAAAAGCTCGCACATGGGAGCCGCCATCTTCCTCTCCTCTCAACTCTGACCCCTGACCCCCCGCCGGGCAGAGCCAATCAGCGCAGAGCCTGCCTCAGAGCCCTGGACCTGGAGCCAAGGATGGATCAATAATCTATAGAATTAATCAAAATGTAGTCTAAATACCACAAATAATCGATATGACTATCATAATAGAGTCTAAATACCATAAATAATCTACAGAATTAATCAAAATATAGTCCAAACACCACAAATAATCTATATGACTATCATAATATAGTCTAAATACCATAAATAATCAAAATATAGTCCAAACAGCACAAATAATCTCTATAACTATCGTAATATAATATAATACCATAAATATTATATAGAATTAATCAAAATGTAGCCCAAACACTACAAATAATCTATATGACTATCATAATATAGTCTAAATCCCATAAATACTCTATAGAATTAATCAAAATGTATCCCAAACACTACAAATAATCTATATGACTATCATAATATAGTCTAAACACCACAAATAATCTATAGAATTAACCAAAATATAGTCCAAATACCATAAATAATCTATAGAAGTAATCAAAACATAGTCTAAACACCACAAATAATCTATAGAATTAATCAAAATAAAGTCTTAAACACCACAAATAATCTACATAACCATCATAATATAATCTAAATACCATAAATAATATATAGAATTAATCAAAATATAATTCAAACAGCACAAATAATGTATAGAATTAATCAAAATATAGTCCAAATACCATAAATAATCTATAGAATTAATCAAAATATAGTCTAAGCACCACAAATAATCTATATAATTAATCAAAATGTAGTCTAAACACTACAAATAATCTATATAACTATCATAACATGATTTAAACACCATAAATAATCTATATAATTATAATATAATCCAAACCCCATAAATAATAAATAAAATTAATCAAAATATAATCCAAACACCATAAATAATTAACAGGATTAATCAAAATATAATCCAAACACCACAAATAATCTATAGAATTAATAAAAATATAGTCTAAACACCATAAATAATCAACAGAATTAATCAAAATATAATCCAAATACCACAAATAATCTATAGAATTAATCAAAATATAGTCCAAATACCATAAATAATCAACAGAATTAATCAAAATATAACCAAAACACCACAAATAATATAAAGAATTAATGTAAACACTCTGAAAAGAACAACATGAACAAGTGGGGGTGGGGTGGGAGGAGGGGGCGGTGATGGGGATAAAAAGGGATTGAAAATGGGGTAAAAAGGGAGGATAGAAGGGGGGATAAAACAATGAATAAATGAATAAAAATAAAGGTGAATAAAAATAAAATAAGTGGATAAAAAAAAGTGAATTTTGAAAAAAAGGGGTGAAGACAGAGGAGGGAGTTCATGATCTGAAGTTGTTGAACTCAATATTCAGTCTGGAAGGCTGTAAAGTGCCTAGTCGGAAGATGAGGTGTTGTTCCTCCAGTTTGCGTTGAGCTTCACTGGAACATTGCAGCAAGCCAAGGACAGACATGTGGGCATGAGAGCAGGGTGGGGTGTTAAATTGGCAAGCGACAGGGAGGTCTGGGTCATGCTTGCGGACATACCGAAGCTGTTCCGCAAAGTGGTCACCCAGTCTGCGTTTGGTCTCTGCAATGTAGAGGAGACCACATTGGGAGCAGCGAATGCAGGAGACTAAATTGAGGGAAGTGCAAGTGAAATGCTGCTTCACTTGAAAGGAGTGTTTGGGCCCTTGGACGATGAGGAGAGGGGAAGTGAAGGGGCAGGTGTTGCACCACCTGTGGTTACATGGGAAGGTGCCGTGGGAGGGGGTTGAGGTGTAGGGGGTGATGGAGGAGTGGACCAGGGTGTCCCAGAGGGAACAATCCTGTGGAATGCCGCCACGGGGGGTGAAGGGAAGATGTGTTTGGTGGTGGCATCATGCTGGAGTTGGCGGAAATGGCGGAGGATGATCCTTTGAATGCGGAGGCTGGTGGGGTGATAAGTGAGGACAAGGGGGACCCTATCATGTTTCTGGGAGGGAGAGGAAGGTGTGAGGGCAGATGCATGGGAGGTGGGCCGGACACGGTTGAGGGCCCTGTCAACCACCGTGGGTGGAAAACCTCGGTTAAGGAAGAAGGAGGACATGTCACAGGAACTGTTTTTGAAAGTGGCATCATCAGAACAGATGTGACGGAGGCGAAGGAACTGAGAGAATGGGATGGAGTCCTTACAGGTTCAGATTTCCAGCATCCGCAGTATTTTGCTGTTATCTTAGTACAAAATATACATAATTGATCACTATATAAAATAAGCAACAGGGGCTGCATTTTATGGGTGGAGGGGGGAGGAAGGTAGGACAGCTCACCACTTACAAACACCGCCCCCCCACAGCAGAAGGCTCACTCTAAGCCAGCCTGCCCTGTAGCCATTAGATGCTGCTGGGCTACATTGGAGAAGAGTGGGAATTCAGCCCCTCAGTGGGGAGGAAGCCCCATCCTGGGGAACTGCTGGCCTCAATAGCTGCCGGGACTGCAACCAGAATTTCATGGACCCTGCCGACGGGTTTGAAGACGGGGGTGGTGGAGGGGGTTGGGGGTGGGCGGGGGGGACATAACATTCTCCTGATGGCCTTGATGTTACCTCCCCACCTGCTCCTGACCTGTCAAAGATGTTATGTGTCGTGAGTGAGGCCCACCAATTATTGGCTAGTCAAGGGCCACTCCCTGTCTGGCTGCAACTTTGAAGCCATCATAAGGAGGTCAGGGATGCTGGAGTTAACCTACAGCGCTCCCATGCACATTGACCCACTGTATATAACCAATGAGCCCCATCGTGACAGCAGGATGTGTAAAAAAAAAAGTAATTCATTCATAATTTTCTACTATGTTAAAAAAAGTAACTTCACCAGAAGGAAGTAAAAGTGTCAATCACCCAGACCCTTTCAAATATCAGGAACAAAATCCAGAAGGACCTTGAAATCACTTAGCCTTGTGTAAATAAACATTGTAACATCGACAGCAGAGATCAGAGAGCCTGAGCTGCCAATGAAACAGTGTTTCTTCAGGGCCGCAGGTGATTCAACAAGAGTAATGGTTGCCTAGGCTCTTCTTCAAGCCTCATTATATATGATTGATTGATAGCCGAGACACAGATAGGTGGGTCAATGGGCATGTGTATGCAATCGCTTGGCATTGGGGGTATGAGGGGCCATGGGGAGTGGGTGGAAGGGCAGAGCTTGGCATTGGGGGGGGCGGGGGCGAGAGGGATTGGGTGGTGGGGTATGAGGTGGCATGGATCAGGCATGGGGAGTGTGTGGGGGATGAGGGGATGTGAGAGGTGAGGGTAGGCAGGCCTTTCCATTTTTATTTTAACTGTGGTCGAGTCCCACAGCACCGAGGTAAAAAATAGTTTCAGTTTCATTTAGGTTCATTCATGAACTTGGTGCTTTTTAAACAGCCCACCCCCATACCCTGTTACTGCCTTCGAACATTTCCCATGATTGGCTGGTCTGACTACAGCCCTCAGCCCCCCTCCCTCTACCCCACTGCAATGAAGATCCCGCCCTTGCCGGGATTTTTCTCCTGAGCCAATGCGGACTCAGCCGGGAATTCTCCCAACTCACACTACCCGCCTCTTGGATGAAAATTCAGGCCCAAGTTCAGGCTACAATCCAATGCAGTACAGAGGGAAGACTGCATTGACAGTGCTGTCTTTCAAATGAGATGTTAGACTGAGGCCCCGCTTACCCTCTCTGGTGACTGTGGAGAGTCCCAGGACATGATCTGGAGAAGAGCAAGGGAGATCTCTCCAGTGTTCACACCCCTCAACTGACATCACTGAAAAAACAGATCATCTGGCCCTTATCATGATGCGGCTTGTGGGATCTGGCTGTGCACAATTTGGCTGCTGAACTTGCTCCCATTACAATAGTCACTCTGAATACTCCCGCCAAGAGGGTTCACTGGAAAAATATTACTGTCACCTGACCATTTACTTCGGTCCACTTCGCACGCGTTGATGTTCTTTGTGCTTAATACAGAACTGAATTCACCCTCTTTTAACCTTATCATTACCCTACCTTGCTTCTTTAGTCCATCAACTCTGCGGGGAGGTGCTGACCTTGGAGCAGCGGTAAGCCCAGACAGAAGGTTCAAATCCCTCTCCAGAGACTTCGGACCCATAATCCAGGCTGACCCTCCAGTGCAGTGCTGAGGGAGTGCTGTACTGTCAGAGGCACTTATTCTTTTGGATGAGATGTTAACCCGAGGCCCTGCCTTCCCCCTCAGGTGGATGTGAAGGATCCCATGGCTAGCGATACTCACATCCCAGGAGAGAAGAAAAGAAACCATTTCACTGCCACGTGGGCTTAAACTGTATTATATATTTGGGACAGTTCAGTATTTTTCTATCTCTAAAAGCTGATTCGAGATCAACAGCCCACCTTATAATCTAAACGGAACCTCAGAGACATGAATAGAACCAAGAAACTGTTCAGCATATCACCTGACTGAAGCTGCCCCAAAGCTCCATGGTCTCTGGTAACTAACAGTCCGATGGAGACTTCAGGCAGCTGTCTGCACTGTACTTAATAAGGGAGGCATTCAGAAAGTACCGCCTTCTGTCAACCACTGTCCCCTCTTATCATAGAAACTTAGGATGGTTGCAGCATCGAAGGAGGCCATTCGGCCTGTCAAGACTGTACCTACTGTCTGCAAGAGCAATTTAGCTATTCCCACCCTCCTGCTCTTTTCCTGTAGCCCTCCAGTTTTTTTTTGTTTTACCCCCCCCAGATGCTTATTCAGTTCCCTTTTGATGTCCTAATTCAAATTCCAACTCCCAATTTCCTGCAGAAACTCATCGAGCCTTTCTTGCCGATTTGTCGGGCCCCAGGTCTGGAGAGAACACTTCTAAATAAAAGAGAACTGTAATGCACCCATGACTATAAACAGAGGGGGCTGCGTATTTGAATCACAGTCACTACAGTGTTGAAGAATCAGCCTGGAGTTAGTGCTAAGCTTGGACTTGAGCCCACAACCTTCCATCTGACACAGATATGGAAGTGCTAACCACTGAACTAAAACTAACATCCCGACTAATGGACCCAAAATCAGATTAACTAGTTTTTAAAAAATTCATTTACAGGATGTGGGTTTCGCTGGCTGGGCCCAGCATTTATTGCTCATCCCTAATTGTCCCTTGAGAAGGTGGTGGTGAGCTGCCTTCTTGAACCACTGCAGTCCATGTGGTGTAGGTACACCCACAGTGCTGTTAGGGAGGGAGTTCCAGGATTTTGACCCAGTGACAGTGAAGGAACGATGATATATTTCCAAGTTGGGATGGTGAGTGACTTGGAGGGGGACTTCCAGGTGGTGGTGTTCCCATCTATCTGCTGCCCTTGTCCTTCTAGATGGTAGTGGTTATGGGCTTGGAAGGTGCTGTCGAAAGAGCCTTGATGAATTCCTGCATCTTGTAGATGGTACACACTGCTGTTACTGTGCGTCGGTGGTGGAGGGAGTGAATGTTTGTGGATGGGGTGCCAATCAAGTGGGCTGCTTTGTCCTGGATGGTATTGAGCTTTTTGAGTGTTGTGGGAGCTGCACTCATCCAGGCAAGTGGGGAGTATTCCATCACACTCCTGACTTGTGCCTTGTAGATGGTGAACAGGCTTTGGGGAGTCAGGAGGTGAGTTACTCATTGCAGGATTCCTAGCCTCTGACCTGCTCTTGTAGCCACAGTATTTATATGGCAAGTCCAGATCAGTTTCTGGTCAAAGGTAACCCCCAGGATGTTGATAGTGGGGGATTCAGTGATGGTAATGTCATTGAACATCAAAGGGTGATGGTTAGATTCTCTCTTGTTGGAGATAGTCATTGCCTGGCACTTGTGTGGCATGAATGTTACTTGCCACTTGTCAGCCCAAGCCTGGATATTTTGTCCACGTTTTGCTGCATTTGGACATGGCCTGCTTCAGTATCTGAGGAGTCGTGAATGGTGCTGAACATTGTGCAATCATCAGCGAACATCCCCACTTCTCACCTTATGGTGGAAGGAAGGTCATTGATGAAGCAGCTGAAGATGGTTGGGCCGAGGACACTACCCTGAGGAACTCCTGCAGTGATGTCCTGGAGCTGAGATGACTGATCTCCAACAACCACAACCATCTTCCTTTGTGCTAGGTATGACTCCAACCAGTGGAGAGTTTTCCTCCTGATTCCCATTGACTCCAGTTTTGCTCGGGCTCCTTGATGCCACACTTGCTCAAATGCTGCCTTGATGTCAAGGGCAGTCACTCTCACCTCACCTCAGGAGTTCAGCTCTTTTGTCCATGTTTGAGCCAATGCTGCAATGAGGTCACTCATCTTGTTACAGTTCGTTTTGCATCAAAGTACCCCTGTGTTTATCTCAGTTTTAATATATATTTATATCCTGCCCGGGTTCTGCAATACCTTCGATTTGCCTTCCGAGGGCGCTGGTGACCAGCTGATGAATGTCCTCCGAGAATAACACAATGTTTCCCCAATTTACCCCCATTGTTCCCCATCCTCCGGCTAAGCTGTCATCTCATTGTCAAATCGAACACCCTTCCCCCGGCCCCCACCACCCCCCCGCAAAAGTATCAGGGAAGAGGTGACTGAGTGGGAACGGTGATTAGATTCAGATCTTTGACTTGCAAAATTCATCTGAAAATTGGAAGAAGCAAAGGTGGAAATTGCAGGCAGCACCTCTGACTGGAGTAGCGGACTGGCCGCCGCTTCCAGCCCAGCCCCCACGGTCTATAGGAAACCAGGAGTGGGGGTTTTGGCGTGGTGTGGGGGGGGGGGCAGGGTGCTTGACAGCCAAGGCGGTGTAATGGGTGCCGGAGGGGGTCAGAGGTGATCGGTGTTTAGGGGTGGGTGGTGTATGGCAGCTGGGGGGGGGTGTGACAGGTTGTGGGGTGAGGAGGGGGTGGTACAGAGTAAATTCCCATTCGGAGAGCTGATGCAGACACATGGCCAAATGGCCTCCTTCTGCACTGTAACAATTCAGTGATTGTGTGAAGCGGCAGATGGAATTTAAGATAGAGAAGTGTCAGGTGATGTATTTTGACAGCAGCTGTTGGGAGAGGCAATATAGACTAAGTGGCACAATATTAAAGAACGTGCCGGTTCAGAGGTACCTGCCGGTTCATATCTTTGAAGGGCAGGACATATTGAGAGAATAATTAGCAAAGCACGTGGGATATTGGGCTTCCTGAATAGAGATATTGAGTACAAAAGCAGGGGAGTTAGGCTGAAATTTTTATAAAGCTCTGGTAAGGCCACAACTAGAGAATTGGATCCAGTTCAGGTCACCCCACTTGAGGAAGGGTGTGAGGGTCCTTGAGAGGGTGGAGAGGAGATTTACCAGAATGGTTCCAGGGTTGAGGGATTTTAGCTACAAGGTGAGGCTGGAGAAGCTGTGGTTGTTCTCCTTGGGGCAAAGGGGGTTGAGGGGAGATTTGCTAAAGGTGTACAAGATTATGGCAGGTTTGGATAAGGTAGACAACGCAAAGCTCTTCCCATTAGCTGGTGACGTACGGACCGTGTGTGTTACAGTTCACTCAAGGAGCTCAAATTTCTGTGGCGACATCCACTTTTACAATAATATTGTCACCTGGAGCTATGTATAGTGACAGCAGAGGCTTTACATTTCTTTCTGTCACACGGCTGACCAGGAATCTCTCCCACTCTTACCGCCTGCTATTGGGGTGCGTTGGAAGGATTTGCAGTTTGGCCGTGTTATGAACCACAAGTCCTGGGGGTCAGACTTGAACCCAGAGGTAGGGACACCACCCACTGTGCCACGAGACCTCCGGTACAAGGGCTAGAGGACACATAGTTAAAGTTTTGGGGAAGAGATGCGGGGATTATGTGAGGAAGAACATATTTACCCAGTGAATGGTAATGACCTGGAACTCACTGCCTGCGAGAGGGGTGGAAGAAGCTGAGCTGATCAATGATTTCATAAAGAAAATTGCACGGGCATTTGAAGGAAATGAACCTGCAGGGCCATGGGGGTAGAGCAAAGAATGGGGCTCATTGGACTGTTCTACAGAAAGCTGGCACAGACTAGATGGGCTGAATGGCCTTCTCTGCACTGTAATGATTCCATGACATGATGATGTCTTCTTGCTTTACTCTTCCCCACAAATGGAGATGCTGTCTCTATCTAAACTTCTCATAATTTTAAAGACACCTATCAACCCACAATCTTCTCTTTTAAGGAGAAAGGAGATCCAACTTGGTCATCCTCTTGTGATGGGTATAACCTCCGCTCTGGTTGTGATCCTAGTAAACCTCTTTTACACCCTCTCCAATGCCTCTGCATCCATGGTATGATATGGTGACCTGAATTACATGCAGTAGTCTAAGTGAGGTCTAACCAAGGTGCAACACCATGGGAGCACTGAAGGGGAGTTTCGTCCTTTAGAACCATTGATCTGGGAGCAGATGGAGAAAACTAAATTGAGTCAGTGCAGAGTGCAAATTATATTTTAGCCGCTTTTGAACCACATACTGAGCTAAACCAGTGGTCTCTGGCTTTATAATCCTGAGCTGAGAAGTATCAAATACTCAGAGAGAGAGAGAGAGACTCTTAAATTGGAGTCAAATACCTCACTACTTTATAATTGGTTAGATGATACAGTTGGAGTAATGATGAGGATACAGAGCTCAAGGTTATTTATGTGGAAATTGGACAGCAACTCACAATGATCAAACAGGCACCATGAAGTATAGAAATCAGGAATTTACTATCCAAGTTGCAATGTTTCTCTATGAGCTGCTTGATGTGATACATGCTGAGAGACTTGACATTGAAGTACATGCAACAGTATGGAGTTGGTGCACTTACATCATAGAAATGGACTAAACCCACCAGAAAATATTTGAGCATCTATGTTTCAATCCTTCTAATGGCATGATAATCTTAATATTGCTAAACAACCACTCTGGCACTGAAAAGTAACTTTTACAAGTGAGGAATCCCATTCTTTATATTTTAATTGTTGGATTTTTAATAAAATAAATATCAAAAACTTCCTATTCCTATCTCTTTTAATCTGGTATTCCCGTCCCTCTCTTTACAACGTTTTCCATACCTGATCTGACATTGAATTCAGTTTCTACCTGAGACTCCTGGTTCAGACTCTGCGGTATTCATCACTGATTTTTCAATCTGATCAGTGAAGGAGATACACAGTTGATCACACAGATGCATTGAAGGGGGCACTGCGCTGTTTCAGATGGTTACTTGACAAGGAAATTCCAGTGTAAAAGTTCATAGAAAGTTTATGGGCACGAGCGAGAGTTAACAAACTGCTGGCAATGTTATTTCACTGCTCAAAGATACAATATACAGCATGAGAGTTAAAACAATGTCAAAGAGCAGGACATGCTGGAAAAATTCAGCAGGTCTGGCAGCATCTTCGGAGAGAGAAACAGAGTTAACATTGCGAGTTCAGTATGACTCTTCCTCAGAGATAGAGAGAAGTAGAGATGTGATGGATTTTATACTATTGAAGAGGGAGTGGAGCAGGTGGAGCAAGATAGAAAGTCGGGGATAGGTTGGAGCTGAGGAGAGATTGACAAAGGTGTAATGGACACAAGACAAAGCGAGTGTTAATGGTAGCGTTAAAGACTAAAGAAAGTGCTAATAGTGGTATAAAGGTAAGATAGCAATATGTTATTAACAGATCAAGGGTCAACACTCTGTACACTAGGACTTTTGCTCAAACAAGTGACAGATGGCCCTGTGGGGTGTGGGGTTGGGGGGGCGGGGAGGGTGTGGGGGGTGGTGGTGGGGGGGGCGGGTGGTGGGTTTGTGGGGAGAAAAGGATATGCCCACATGTCCGTCCTTGGCTTGCTGCATTGTTCCAGTGAAGCTCAACACAAACTGGAGGAACAACACCTCATCTTCCGACTAGGCACTTTACAGCCTTCCGGACTGAATATTGAATTCAACAACTTTAGATCATGAACTCTCTCCTTCATCTTTACCCCATTTTAAATCCATTTTAAAAATATATTTTAAAAATGAATAAATTAAAATAAATACATTAGAAATACAAATACATTTACAAATTGATTTTAAAAAGGGTAATGATGGAGAACAGAGTTCATGACCTGAAGTTGTTGAACTCAATATTCAGCCTGGAAGGCTGTAAAGTGCCTACTCGGAAGATGAGGTGCTGTTCCTCCAGTTTGCGTTGAGCTTCACTGGAACAATGCAGCAGGCCAAGGACGGACATGTGGGCATGAGAGCAGGGTGGAGTGTTGAAATGGCAAGTGACAGGGAGGTCTGGGTCATGCTTGTGGACAGACCGAAGGTGTTCTGCAAAGCAGTCACCCAGTCTGCGTTTGGTCTCTCCAATGCAGAGGAAACCGCATTGGGAGCGACGAATGCAGTAGACTAAATTGAGGGAAGTGCAAGTGAAATGCTGCTTCACCTGAAAGGAGTGTTTAGGACCTTGGACGGTGAGGAGAGAGGATGCAAAGGGCCAGGTGTTGCACCTTCTGCGATTGCATGGAAGGATGCCGTGGGAAGGGGGTGATGAGTTGGGGGTGATGGAGGAGTGGACCAGGGTGTTCTGGAGGGAACAGTCCCTATGGAATGCTGACGGGAGGATGAGGAGTGGACGTGTTTGGTGGTGGCATCATGCTGGAGTTGTGGAAATGGCGGAGGATGATCCTTTGAATATGGAGGCTGGTGGGGTGAAAAGTGAGGACAAGGGGGACCCTATCATGGTCCTGGGAGGGAGAGGAAGGTGTGAGGGCAGAGGTGAAGGAGATGGGTCGGACACGGACGCATCATCCTGCTCTCATGCCCACAGGTCCATCCTTGGCTGGCTGCAATGTTCCAGTGAAGTTCAACGCAAACTGGAGGAACAGCACCTCATCTTCCAACTAGGCACTTTACAGCCTTCCGGACTGACTATTGAGTTCGACAGCTTCAGAACATGAACTCTCTCCTCCATCTTTACCCCATTTTAAATCCATTTTAAAAATTTTACTTTAGTTTTATTTATTAATTTTAAAAATTTCTAAAATCCTATTTCCCCAACTGTCACCCACGCCCCCAGCTCCCCCCCAACCCCCCACCCCCACACTCCCCCACCCACCCCCACCCCACAGGGACATCTGTCACCTGTTTCGATGTTGCGCTTTCACAGAGCACTGACCCTTGTTCTGCTGTTAACACATTCTGCTATCTTACCTTCAAGCCACTATCAGCACCTTCTTTAGTCTTTAACACTATCATTGACACTCCCTTTGTCTTGTGTCCATGACATCTTTGTCAGTCTCTCCCGTTTATTCCTGATCTTCTATTTTGTTCCCACCTGCTCCTCTCCCTCTTAAACAATATATCTGTTTTTATTTCAGATTTCCAGCATCTGCAGTATTTTTACTTTTATCTTAATGTTAAAAAAAGCATTTGTTACCAGGTTGATACAAGGATTGCAATAGTGTCGACTGTGCTACAACTTGGAAGTTAGAGATATGTTAGTTACACAATGTGTTACAAAGTCTCACAACAGGTTCCAAGATATGAAATGATGACATCATTGTTTTGCGTGTTTGTTACAGGAAAAAGTTTACACGGTTAAAGTTATAGGGTTACAATATCACAACTATCAAAGAGGTACAGAAGAGGGTGTTCGATGATTGAAGGGACAGGGAGAATGGACTGTGAGGAATGGCTCTGCCAATTTGTGCAGGGTTTCAAAGGAAAGAAGGTGGAATGGGAGAAGATTGAGAGGTGATTTTACTGAAACATATATAAGACCCGGAGGGGATTGGACAGGGTGGATGCTGAAAGGATGTTTCCACTTGTGGGCAAGACTAGCACGAGGAGATGCTGTTTAAAAATAAGGGGTCTCCCATTTAAGACAGGGATGAGGACTTTTTTTTTTCTCTCTCAGAGGGTTGTGAACCTTTGGAATTTTCTTCCCCGGAGAGCCGTAGAGACGGACAGGGTCAATGAGTATGTTTAAGGCTGCGTTAGATGGATTCTTGACTAACAAGGGAGTCAAAGGCTATTGTGGGGTAGACAGGAAGGCAGAGCTGAGACCACAATCAGATCAGCCACGATTTCATCAAATGGCAGAGCAGGCTCAAGGGACTGAATGGCCTACCCCTGCTCCTAATTCATATGTTTGTAAGTATGTTCATATGTCTGTGTAAGAGGTGTTATGACTGCTGATTTTATGATTCGTTGAAGTCAATTGTATCAGTGTGGGGTAGGGGAGCAAACACAGACCCAGATTCAACCAGGATGCTTCAAATTTGTACCTTTCAGCTAATCTGAGATGTGTGTGTGTGTGGTGAGAGTGGTGAGCTCAGGAGGAACAGATGGTTTTGTAGCTACCATTACTTGTTAGTACACAACTTGAATCTTGCTGATAAGAGAGGCATGTTGCTGGAGCTTTTTGTCTTGCATTCATCAGGATAACCACAAGAATTTCAAATTTCAGGCGATCACCACAATTTATACGACCGGAGAAAAGAGTGCAGATTGGTTGGCAAGTCAAATCTGATTGGCCGAGGGGCTGCCACGGGGAAAGCAATGTGAAACCATAGGCTCTATATGCTCCCAGGTGATTTCATAAAGGGCACAAGGGTTGAACATATTCCTTTTGTTTGCAGTGAAAGGGTCCCTGTGTATGAATGTTTATCACTTCTAGGAAGCATAAATGAGCCATATTACGATCTTGAGTGATTATCTTAAATTGGTTGTTAGTGTAGCTATTAGCGCACTCGGGATTGTTCAGCAAGTGGTGCCCAATCACAGAATCACATCAAACAGTAGACATTTTGTTTTGGGTTTTGCAAATATGGACTGGTTGAGTAACGGTCCTAATCTGCCAATTGTGAACAACTGAAGGAACATGTTGTTTGGTTCGATCAGCCTATCATTGGGGCATAGGACTTACCTGGCATTGTACTGGCACTGAGACTCATACGTAATGTTGCTCAATTATGTTGTAGGCAGTGCATGTTTTTGGACTGATGACAGCATTCTGTTGGCCATTTCATGCTTCTAGTATGCAGTGGCTACACAAGTGATATTTTTAATTGTTTGCTCCTTTGACTAACTTCCTAACTTTGAAGAAAGGGAAACAAGCTACGATACCCACCAGCCAATCAGCTTATGGCCTTCCTGTGATATTACAGTTTGATTGCTTTTCCCTCTCACATAAGTGATCCCGGTCTGCTTCACAGTGATCCCGGTCTGCTTCTCACTCCTCCTGGTCTGCTTCACACTCCTCCCGGTCTGTTTCACACTCCTCCCGCTCTGCTTCACACTCCTCCCGGTCTGCTTCACACTCCTCCCGGTCTGTTTCACACTCCTCCCGGTCTGCTTCACACTCCTCCCGCTGTGCTTCACACTCCTCCCGGTCTGTTTCACGCTCCTCCCGGTCTGTTTCACACTCCTCCTGCTCTGCTTCACGCTCCTCCTGGTTGAAGGAGAAACTCTGGAATATGTTGAGCACCTTCCATACCTTGGCAGCCGCCTCTCTCAAAGGCCATCATTGAGGAGGAGATCCAAAACCAGATCAGCTGTGCCAACTCAACAAACTAGAGCAGTGTGTGTTTGACAACAAAGACTTCTGCAGGTCAGCAAAAGTCCTAGTGTACAGAGCAGTTGTTGTCACCATACTCCTATACTGCAGAGAGGCCTAGATTGAGTATCAGAAACACATAACAGCGAAATTCCATCAGCATCATCCTCTGGATTCAATGGGAAGACTGTTGAACAAATGCTCGTATCCTTCTTGAAGCCAGCTCCACAAACATTCAGGCAAAACTCCTGCAAAATCAACTACGATGGACTGGACACTGGATCCAGGTGGTCAAAAACTGACTCCCCAGCCTTGTCCTGTTTCCACACCTCTCATAGGGACAACATTCCTGGGAAGGACAAGGAAACTGCTTCAATGACACCCCAAAACTCTCCTTGGAACTCGGCAACATTGACATTAATGACTGGGAAGGCGCTCGCTACCAATCGTTCAAAATGGTGACAACTTGTCCATCGAACTGCATCGCGCTTTGAGTCACACGAAGACCCTTCGCAACTCTGCATAATGTCATCCTTGAATCGAGGGCCAGCTGCCAGGGTTGTAGAAGGTAACCTGGGGTGGTCCTTCTGGAAATCCTTATTTATTCCCCAAATAAGCTGCCTAAACTAACATGATACAACTTGTCAATCAAGTTTGGTAAAGTTAAACAAGATTTTCAGCTATGCTTGCCTTTAGAGAGAGAGAGAGGGAAAACAATGCAGATTCTTCTGGGCATTGACTGGTCCTTAATAAAAAAGGCTACAAAGAGAGGCTTGAATAGCTGGGTCATTTGGCATTACAGATCATGGTGTGATATGATAGAAGGTTTTCAGATGATGAAGAGATGGGACAGGGAGATTAGAAACAGATATTCCCAATGATTCATGAGTCGAAAATAAGGGACCAGAGATACAAGATCAAACACAGAGATAAAAGCAAAAAACTGTGGATGCTGGGAATCCAAAACAAAAACAGAAACAGAAAAACCTGGAAAAACTCAGCAGGTCTGGCAGCATCGGCGGAGAAGAGCAAAGTTGATGTTTCGAGGACTCCGCCAATGCTGCCAGACCTGCTGAGATTTTCCAGGTATTTCTGTTTCTGTTTTGGATACAAGATCAAACGTGCGGATGAAATCAAGGGCAAGAAAACATGCTTCACAGGGAGAGAATTGTAAGGCTGTGGAATTCACTTCCAGGTTGAGGCAGGAGCTACGTCAACCTTCAAGGAGGGGATGAAGGAAGAGGGCTCAGGGGGCATGAAAACAGGGTTGGTAAATGCGATTCAGACTCGGGTGGAGGGTAAACACCAAGATGGGCTGAATGGCCTGTTTCTGTGTGGTAGCTTCTATATATTTTGGTGTGTATATATATTACTTCCTCCACCTGTCCCTGTGACTTTTCAGGTATGTCAAATGAATTCCTCCTTTGTGTGCACAGAGGGGGGTTGAATCAGTTTGAGATGTCTCTCTCTCTCTCTCTCTCTCCCTCTCTGCAGGAGGTCCCTGATGGATCTGTTGATTCTCACACCTCCATCACACTTTAGAGATTCATGGAGCAGAAAAGTGTTACAGTTCCCAGCTCGTTAGCAGAGAGTGAAAGTTTTAAAGGAATTAAGCCTGAGATATATCACATGCACACACAGGGCTAATGAGAGATATAACGTGCCTTTAACTACTGGCTAATTAATGTAAAACACAGCTTTGCAGATTGTCCTACAGGGTATTCTAAAGCAACTGGGGGGAGTTCTGCAGAACCATCACTATTTGCTTTACTGGTAACTAGATTAACGACGGCCCACCAATTAAATTAATTAGCGACATTCCAAAGATATTCAGTACTGTACGACACCCACTAAGATAGAAATTGGACATTGTAATGGTGCAAGGATGGACATAGATCAGAAGTCGATTGGATGCAAATATCTTCATTTTAAGAACCAATGTCCTGTGTCCCCAAAGCACCTTAAAGACAAGCCACCCAGTTTTCAGGCATTCATGGAGGGCAGCTGAAAGGAAGGACCCCGATTCCTATCGGGCGTGCCATAATGTTTTACAGCCAACGAACCACTAGTGTAGTCATCGCTGAAGTGCAGCTGCCAACTTGTGCACAGCAAGCTCCCACAAACAGCGGTGTGATAATGGCCAGTTGGAGAGATGTTGGTTGAGGGATAAATAATGATCCAGGATGCCGGGGGAGATCTCACCTGTGGTGGCTGTGGGGGCTTTTACATCCACCTAGGAGGGCAGACAGGGCTTTTGGTTTAATGTTACATTCGAAAGGTGGCAGCTCTGGTACTGCAGTGTTCCCTCAGTACTGCCCGTATTTGGAGTGGAGCTTGAACCTGACTCAGCGGCGAGAGTGCTCCCCGCTGAATGAGAGCTCAGTGAGGTTCCTAAGGCCTGTTTAGGCTCCCGCTGGGACAACTGGATATCAGAGGAGCGGAGCCTTCTCTTCTCAGATGTTCTAAATAGGTTGCTGTGGATTCAGGGGGAACCACTACCAGTTCGTACCTCCAATTTTCTGCAAGTGAGTGTTATGGAGTCCCACCCCCTTCCCCAGGAGGACAGCTGTGTTGACACTGGATGCTTGCACTCGTGTACATCAGTGAGAACAAAGACGGGAGAATCGTAGCTTTTTCAGTCTTGAAAGGAAGCGTCTCAGGGGTGATCACACAGAATCACAAAACCATACAGCACAGAAGAAGGCCATTTAGCCCATCCAGGCTTGTGCTGGATCTTTGAAAACGCTAACAAATTAACCCCACTGGCCAGCCCTTACCCCAGAGCTGACTGAAAATAATTTTACTTTCAATTAAATTAGGAGAGTGGAAAGTCCAACTAATCAATGGTGAATTTGAGATTTTTAAAAATCCTTTTCATGGGATATGGAATTGCCCTTGAGAAGCTGCCTTCTTGAACCTCGGTGTACCACGTGGTGTAGGTACACCCACTGTGCTGTTAGGGAGGGAGTTCTAGGGTTTGGACTGAAATCAGGAAGCTCATTTTCAAATACAGTGTGCTTAACATGTGACTGAACTCCGAGGTAGAGCGAGGGAGGTGCATGGCCTGGAATTGTTGAAGATCCACGCACCCACATTGTGCCTTGCATTGTGCGCCAGTGTACTGTGTGACTGAATCAAGAACCTGTGCTGAAAATATCAAGGAAAATCCCCATGACCAGGATTTATCACATCCATAAAGAACACTCGCTAACACAACCTCTCGCCTGTAAGGCCACACATATAATGGCGCATTTCCCCTGCACTGGGCATCATTTCATTCCATCAGGACACTCACTCGCTTCTTGCCAACCGTTAATGTTAAACTGACCTAACCTTGAGATTGATACAGGGAGAGAGTGGGGCAGTGGGATTAGTTTGGGATTGATACAGGGATATGGGGAGAGAGTGGGCAGTGGGATTAGTTTGGGATTGATACAGGGCTATGGGGAGAGAGTGGGGTAGTAGGATTAGTTTGGGATTGATACAGGGATATGGGGAGAGAATGGGGCAGTGGGATTAGTTTGGGATCGATACAGGGCTATGGGGAGAGAGTGGGGCAGTGGGATTAGTTTGGGATTGATACAGGGATATGGGGAGAGAGTGGGCAGTGGGATTAGTTTGGGATTGATACAGGGCTATGGGGAGAGAGTGGGGTAGTAGGATTAGTCTGGGATTGATAGAGGGATATGGGGAGAGAATGGGGCAGTGGGATTAGTTTGGGATCGATACAGGGCTATGGGGAGAGAGTGGGGCAGTGGGATTAGTTTGAGATTGATACAGGGCTATGAAGAGAGAGTGGGGCAGTGGGATTAGTTTGGGATTGATACAGGGATATGGGGAGAGAGTGGGGCAGTGGGATTAGTTTGGGATTGATACAGGGATATGGGGAGAGAGTGGGCAGTGGGATTAGTTTGGGATTGATACAGGGCTATGGGGAGAGAGTGGGGTAGTAGGATTAGTTTGGGATTGATAGAGGGATATGGGGAGAGAATGGGGCAGTGGGATTAGTTTGGGATCGATACAGGGCTATGGGGAGAGAGTGGGGCAGTGGGATTAGTTTGAGATTGATACAGGGCTATGAAGAGAGAGTGGGGCAGTGGGATTAGTTTGGGATTGATACAGGGATATGGGGAGAGAGTGGGCAGTGGGATTAGTTTGGGATTGATACAGGGCTATGGGGAGAGAGTGGGGTAGTAGGATTAGTTTGGGATTGATAGAGGGATATGGGGAGAGAATGGGGCAGTGGGATTAGTTTGGGATTGATCCAGGGATATGGGGAGAGAGTGGGGCAGTGGGATTAGTTTGGGATTGATACAGGGATATGGGGAGAGAGTGGGCAGTGGGATTAGTTTGGGATTGATACAGGGCTATGGGGAGAGAGTGGGGCAGTGGGATTAGTTTGGGATTGATCCAGGGATATGGGGAGAGAGTGGGGCAGTGGGATTAGTTTGGGATTGATCCAGGGATATGGGGAGAGAGTGGGGCAGTGGGATTAGTTTGGGATTGATACAGGGATGTGGGGAGAGAGTGGGGCAGTGGGATTAGTTTGGGATTGATACAGGGATATGGGGAGAGAGTGGGGCAGTGGGATTAGTTTGGGATTGATACAGGGATATGGGGAGAGAGTGGGGCAGTGGGATTAGTTTGGGATTGATACAGGGATATGGGGAGAGAGTGGGGCAGTGGGATTAGTTTGGGATTGATGGGATGATTGATGGGGTTGTGAGGAGAGAGGAAATAAACATTATTTTCAAAATGCATTCAATGAGATAACAACAACTTTTATTTATATAGCACCTTTAACATATAGAAAGGTGTCAACGTGCTGAACAATATCTTATACCCTGTCACATGGGGCCACGTTAGGTTAGATGACCAAAAGCTTGGTCAAAGGGCGAGATTTAAAGAGTGGCTTAAAGGATCAAAGCCTTGTAGGGAGGTGGAGAGGTTTTCCTGAGGGAATTCCAGAGTTTAGGGGCTAGGGTACTGAAGACCTATTGCTAATGGTAGAACGATTAAAACCAGGGATGTGCGAGAGGCCACAGAATCACAGAACCACATACAGTGCAGAGATCTTGGGGTCTCTAAGGCTGGAGATTATGACAGGGAAAGAGAAGGGCGAGGCCATGGAGAAATTGGAAAACAAAGGTAGAGTTTTAGAATCAAGGTGTTGCCTAACCGGGAGCCAGCTTGGAAGGCGAAAAGGACTTGGTGCAAGTTAGGACAAGGACAGCAGAGTTTTGGATGACCACAAGTTTACAGAGGGTAGAATGTGGGAGACCAGCTCGGAGTGCATTGGAGTAATCAAGTCCAAAGGTAGCAGAGGAGTGGACGAGGGTTTCAGCAGCTGATGAGTCCAGAGCCTGACATTGGGCAGTTGGGCTGTAGGGGGCTGCTGAGAACCACCCCTGCCCTTTCTGCCCAGCCCCCTCCCCCCACCACCCCCAGCTCACGAACCCCATCCCACCATTGCTCACCTCGGGTAGGTGTATTGCCTCCAGCAGCGACCGTTCCCCCAATGGCTCTGCTGAGCAATGCATAGCTGCCAGTCTCTAATTGGCCAGCAGCTCTCAAGGGTGGGGAGGGGGGTGGGGAGCCAGATTTCTGCCCCCAGGGTCCTTGATCCCGGGAGCTGCCCAGTTAAGTGCCTGATTGGCTCTTAATTCGGTGGGACTTCTTGAAAGGAGGCGATGAGGAGCTCTCCAGCCAGTGGGTGAGGCTTCCATCACCTCCATTAAATACCGCCCCAACAGTATTGTGGACAGTTGTGCTCTCTGTACCTATGGAAGGTTATAATTAATTGCCTTAGAGTCAATTGATTGGTTCCTGGGATGAGAAAATTGTCCAGCGAGGAGAGATTGAATAGAATGTACCTCTCCTCTGGAGCTTGGAAGATGGTAAGGTGATCCCATTGAAGCCTATAAGATTCTTGGAGGGTTTGGATAAGGTAGACGCTGAGAGACAGGTTTCCCCCGCTGGTGAATCTGGAAAACAGGGTCACAGCATCACAACACAGAGTTGTCCATGAGGACCGAGATGAGGAGAAATTTCTTCACTCAGAGTCTTGCAAACATTTGGAATTCACATCCACACGGAGAGATGCGGATGCTCAGGCACTGGGTATATTCAGGAGGGCGGTTGTTAAATTTTTGGGGGCAATAAGGGAATGAGGGGATAGAGAGGGAAAGTGAAGTTGCGGTAGAAGGTCAGCCACGATCATTGTGAATGGTAGAGCAGGCTTGAGAGGCATCTTTCCAATGTCCTTAATAGAGAGGTTAAAAAAAAATGGGGAAAAAATTGGACTTTGGTATGTAAAATGGGTGGGCATGGCGAATTTTTAGAATTTGATTCCGAGCATTGTGCTTTACACTGAGTGTTTGGGTCATTGCACGTTTAGACTGAGTAGTCGTCTGGTAGTACAGAGTTGAGTATTGCTGAAAAAAGAGACATGTCGAAGCTTTTTGTCTTGCACTCATCAGGACACTGCAAGTATACAAGTATAAGGGGAAAACAACAATTCATACTGTATGTGAAGAGAGTGCTGATTGGTTGGCAAGTGGACTCTGATTAGTGGATGCATTTCCATGGAGAATGCACCAGTGATGGTGACTGACAGTTAACTGCCAAGCATTGTTTGAAATTTAAACCAGGCGGCTTGACCTGATTGATCAAGGCATTGCACTGAGGAATGAATCCATGGAACCATAGAAATGTTACAGTGCAAAAAAGAGACCATTCAGCCCATCATGTCTGTGCTGGCCAAAAAGAGGAAAAAGAAACTATCTGCTCATTTTAATCCCACTTTCCAGCACCTGGCCGGTGTAGCTGTGCAGGTTACAGCACTTCAGATGCAGATCCAGGTAGCTTTGTAATGAGTTGAGTGAAGTCAGTGAACAGCCATCACTTATTTGCCTTAGCTGAAACAAGCACAATGTGTGTACATGTTCGTTCTGTCTGCAAAGAATAGGCCCTGTGTATTAATATACATAGCTTCCAGTGCAGACAAATGTACCACACTGTGAGCCCAACTGACAATCTTAAATTGGTTGTCAGTGTAATACTTAGCACACTGAGGATTATTCAGCAAATATTGTCCAATTGCGGAATCATGTCTAATGTCGGACATTGTGTTTTGAGTTTTGCAAGTACGGACTGTTTGGATACGGTCTGTACCCTGCCCTTTGTGAACATCGACTGGGACATGCTGTTTGATATGATCTGCCAGTCTTTGGGACCTAGCATCACACTGGCACTGAAATTCATATACCACATTATTCATCCATGTGATAGGCAGAATGTCATTTTGGCTTGAAGGCAGCATCCTGTTAGTGGCGAATACCACTCGTGTTGCTACTGCATTGTAGCAGCGTGACACAGCCAATGTCACCTGCTGCTCCAGTTTTTGAGATACCTTGCCCTCCCAGGTTAACTGGGCACTTTTCGGGGCCGTAAGTGACAGTCTTAGGCCCGTTCATGGGTTTGTGCAATATACAGCGCGAAATGATCTGATCAGGGTAGCCATTATCCTGCAGGATGCCTTTGATGCCTCTATTTCAGCATCAAGTTTGCATGATGAGCAAGTGGCCTGGACCCAGTTTACAAGGTTGCCGATAAGATCAATCTTATAGCGTGTGGAACTGTAAGAATCCCAATGTGTATAATGACCAATACAGGTAGGCTTGCGGTGGACCGTGGTAGAGAACCCCCTTCCCCCGATGAGTGCAAGATGAAAAGCTTCAAAATGTCTCTTTTATACTGAGTGTTTGGGTGTTTATAATGATCATTGCGTGTTTATATTGGATGGGTGTTTATACTGATGGTTGCGGCATTTACACTAATAGTTGGGGTATTAGAGTATTGAATTTCAGGGCGGTTTCCGTCAATGGTTAGGGTGTTTGAGTGGAATATTTAGTTGCTTCTATTGATGACTGGGTGTTTATACTGAGTGAGTGTTAATCTGGTTGATTGGGGCATTATAATGAGTCTTAGAGTAATTACGCTGCTGGGGTTGGGGTAATTATACATTATATGTACAGCGGTTTTAAAAGCACTGGAGGTTGATTTGACCACTCCCTGAGGGGAGCTGAGTTTACAGGGAATATGGGTGAGGGCTGAGGGGGGTGGGGTGTGGGGCTGGTTCCTGTTCTTCAGTACCCACCTCCTGTGAAGCAGGCCTTGTGTCCTGTTGGGGCTGTGGAGATGCAGGTTATTATCCCAGTCCTCCAGCCCGCTCACCTGAACAAATTACTGTCATTATCAGCGTGTTTACATTCACTTAATTAAAGAGAAAATGTAACACCGCTGTGCTGAGGGGAAGTTAGCACTGGGTACAGGATGCAAAAGATTAGCAATTGCTAATGAATGGTTGTGATTGAAAGAATGTTCTAAGGATCATTATCAAACGGACAATATCCCACGAGCTGATTGCTAGGTGGGTGGTGATGTCGTAAATTATGTTAGACCTTCTGCTTTTTCTCTCAATTTTCCTTTTCTTTATTCAAATTCTTTCTCGGGATGTGGACACTGCTAACAGTGGGCATTGTCCATCACTAATTGCCCCTTGAGATGGTGGTGGTGAGCTACCTTCTTGAACCGCTGTAGTCCATGTGGTGCAGGTACACCCATGACGCTGTTAGGGAGGGAGTTCCAGGATTTTGCCCCAGCGACAGTGAAGGAACGGCCGATATATTTCCATGTCAGGATGGTGAGTGGCTTGGAGGGGAACTTGCAGGTGGCGGTGTTCCCATCTATCTGCTGCCCTTGTCCTTCTATGCAAAACTTATAGTGTAGCATCTGTCAATTCACACACTGCGAGGTCCCACAAATAATAATTAAATAACTGAGCTGATCATCTTTTTAGGGTTAAAGAATGACTATTGGCCAGGACACTGAGGTGAGCTCCATTGCTGTTCTCTGAACAATGCTGCGGGATCGTTCACATTAATCTGAAAGGACAGACAGCGATTGTTGGCACCTCTGGCAGTGCAGCACTCCTACAGTGCTCAAGTGCCTGGCTTTGGACTGGGGCCCATAACCTTCCGACCCAGAGGTGAGACTGCTGCCCACCGAGTCAAGGCTGGAAATTTATCACAGTCAGTAAAAGGTGGATATGTGTTGGTGACTGCAGAATGGAGTTTGGGCATTTGGAGAGAGAGAGAGGACAACGCTCCGAAGGGAAGGGGAGTTGAAAAGGAGAGGGATCATGTGAGATGATAAGGTGACTTGCTATGCACTGCTTCATTCCCAGTGAGATTAAGGCGTCTGCAGGCTGCTGCATCTAATGCTGAGCTTGAACACAGTCAAGCAGACGATTATTGCCTCCAGGCAAACTGACCTCAGCAACATCTCCAAATGATGGGCTTTGAAAATAAAGGAAAGATGTAGACACACAAGGCTGATCCTATCAGAGACAGTCACGGTGAGGCGGGGATTATCACTTCACGCTGCCCACGTCTCACACACTGACAACTTTATTGGGATCAGGGCGAATTAGACAAACAGGAGCTCAAAAATAAGCTCCAGTTCCCCCATTCCCCACAACCAACTCTGCTCCACCCCCAGAAATGAGCAGTAAGGACAGTTCCCACATTATTGCCAGTCCTAGAGTCAATATGTTTACAACACTCTTCCATTCCTAACTCCAGGCCTTCAAACTAAACACAGTGAAAAGGTAGCAGGGGTTTATAAAAAAATTGTACACAAGGAATTTATCCAAACAATTTCACCACTTTAATCAGCCTGAAAGGCTGATATAGCTATTGAGTTATCTCTCTCTCTCTCTGTTTGCGAATGCTTGTGTATCTGCCTATTCTCTCTGTACTTCTCTCTTTCCCCTCTCTCCCTATTTATTTCTCTGTATCTCTGGGTTATGCGAATGCTTGTTAATAGTGTATCTCCCCATCCTCTCTGTACATCTCTTTATCTCATTCTCTCTCTCTCTCTCTGTTTCTTTCCCTATCATTCTCTCTCTCCCTGAGCAGCTTGTTACTTTTGTATCTCCCCATCCTCTCTGTACATCTGTCTATCTCTCTCCTTCCCTATGTCTATCTCATTCTCTCTCTGTTATAGGAATGCTTGTTAGTGATGTATCTTCCCAGTTTCTCGGTACTTCTCTATCTCTCTTTTTGTCTCTCTCTCTCTCTCTCTCGACACTCGGTACTCTGTCTGAAGCACGCCCCCCCCAACACCTCTGTGGCAGATGGATTCAGATCAATGTCCAGACATCTCCAGCTCATCATGTGGGTCTGTGTTAAAGCAGAGATTACTTTAATAAAACCTTTCTTCTATTTCCCTTCCAAAAAAGTAGACTGAAAACAACAGATAAGTAAGGTTATGGGATCTGAATGCCTGGGCATGGGGGCTGCCGATAGACTCCAGACCACACTTGGGATTTCAGAACCTGCCGTTAGGAAACAGGGAAGAGTCAATGCGTTTTTAGTCCTGAGATCTAAGTCATAGTGTTAACCCCAAAACATCCACATTCTGTTCAGTTTCGCAGTATACAAGTTGTTTCATTATTTGCTTTTAGGCTTGAAATTTTTATTAACTGTTTCCCAATTAATTTTCTTCTTCCCTACTGAGCATGGCGATTCAGTCTGGGGTATTTGTTCCTAAATAATAATAATTATAACAGCAATTACCTTAAACATCCACTCCCTCCACCACTGATGCACAGTGTGTGCATCATCAACGAGATGCACTGCATCAACTCACCAAGGCTCCTTCAACAGCACCTTCCAAACCTGCAACCTCTACCACCTAGAATGACAAGGGCAGCAGACGCATGGGAATACCACCACCTCCTAGCTCCCAATGCTATCTCAACTCGGAGATATATGCACTGTCCTTCACTGTCGCTGGGTCAAAAACCTGGAACCCCCTCCCTAACAGCACTGTGGGTGTACCTACACCATATGGACTGCAGCAGTTCAAGAAGGCAGCTCACCACCACCTTCTCAAGGGCAATAAATGCCAGCCTTGCCAACAACATCCACATCCTGGGAAGACATAATAATAATAATAATAATAATAATAAATATTTAAATCCAAGGGCACAACATTTAACCTTCACCAAATGGGATTTTTCCCATTGCTTTTGTCACTTTCACCTGCTCTTGCTCATTTGTGGGCTCTGAATTCTACTCCTCTGCCCCTTCCTCTTGTGTGTGAGTGAGGTGAAGTACATTAAAATTGGGCCTAGCTCCTGGAAGCAAGAAAGGAAAGTCACCTGTGTCATTCCTGTTGCCTTAATCACAGACAATACCATCTCTGATCAATGTCTTATATTTCATACCACTCACATCCTATTTCCCCTTGCAACCCCACTTCCTTCTGTGCCCCCCACTAGAATAAACTCTCTCCCTGAGTCACTTACAATGACACTTTCCAATTCCTAATGTTAGACAGATTTTTGACAGACCAGGTAGTTGAGGGTTATGGGGGGGCAGACGGGAAAGTGGAGTTGAGACCCCCACCAGATCAGCCACGGTCTTATTGAATAGCAGAGCAGGCTCAAAGGGCCGAATGGCCTACTCCTGCTCCTAAGCCTGCGTCCCTTGTACGAGCACAACCAAGTCTCTGAACATCAATACTTACAAGTTTCTCACCTTTTAAAAAATATTCTGCTTTTCTATTCTTACGACAAAAGTGAATAACTTCACACGTCCCTCCATTATAATCCACCTGTCATCTTCTTGCCCACTCACTTACCCATGTCTATATCTTTTTGCAGTCTCTCTGTGTCCTCCCCACAGCTAACTTTCCACCTAGCTCGGTGGCATCAGCAAACTTAGATACATTACTCTCTGTCTCTTCATCTAAATCACTAATGTAGATTGTAAATACCTGACGTCCCAGCACTGACCCTTGCTGCACTCCACTACTCACTGACTGCCAACTCGAAAATGCTCATTTTATGCTCAATCTCTGCTTCCTGACCTTGATCCAGGCTAATATATTACCCTCAACTCCATGAGCCCTTATCTTACTATTAACCTTGTATGTGCACCTTATCAAATCCTTTTGGAAGTCAAGATATACTACATCTACTGGTTCTCCTTTATCTACCCTACTAGTTACATCCTCAAAAAACTCTAATGAAGTTGGCAAACAGGGAGTTACCTTTAGTAAAACCACGTTGACTTGTTCTAATCATACATTCCTTTTCTAAATGCATTGGAAAGATTTCCTTCATAATCGATCCCAGCATTTTCCCAACAGTTGGCGTTAGACTAACTGGTCTGTAGTTCACTGTTTTCTCTCTCCCTCCTTTCTTGAAAAGTGGTGTAACATTTGCCAATTTCCAATCCATCAGAACTATTCCCAAATCCAAGACATTTTGGAAAATCATAGCTGGTGCATCTACTGTCTCTGCAGCTATCTCCTTTAAAACCCTAGGGTGTGGGCTATCAGGTCCGAGGGATTCTTTTGGATTTTAGTCCCTTACGTTTCTCCAAGACTTTTTCTCTGCTGATATTAATTTCCCTAATTCCCTCACACCTTTTAGCCCTAGGTTACTGACACATTTTGATATGAAACTTGTGTCTTTTACTGTGAAGACAGACACAAAATATTTGTGCAATGCCTCGTTCCCCATGACAATTTCTACTGCCTCTGCTTCTAAGGGACCGAGGTTTACCTTAACTCTCATAGATAAAAACAGAAAGTGCTGGAAAAACTCAGCAGGTCTGGCAGCGTCTGTAGAGAGAGAAATGGAGTTAATGTCTTGAGTCCATATGACTCTTCAGAGCAAAAGAGAGGTAGAAGTTGCTGAAAAAAGAGACATGTTGAAGCTTTTCATCTTGCACTCTTCAGGACACCGCAAGACTATCAATATAAGAGGAAAACAACAATTTATACTGTATGTGAAGAGACTGCTGATTGGTTGGCAAGTGGACACTGATTGGTAGATGGTGTTGCCATGGAGAATGCACCAGTGATGGCGACTGACAGTTAACTGCCAAACATCGTTTGAAATTTAAACCAGGCAGCTTGACCCTGATTGGTCAAGGCATTGCCCTGAGTAATGAGTCAGCGAATAACTGTCACTTGTCTTGTTTAGCTAAAACAGGTGTAATGTGTGAACATGTTTTTTTCTGTCTGCAAAGAACAGGGGCCTGTGTATTAATATATGTAGCTTCCAGTACAAGCAAATACACCACCCTGCCAGCCCAACTGACCACCTTAAATCGGTTGGCATTGTAATTCTTAGCACACCGAGGATTACTCAGCAAGTGTTGTCCAATTGCGGAATCACATCTAATGCCGGACACTGTGTTTTGAGTTTTGCAAGTACGGACTGTTTGGGTATGGTTAGTACCTAGCCATTGTGAACAGCGGCTGGGACATGCTGTTTGATATGATCTGCCAGTCTTTGGGATGTAGGGTCTACATACCTGGCATCATCACGCTGGCACTGAAATTCACACACCACATTACTCATTGGTGCGATAGGCAGAATGTCTTTTTGGCTTGACGGCAGCATCCTGTTAGTGGTGAATACCACTCCTGTTGCTACTGCATAGTAGCTGTGTGACACAGCTAGCTTCACCTGTTGCTCGAGGTTTTGAGATACCTTGCCCTTAAAGGGTAATATGATCGAAAGTGACATCCTTAAGCCTGTTCACGAGTTTGCCTGATACACAGAACGAAATGATCCGATCAGGGTAGCCATTATCCTCCAGGATGCCTTTGATGTCCCTATTTCAGCACCAGGCTTGCTTATTGAGAAAATGGCTCGGGCCCTATTTAGGAAGTTGCTGATAAGACCAATCTTATAGCGTGTATAACTGGAAGAATCCCAACATGTATATTGACCAGCGAAGGTCAGCCTGCGGTAGACCATGGTAGAGAACCCCATGATTTCTCAACTAGTACGTCAAGGAAGGGAGTTAATTTGACTGTTCCATTTCAAAGGTGAATTTGGATGCAGGATGGAGCCCATTAAGATATATAAAGAAGCTATTAGATGCAGCTGCAGATTTAAATATAGCAAACGTATCATCCACATATCAGAAATATGCAAGAGGTAGCAGGTTAGGTGTCATTCCATCGAAGACACGTTTCTCATGGAGCCCAACAAAGATGTCAGTGAGAGCTGGGCCCAGAGGGGATCCCATGGCAACAACATCTATTTGGGCATCCATGGTGTCATTAAAACTGAAGTCAACTGCGTGAGTTGCCGAGTTTATAAGTTCAGTGGATACTGAATCATAAATGGTGGTGGGTCTAGATCACCATGTTATAGTGCTGCAGTACAAACATCTATGTTACATTCCATGAAAGAATAAAAATAAACTCCCACTGTACACAATCCCAAAGGATCAATCCTCTTCCCATTCACTCCCACTATACACAATCCCAAAGGATCAATCCTCTTCCCATTCACTCCCACTGTACACAATCCCAAAGGATCAATCCTCTTCCCATTCACTCCCACTGTACACAATCCCAAAGGATCAATCCTCTTCTCATTCACTCCCACTATACACAATTCCAAAGGATCAATCCTCTTCCCGTTCACTCCCACTGTACACAATCCCAAAGGATCAATCCTCTTCTCATTCACTCCCATTTTATACAATCCCAAAGGATTAATCCTCTTCCCATTCACTCCTACTATATACAATCCCAAAGGATCAATCCTCTTCCCGTTCACTCCCACTATACACAATCCCAAAGGATCAATCCTCTTCCCATTCACTCCCACTATACACAATCCCAAAGGATCAATCCTCTTCCCATTCACTCCCATTATATACAATCCCAAAGGATCAATCCTCTTCCCATTCACTCCCATTATATACAATCCCAAAGGATCAATCTTCTTCCCATTCACTCCCACTATACACAATCCTAAAGGATCAATCCTCTTCCCATTCACTCCCACTATACACAATCCCAAAGGATCAATCCTCTTCCCATTCACTCCCACTATACACAATCCCAAAGGATCAATCCTCTTCCCATTCACTCCCACTATACACAATCCCAAAGGATGAAACCCCTTCCCATTCACTCCCAGTGTACACAATCCCAATGGGTCAAACACCTTCCCTTTCACTTCCGTTGAACAGAATCCCAATATCAGGATATACTTCAATTATCTGTAGTGACAAATTCAGTCCAATTTAAGGGAATTCTCAGATCCAGTGTAGCGCAGATTCCCAATTAGCTGGATGCTAATCCTCTGTGAACTCCGTCTAATCCTCTTTTTACTGAGTGTGACGGTGCAGTCAGTTTGTGCTGTGGATTGGTCGATAGTGAGACTGTGACAGAATGAATGAAGCATTTGATGAACTGTTGTGCTTGGGTTTGGAAACTGCATTATTTATTCTGTAGTATGAATCTCATTTTCCTGACACAGGCCCTGATAAAGCGATGGGAACAAGGAGTCAGGTGTGCTGCTCTTTCTTCAAGTAACCTGTTCCCATTGAGAAACTAAGCTTTGTTGCAAACATCTGTGTTTGAGTACACTGTATTTCTTTAGCTGTTCCATTTAGGTTAACCAGAGAATCATACAGGCTTGCAGAAGAGGAGGCCATTCAGCCCATTGCTCCTGTGCCAGCCCTTTGTAGAACTATCCAATTAGTCCCACACCCCTGCTCTTTCCCCGTATCCTGGCAAAGTTCTCCTGTTCCATTATTTATCCAATTGCTTTGGCAGATTCTTGTTTCCACTGCCCTTTCAGTCAGTTCATTCCACGTCACTGTATAAAAAAAAAATCCTTGTCTTCTCCCGTCTGGCTCTTTCACCTTAAACCTGTGACCTCTGGCTATTGACCATCAAGCCACTGGAACTAGCTATCCTTATATAAAACCAGGACTTGGCTCTTAATTTGCAACAACTTTATAAACCGTCTCACAGTTAGTAGGAGTTCCGGTGGAAATGGAGCCTAAGCTGTACTACTGAGTGAAAATCAGCTCCTCATTATCTGATTAACACATCTTGTAGTGTCAATTACTTCCCAACTCCTTGCCAATCCATGGCTGCCAAACAAGCAATATAGTTCATTGACTAAAATGTCACTGGAGAAAGGGAAGGTGGAACTCCCCTGAAATTTTCTGATTCTTCAAACATCAACCTTTACATAGTGCCCTACTTTGAGTGGGGATGGGGGGGTGAAGTCAGGTCCAAGGTGAGGCTTATTCGGAACACTCCTGCCAATGCAATACGGCCACCCAAGATGGCTGCCGAGAGCTGGTCTGTGCCTGTGCAGAAATCCAATGACAATGCTGCTGGACCCTGCAGCCTGGAGCTCAGAGCGGCAGAAGGGGAAAGAACGAGGAGAGGCAACATGGCCTAACACTCGTAGCAATCTTCAATCCACTTACTTTATTGAGATGGTGAAACACTGACCAACAAGACTGCAGTAAAAACCATCCCACAAGGAAAAGATTTTACTTTCCTGTCTGCAAATCCTTCCCTTCTGACCCCCCCCTTGTTAAAGGAGTTTCCAAAGTCCATCACTGTCAGTCCAGGATAGAAATCCTCAACATCTAGCTGCCAGGGAAAGTGCCATGAACGAGTCCCATTGCCCCCTATAAAGATGGCAGCTGCTAACTTGCGTCAACCAAATGCACATGTATGGTGTTGCCAGAAACTGTGTCCATTTTTAAAACTTCTTTCATGGGAACGTGAGTGTAGTAATTATGGTTTTATTTAGTGTGTAATGTGCCTTTAAGAACAATACTTGTTAAGGAAGATCACATGATCTGCGGTAACCAATAGGAGAGTAGCGCGGGTTACCTCAGCTGTCAGTGTAGAGATAGAGTTGGAGTTGAAAGCACACGTATAAACCAGTTTCTGGTCAATGGTAACCCCCCCAGGATGTTGAAAGCGGGCATCCAGTGATGGTAATGCCATTGAACATAAAGGGGCGATGGTTGGATTCTCTCTTGTTGGAGATGGTCATTGCCTGACAGCTGTGCAGCAAAAATGTCACTTGCCACTTGTCAGTCCAAGCCTGGATATTGTCCAGGTCTTGCTGTATTTGGACATGGACTGCTTCAGTATCTGAGGAGTCGTGAATGGTGCTGAACATTGTGCAACCATCAGTGAACATCCCCACTTCTGACCTTATGATGGAGGGAAGGTCATTGATGAAGCAGCTGAAGATGGTTGGGCCGAGGACACTACCCTGAGGAACTCCTACAGTGATGTCCTGGGACTGAGACTGACCTCCAACAACCACAACCATCTTCCTTTGTGCTAGGTATGATTCCAACCAGCTGAGAGTTTTCCCCCTGATTCCCATTGACTCCAGTTTTGCTAGGGCTCCTTGATGCCACACTCAGTCAAATGCTGCCTTGATGTCAAGGGCAGTCACTCTCACCTCACCTTGGGATTTCAGCTCCTTTGTCCATATTTGAACCAAGGCTGTAATGAGGTCAGGAGCTGAGTGGCCCTGGCGGAACCCAAACTGGGCATCAGTGAGCAGGTTATTGCTAAGCAAGTGCTGCTTGATAGCACTGTTGATGACCCCTTCCATTATTTTACTGATGATGGAGAGTAGACTGATGGGGTGGTAAGTGGCCGGGTTGGATTTGTCCTGCTTTTTGTGTACAGGACATACCTGGGCAATTTTCCACATAGCTGGGTAGATGCCAGTGTTGTAGCTGCAGTGGAACAGCTTGGCTAGGGGTGCAGCAAGTTCTGGAGCACAAGTCTTCAGTGCTCTTGCTGGAATATTGTCAGGCCCCATAGTCTTTGCAGTGTCCAGTGCCTTCAGCCATTTCTTGATATCACGTGGAGTGAATCAAATTGGCTGGAGACTGGCATCTGTGATGCTGGGCACCTCAGGAGGAGGCTGAGATGGATCATCCATTCAGCACTTCTAGTTGAAGATCATAGCAAATGCTTCAGCCTTATCTTTTGCACTGATGTGCTGGGCTCCCCCATCATTGAGGATGGGGATATTTGTGGAGCCTCCTCCTCCAGTGAGTTGTTTAATTGTCCACCACCATTCACGACTGGATGTGGCAGGACTGCAGAGCTTAGATCTGATCCGTTGGTTGAGGGATCGCTTAGCTCTGTCTATCACTTGCTGCTTATGCTGTTTGACATGCAAATAGTCCTGTGTTATAGCTTCACCAGGTTGACACCTCATTTTTAGGTATGCCTGGTGCTGCTCCTGACATGTCCTCCTGCACTCTTCATTGAACCCGGGTTGATCCCCTGGCTTGATGGTAATGGTAGAGTGGGGGATACGCTGGGCCATGAGGTTACAGATTGTGTTCGAGTACAATTCTGCTGCTGCTGATGGCCCACAGTGCCTCATGGCTACCCAGTCTTGAGTTGCTAGATCTGTTCGAAATCTATCCCATTTAACACGGTGGTAGTGGGTGTGGTTACACATTGATTACGTTGGACCTTTCTTAGGAACAATGTTTCTGCTCATTGTCGATGCCCATTCAACATGGTTGGACGTATATGAGGTGAAGTCACCAATATCGGCTGCTACAATTGAGAAACTACATCAAGGTTTTGCCATTCATGGACTGCCAGAAGTAGTCATTTCCGGTAATGGCACGGCATTTACGAGTGCTGAGTTTCAATGGTTTATCAATCTCAATGGTATCACTCATATGAAAACTGCACCGTACCCCACTTCCTCAAATCGACTGGCCGAAAGGGCGGTTCAAACATTTAAGGCAGCGACAAAAAAGCTAACTGATGATTCCTTGGCAACCAAGCTAGCACGCTTTCTTTTTCATTATGGGACTAACCCTCACACAACAACAGCTGTGGAGTTATTGCCTCAGGACCAGATTGAGCTTAATAATGCTGAATTCAGAGGGGAAGGTGGAAAGGAGCGAGGGAATCTAGAAAACTAGACATGACTGGCAAAGTCGCGGAAGGAAATTAACTGTGGGCGAGCCGGTATACGTGAAAATTTTCAGGGAAGGACCAAAGTGGTTACGGGGTGAAATGAGTGCGGTCACTGGATCTCTACCTTACCACGTTGGAGATGGAAGGCCAGATCATTCATAAACATGTGGACCATTTAAGGAAGAGAGAGACAAATCACCAAGATTTGGTTCTAGCAGTGACCATGACCGGGTCCGCGTTTCCTGTTGAGGAAACTCAACCCAGGACTGACACGTCTGATGTTCCTGTATGAGTTGAGGATACAGAACTGCAAGTGCCCATCGAAGCACCCGTTGTTCAGGCAACTCTGGAAAAAGAGGTTCCTGACAAAGAATCTGAAGTTGCGGAGATGAAACGTTCCACACGGACTAGGAAACCACCTCAGTTGCTGCTGAATATATTGTAAATAAACTTAATGTTTCCACCCAAGAAGAGTCTGCAGATCAACTCTACCATTAATGGTATAACTCAGCACATCACTGGCAAGGACAACAGCTGTTACTCATCCCCCTTGAACTGAATGGCTCACTAGGTCATTTCAGAGTCAACCACATTACTGTAAGTCTGGAGTCACATATAGGTCAGGCAAGGATGGTAGATTTCATTCCCTAAAAGGCATTATGACAATTGATGATATTTCTCATGGTCACCACCACTGAAACAAGCTTTCAATTGCCTTAATGGGATTTGAACCACACTCCAGACTGGGTCTTTTGGTTCACTAGTCCAGTGACATTACCACTACACCACCATCTACCTCTTGGGCTCACTATAAGGAAAACAGCCTCTTGAATAAGGTGACAGAGGCCACAAGCCTGTGAAGCTGTAGCCCCAGTGAAGCATGACTTACATTTATTAAGTGCTTTACTTGACCACTGTCATTTCAAAGCACTTTACAGCCAATGAAGGACTTTTGAAGTGTGGTCACAGTTGTTCCGCAGGAGAAGAGGAAAGAAAAATCCCTCAATTAGTTGCCCTGTTTGCTCAGCAAATACAGGGTTTCACATAATGACATTTCATTGTTACATAAGGTGCTGTTTACTACTGGGACCTGGCACTGATAGCACGGTAAGTGTAGCCTTTATATGGATGTGGTGTATATGTCAGAACTGCAGTTAAAGCAAGTTTTCCTCTGGCACTTGAGTCCCTTCACTGGGAGGATACGTTGATAGGGCTTGATAAAATAGGATAGGTGGAGGCTGGCATGGCCCGGAAGGGCTGAATGGCCTTGTTTCCCAGCTGTCGGAACGCTGTGCAATTCTACCTAATTTTGTGCACAAAGACGTTCCTTTTTTGAAATCCTTGAGTGTTTGCCAAATCCTTTCTGAGCCTTTGTACGTCTGAAAGGTAAAGCGGGTGAACTCAGGAGCAGGCCTTCAGAAGAGGGGAACTTCAAAATTCCCAGGCTGCTCGCATTCCTGCTAAAGTAATCCACTTTACACGGGGAAATCTTGTTTCATTACCATGGAGCAGACCAGCAGATGAGAGACACAACCAGAAAAAAGTTAGCACAAGTCAAGCAGAAACATCCGGGCTGTGGGGAGGGGGGGAGGTGGTGGGGGTTGGGGGGTGTGGCGGGAGGAAGTGGGGGCAGAGGGTGGGGAAGGGTGGGGAAGGGCGCGGAAGGTGTCCACTGGCTTTACTGTGAGAACTCGCTTGCCTCTTCATCTCACTAAATTTAACCCACTTGTTTCCTAAGCAAGCCAAACTCTGCAGGCTCTGAGGTATCGGTTTGGGTTCCGTGCCCAGCACTCTCACCCCCCCCCCCCCACCGCCCCCCCCGAAACAAAAGGCTCAAACCCCTCTCTGGCAAGGCTGAGTGCCCAGTCTAGGGCTGACCCTTCCCAGTGCTGGTGCTGAGGGAGTGCTGCAGGGTCAGATGTGCCATCTTTTGAATGAGACATCCAACCGAGAACTTGTCGGCCCTTGTAGGAGGAAAGTGGAAGATAAGACGGTCATTGGTCTATTTGAGGAAGAGTTCTCCCTGGTGCCCCAGGTCATTTTTTCAGACAATGTGTGGAATTCCTTTCATTACAGTTTGTGGAGATCCGCGGTGCACTAATTTACTGTGCTCCCTACATTATAGCAACAACTACGTGTCCGAAAAGTACTTCATTCACTGGAAAGAATTTGGGTGCTATAGAAATGCAAATCCTTTCTTTTTGTCTAAAGTTAATCCCCCCAGATGTTGCCGCCAAAAGCATATGTAGTCTTTAGGTGAGATGGGTCTAGAGATTGGATCAGGACAAGACAGGAGTAATCGAACCCTATAAATTCCACCCTCGTTGTTAGATTTCTGTTATAAATTCCTATGTAAACCTGCCATGTTGGAGACATAGGAACAGGAATTGGCCATTCAGCCCATCGAGCCTGCTCCTCTGTTCAGTTGCGCCATGGGTGATCATCTACCTCAACACCACTTTCCTGCGCTTTCTACATAGCCCTTGATGTCATTAGTATCCAGAAATCTATCAATTTCTGTCTCCAACCTGCTCAGTGACTGAGTTCCCACAGTCACCCGGGGTAGAGAATTCCTAAGGTTCACCACCGTCTGAGTGAAGAAATTCCTCCTCATCTCGGGCTTAAATGGTCCTTCCCTCATCTTAAGATTATGCCCCCTGGCTTTAGACTGACCAGCCCAGGGGAAATGTCTTGTCTACGTCCAACCAGTCACAGCCGTTGAGAATGCCCATGATGCTGACACTGGTCCTTGGCTGCTGGGATGGAAGAGAACTGGAAGGAAGCAGGACATGGGCTTCCTACACCGCAGATGAATTACTGGGAGGGATTCTGAACCAGGAATTAGGGCCTTTGTTAGCGTATACAAGGAGGGGGGTGGGGGCTCTGCCTATTTAAGGCAGGCCTCAGGGATGCTTGCACACCACTGGAGCCAATATAGCATTGGGCGTATTTCAGGCAGCCTTGCAGCATGGGAAACTGGAACGTTTAGCTCCCAGTTTGTGCTTGAAAATCAGGCACAATAAGGCCCAATTTTTAAAAAATTCATTCACGGGATGTGAGCATCGCTGGCTGGGCCAGCATTTATTGCCCAACGCTAGTTGCCCTTGAGAAGGTGGTGGTGAGCTGCCTCCTTGACCACTCTCCCCACCCCACCCCTCCCCACTCTCCTCGATGAGTCTTGGAACATGAGAACAGGAGAAGGCCATTCAGCCCCACAAGCCTATTCCACCATTTCGTTTGATCATGGCTGATCCTTATCTCAGTTTCATTTTCCCCAGATCATCGACATGCCCTAACAAAAATAATCTATCAGTCTCAGTCTTGAGAGCAACAACTGACCCCCAAAGTCAACAGCCTTTTTGGGGACGGAGAGTTCCGGATTTCCCATGCCCTTTTTGTGAAAATATTCTTCCCAAGGTCACCCCTGAAAAATCTAGCTTTAATTTTAAAATAACCTTCACTAGTTCTGGATACCTTAATAGAGACAGTAGTTCTTCTGTAACTGTCTGATCAAGGGGGCCATGATGGTATAGGGGTGATATTACTGGGCTAGACAATCCTGCAGTACCAGGCTATAGGGACATGGGTTCAAATCCCACCATGATAGCTAGCAGAATTTGAAATCTGTTCATAAATTTGGAACATAAAGCTAGCCTTGGTAATAGTGACCATAAATCTTCACTGATTGTTGTAAAAACCCATCTGGTTCACTAATGCCCTTTAGGGAAGAAAATCTGCCATCTTTACCTGGTCTAAATGTGACTCCAGACCCCCAGCAATGTGGTTGACTCTTAAATGCCCCTCTGAAATGGCCAAGCAAGTCATTCAGTACAAAGGCAATTAGGGATGGGCTACAAATACTGGTCTTGCCAGTGACACCCACATCACATGAGCAAATAAAGGAAAAAAAATCCAGTTATGATTTTAAATACCTTGATCAGATCGTCCGTCATTGTTCAAATCTCGAGGGGATACAAGTCGGGTTTTACAACCTGTCCTTATAGTTTAACAGTTTTAGCCCCAGTATCACTCTGGTGAATCTGCCCTGCTCCCCCCAAAAGACCTGTACAGCCTGTGTGAGGTGCGGTGCCCAGAACTGAACAAGCGCCTCCAGATTGGGTCTGACCAAGTTTCTAAGGGCAGGAGGAGTTTCCTGTGGGTTTCAGGATCAGATGGGGGTCCTGAGCTCAGATGGGATCCCCCTCTACCTCCAGCCCCAATTAGTGGGCTGGCAACCCCATCAGGTCAGGTGGGCTTTGCTGAGGCAAGTCAAGCGAGGCTGCCTCAACATGGGATTGCCCCACCCACCCCCCCCACCCCAGGCGTTTGAAAATAATGAAATATTTCAGGCGGGGGAAGGAGACAGACCCCTTGGGTTGGAGGGGAATCCGTGGACACTGTCCCTTTGAGGGTGTGCAGCCTCCGACTCTGAATGCCTCCAAACTAACCCCCACCCTGGAAGTAGGTGGGTACTTCCATTAAGCTGGGAGGCTTTTCCACATGGCAGGGGTGGTTGGGGGGAGGGGGGGGGGGTAAATGCCAGTGAGCCCTCCAAACTGCCCCCCTAATTGGGGACTTAAATATGCAAATTTACTGCCCACTGAACGGAGGCAATTTATTTACTCCTCCACCATTTCTGACCGTTTAGAAAATACCCAAATCTGTCCTCTTCCATTAGTCTAAAATGGATGATGCTGAGCTAAATAACACAACAATGCTTTTATGTCTGAGTCGTGACTTACACTGAGTTTAACTCACCTGAGTCATGTTCATGGGTTCTTCTTTATTCATGGAACGTGGACGTCTCTGGCCGGGCCCAGCATTTATTGCCCATCCCTTAATTGCCCTTGAGTAGGTGGTGGTGAGCTGCCTTCTTGAACCGCTTGCTGCCTGTACATGCACCATTTTAAAACAAGGATGAGAATTTTTAAATCATGATTTTGCTTGACCGGTAGCCAGTCGAGGTGAGTGAGTACAAGGATGATAGGGGAATGGGACTTGCTGTGAGTTGAGTTACAGGCAGCAGAGTTTTGGATGTCGCAGAGTTTACAGAGGGTAGAATGTGTGAGACCAGTTGGGAGCAGATTGGAATAGTCTAGAGGTAACAAAGGCATCAATGGAGGTTTCAGCAAATGACACACGGGTGAAATTGGGTGACCCTGAGGTAAGGATAAGACCCAACTTGTATGACAGCTGCTTGAGCAAGGAAGAGATTTGATAAGAGGTATTCAAAATCAGGAGAAGTTCAGATGGATATTTACTGTGGGAGAATGGCTGGTAATGAGAGGACACAGGTCGATGGTGATTAGCAAAGAAACAGAGGAAAGATGAGAAGGAACAATACACAGTGAGTTATGATGATGTGGAATGCACAGTCTGATGGAAGCAGTTCAGGTGGAACTTTCAAAAGAGTCCTGGACGCATAATTAAAGAGGCGAAACTTCCATGGCCATGGGGATAGAGCAAGGGAGTGAGACTAATGGGATAGTTCTCGAGCACAGGCACGATACACTCCTACCATTCAACCAATGGCTCAACCATTCCATTTTACTCCCTTGGCTGTTGGAATCACGAGGCAACACTTGGCTGCTTTTAACATGATATTCTTTATTTGTCAAACATTTATTTAATTACAAACTGTATAAATGTAAAAATGCCACCTGTGGCAAAGGAGCTTTTCAAACTACCACATACACAAGAAAGGGTCCGATCTGATAGTTGGGTCCTTACTGAAGCTTTACACCTATCCAGTAACGAACCAAAGCCAAACTGAAACTATACTTTAAGATTCAAGGGCACCCTTGTTACCTGGTGAGCATTCCACTTTCTCAATGAGGGCAGTCAGGGTGGAGGCAGAGTGGAGTTGAGGGTGGAGGCAGATTGGAGAGGAGGGAGGAGGCAGAGTGAAGGACGGAGGAGAAAAGCAGGAACTGATGGAGAGGGTGAGGGGAACAAGGATGTGGCGTGAGTGTACGGAGAAACATCATCACCCTGGCATAATCTACATATTAGTGTTTCCAGAGAGTAAATCACTGGTTAGGCCCCAGCGGGAATGTCGTTCTGAATGCCGTATTTTAGGGAGGGTGTCAAGGCCTTGGAGAGGGTGCAGAGCAGAGTTACTAGGATGGTAACAAGGATGAGGGACTTCAGCTCTGTGGAGAGACTGTTCTCCGTAGAGCAGAGAAGGTGAAGAGGAGATTTGATAAAGTTTCCGTTGCCACCTGAAGCTTGGCTCCCTCTTCGATAAAAGCCTAGAGATCCCCTCAGTGTCCCTCAGCCTGTTGCCATGATGGCCCTGGTCATTGCTTCCTTTTGAGCAGCAAGTCCAGTTTGTCCATCATACCCTGTCGCCGAGTTTATCGTTCAGCTCGATGACTCCCTCCTGTTTCTCATCCACACACTGTCCCTCAGTGTCATCATCCGTAAGCACAGCGTTAGTTTTTACATGTTTTTACCCAGCTCTACCTCACCAGCACCTCTCTCAATTCCTCCACTGGTCTGAGATTAAACAAATCTGTTGGCAACTTTGGTGTCACATTTGACTGACATGAGCTCCCGACCATAACTCTGCGTCACTGTTAAGACTGTTCATCTCCAGCCCCCTGTCTCGGCTCATCCTCTGCTTATCTATACCTTTGTTACCCCTGGACATGACCATTCCAATGCACTCCTGGCCAATCTCCCATTTTCCACCCTCCAAATATTTGGGGTCATTCAAAACTCTGCTGCTGATGTCCAGACTTGCACTCCCCCACCACCACCCCGTGTCCACTGACCTACACGGCTCAAGGGAGAGCCAGCACCTTAATTTTAAATTCCTTGTTTACGAATCCTTCCATGGCCTGACCTCTCCCTACCTCTGTTATCTCCCCCAGCTCCATAACCCTCTGGGGGCATCTACGCTCCTCCAATTCCGGCCTCTTGAGCATCCCCGATTTGCATCACTCCACCAGCCTTGAGCTGCTGAGACTGTAGGCTCTGGAATTCCTTCCCCGAACCTCTCCCCCTCCATCTCTCTTCCTCTCCTGCTTAAAGATTCGGTTTGAAACCGACCTCTTCGGCCGAAGTAGGGGCGGAATTTTACAGCCCAGTCATGGGGTTGGGGGTGGGGCAGTAAAATGCAACGATCCACTTGACGCTCCGTCGGGAATGGAAAATTCCACCGGCAGGGAAGGGGCTGTTGAATTCCGCCCCATATTTTCTTCCATAGCTTGGCTGTCAAATTTGGCTTAATAGCGCTCCTATGAAGTGCCTTGGGACATTTTATTGCATTCAAAATCACTGAGGGTTTTTGCGAAATAAGAAGAAACTGTTTCCCTTGGCAGAGGGTCCGTAACCAGAGGACACAAATTCAAGGTGGTTGGCAAAGAACAGATGCCACGAGGAAACTTGTTTCGCACGGCAAGTCGTTGTGATCTGGAATGCACTGCCCGAAATCGACAGCAGCTTTCAAACAGCAGTTTGACAGATACTCGAAGGGGAAACGGTTTGCAGGCTCTTGGGGCAAGATCGGGAGAGCGGCCTAATTGGACAGCTCTTTCAAAGAGCCGGCACAGGCACGATGGACCGAATGGCCTCCCTTCTGCGCTTTATCGTTGTGACCTGACACACACGCAAACGGACAGAAGCTGAGGACATCTTCTTTAAAACTCCAGTTATATATTAGGTATATCTATACTAATATTACAATACAGGAATATGATATTAACAACGCTAACACACCAGTTAAGTCAAACACTCGGAAGTCCCAGCTCTGATGCCTGCTCCGTGGGAAGTCGGTTGGTATCGGCTGCTGAGGTGCGATGTAGCAAACGGCCCCCAATGTCGGCATAGTGCAGACTTCAAAAGGTTGGGTGGGGGTTGGGTTGGGTTGGGTGGGGATTGGGTTGGGTTGGGTTGGGTGGGGGTTGGGTGGGGGCTGGGTTGGGTTGGGTTGGGTTGGGTGGAGGTTGGGTTGGGTTGGGTTGGGTGGGGGTTGGGTTGGGTTGGGTTTGGGTTGGGTGGGGGTTGGGTTGAGTTGGGGTTGGGTTGGGTGGGGGTTGGGGTTGGGTGGGGGTTGGGTTGGGTTGGGTGGGGGTTGGGTTGGGTTGGGTTGGGTGGGGGGTTGGCTTGGGTGGGGGGTTGGCTTGGGTGGGGGTTGGTTTGGGTTGGGTGGGGGGGGGGGCTGGTGTGGAGGGCTACGTGTCGAGAGTCTGTGAGGCAATTCCTGTGGGACCTCACGGTTGATCCTGGTGTTGGGGTTCAGGACAGGGCCCCTCCTCGGCGCTCTGAGAGTCTGGGCTGGACTGTGTGCCCACAATGCCCAGTCTTGCCAGCTTGGCCTGTTGCTGCTCAAGGCTCTGTTTCCTCCACTTGATTCTGCGGTTCTGGAACCAGACTTTGACCTGTTGATTGGAAGGGAGGGAAAGAAACTTAAGTCAAAACGCAGCAATGATGAAGAAAATTGCAGGTTTCCCAAGATGCAGCTTTCTTAAAATTTCACTGTCACAAAGGGCCACAATTTTAAAATGAGTCAATTCCTTGTGTTTTTTTTTAAATTCATTCATGGGATGTGGGCATCACTGGCTAGGCCAGCATTTATTGCCCATCCCTAATTGCCCTTGTTCAGAGGGCATTTAAGAGTCAACCACATTACTGTGGGTCTGGAGTCACATGTAGGCCAGACCGGGTAAGGACAGCAGATTTCCTTCCCTAAAGGACATTAGTGAACCAGATGGGTTTTTACAACAATCGACAATGGCTTCATGGTCATCGTTAGACTTTTAATTCTGGATTTTTTTTGTTGAATTCAAATTCCACCATCTGCTGTGGTGGGATTCAAACCCAGGTCTCCAGCGCATTACCTGGGGAAAACCCTGGGTCTCTGGATTAGTAACAGTACTAATCAGCAACAATATCACTACGCCATCACTTCCTTCAGAGGTGATATAAATGTTCTTAAAATAATACAGAGTTGATAGCATGATGGTGGTCGGCTCTGTGTTAAACACCGCCTGGTGTGACCCAGGCGTCTCGCTCTGTCCTGACAGCCTCTGCCACATTTGCTGCAGAGGGAGACAGCGGGCTGGGAAGGTGCCCGATTCCGCTGGCCTCTGTTCTCCCTGGGCCCGCTTCTCGGCCAGCTGAGCTTTCCCTTTCTGTCCGCCTCTTCCACTGCCCTTCCAAACAGGCAGCCTCGAGAGGACATGGCTGTCAGTGACCATCTCCCAGATGTCAGTGTGAGGTGGAAACCGAGAAAGTAGTTTCTCTGGTGGGGGAATCCTGAACAAGGGGGCATAATCTTAAAATTAGAGCTAGGCTGTTCACGATTGAAATCAGGAAGCACCTTTTTTTACAAAAAGGCTAGTGGGATTAATTGGAGATTTCCATAGATTTTTGTTGGTAAGGGTATTGAGGAATATGGATTAAAGGCCTGTAAATGGAGCTGAGTGGCCCAGTTGATTGTTGGAAAGGGCTCGAGGGGCTGAATGGCCTTTTCCTGTTCCTCTCTAACAGGCTCGAGGGGCTGAATGGCCTCCTCCTGTTCCTGTGTAATAGGCTCGAGGGGGTGAATGGCCTCATTCTGTTCCTGTGTAACAGGCTCGAGGGGCTGAATGGCCTCATTATGTTCCTGTGTAACAGGCTCGAGGGGCTGAATGGCCTCATTCTGATCCTGTATAATAGGCTCGAGGGGCCGAGTGGCCTCCTAAGTGCTTTTTTGGATGAAATAGCCTTTCTCCTCTATCAATCCTGATCCTGTGACCCTACATATTGTGTTTATGACTGTTTGCCCTCATTGTGATGGGACCTTGAATTATCCTCGTGTTTAATTCTGATGGTAAATTAAATGGATTGAAACAAAGTGCTCATCTAAAGAAGGCATGTCGACATTTTCAGGCTTTTCTTTTAATTCTATTTTCTTCCCTCTTTCACTGAAGGAATCACAGCTCTCGTCCCAGACACCAGGACAAAAACAGCGACCTTCCAAACAACTCTGCACTAGTTTAACTCTAGGCAGTGCCCACTGCTCTTAAAGCGGTAAAACAGCATGGGCAGGGCCCACAACACAGCGTGTTAAAGCTCACAATTCACTTGCTTAATGGAGCCCACTGAACACATCGAGGAGAGGGAACCAGGGTGCACTGCCCGCCCAGGGATCTGCAGCCCATCTCCCACCACCCCCCTCCCCAGATCTGTTTTGAATAAGCCTGGATAACCATCCCAGTCGAGCGAGGGTGCGGAGTTTTGGTTCGAGGCTGAAACTGGAGCAGTGCGTAGCAAAGGGCACGTGCTTCCCCAGATAATCCAGCGCAGGGAACACTGGAGGAAACTATACTCTCCAACAAGACCTGCAGCTGTAAAAGGGGCCTCTTTGAGACATGCATGCATTTTTCACTGAGATATTCAGAACGTTGCAGTGAGATGAACTGTCCTGAGGCAGGGGAAGTGTGGATGGTGAGCAGAAAGTTCCAAAATAACAGAAGAAAGCGAGTTGGCAAAACTGGGGCAGATGGGGTTCGATGTGGGGAGGTGCGAGGTCATCCACTTTGGATCTCAAAGTCAAACTGGAATATTTTCTTCATAAGACTATAAGACCATAAGACATAGGAGCAGAAATTAGGCCATTTGGCCCATCGAGTCTGCTCCGCCATTCAATCATGGCTGATAAGTTTCTCAACCTCATTCTCCCATCTTCTCCCCGTAACCTTTGATCTCCTGACCAATCAAGAACCTATCTATCTGGCTCTTAAATACACTCAATGACCTGGCCTTCACAGCCTTCTGTGACAATGACTTCCATAGATTCACCACTCTCTAGCTGAAGAAGTTTCTCCTCATCTCTGTTCTTAAAGGTCTTCCCTTTACTCTGAGGCTGTGCCCTCAGGTCCATGGCATAAGGCTGGGAACTGTTGAGAAGCAAAGGAATTTGTGAGTCCCATGTGCAACAAAACCAATAAATAGTCGTTTGGTGGTACTGACCTTGGGTTTTGCTGGAAAAAGAGAGAAATGTTGAAGCTTTTCATCTTGCACTCATCAGGACACTTAGCAAGAATACCAGTGTAAGGGGAAAACAACAATTTATACTGTTTGAGAAGAGAGTGCTGATTGGTTGGCTGAGTCCACTTGCCCACTTCCTTTATAGTGAGTGCAAGACAAAAAGCTCTGACATGTCTCTTTTTTTCAGGAATCAATAAAAGTGAGTTTAGAGGTAATAAAAAGTCATCAAAAAAAGCCTGATTGAATATTAGCCTTTATTTCAAGGTAGGGGGAGGGGGCGGTGTTCAGATGCAAATTGGAAAGAATTGGTCAGTTGAATGGAGACATGATCAGGCCCCATCTGGAGCAACATGTTCAGCTTTGGACACTCCATCAGAATGACACTGGGGCTAACAGGGTTAAACTGTGAGACAGGTTACTTAAACTTTGTTGGCATTCTCTTGAGTTTAGAAGGTTGAGGTGCGATCTGAACAAGGTGATAAAAATGATAGTGGAATTCAGTGGGGGTACCCAGAGAGGAACTATTTCCTTGGGGGTGGGGGGAGCAATTCAGAACAAGGGGAGCACAATCTTAAAATTAGCGCCAAACCATTCAAGTGTGATGTTGGGAAGCACTTTTTCACACAAAGGGTTGTGGAAATCTGGAAGTCTCTCCCCAAATTTGGAGGTTTTGGTGTTCAATTGGAGGTTTCAATATTGGTTACATTTAGGCAAGAGCGTCAAAGGATCTGATAGGTCGGGAAATGGTGTTGAGATACAGGTCTAATTGCATAATGAAAGACATAGAACATTGGAGGAAGTTTAAGAAAGATTTATAAGAATGATAACAGAATGATAACAGCTTTGGGAAAGGAGTGAACATGATGGAACTATTTCCTTCCTTTAGAAATGAGAAGATTTAGAGGTGTCCTGATAGAGGTCTTGAAATTGGTGAATGGTTTGGGCAGGGTAGAGTAGGAGAGAATGTTTCCACTTGTGGGAGAACCCAAAACCAGGGGGCATCAACACAAGATAATAAATCCAACAGGACAGTGAGGGGAAATCTCTTTACTCTAAGCTTGGTTAGAATGTGGGTTGTGACCACAGTGGGTAGTCGAGCCCAAATAAACTCAAATAACTTCAGATGAGTGTCGGAGAGCAGAAGGAAACGTGAGATATGCTGAAAGGTTGTAATGAGCTAGGTGGAATGGGAGGACACTTGTGCCGAACATAATCGTTTATCTGCTATTTATTCTGAGGCTGAGAGGAATAGGTACAACGCAATGTTCCTGTGTAAGTTATTACAGGAGTAAGAGCTGGAGATGGAAAGGGTGGTCACCATTCAGCTAAATGGTCTGCCTTCTCTTTCCTCTCCGTTAAGTGCAGTAATGGGGGTACAATAACTCGTCCAGACTGTCAGTCCGGACAGGAACTGTCATGAGGCTGTTTGGTCACAGGATGCAGGACAGATCAACCCATCTACACCGAATGTTCACCTACACGTTATCCAGTATTGGGGAGGGTGATTTTTTTACCCACCCTAGCCCAGTTACCCCCGCAGACTGCGGGGGCTTATCTTGTGATCTTGTTTCTCTGTGTATAATAAGCTCAGTGTCAGGTATCATTCATTTGAGATGGGAAGTTTAAAACAAAAAGAAACCCCCCCTAAGCACCACTCCCCTTACAATTAAGATCAAATCAACCCCCCCCCCCCACCCCCCCTTTCATCAACGGCCACTAAAAACAGATTACTCGGGTCATTGTCATTGTCCCACATTTGTGGGATCTTGCTGTGTGCACATTGCCCGCCCTGTTTCTGGCATTGCAACGGCTGGCGGAGGCACTTCCTAGGCTGTAACACGCCGAGGCCACTAATACTGCCGGACAGGTTGGGGGACCACCACCCTCCCCCACCCCCCCACCCCGCCCCCACACTGACCCCCCCAGGACCCCCCCTGCCAACCCCTTACCTGTGACTCATTGAGCTGCAGAGTGGACGCCAGCAGAAACCTCTCCGAGCCCACCATGTACTGCTGGCGAGCGAACTCCTTCTCTAGGCGGCCCAGCTGCTCCTGGGTGAAGATGGTCCGGACCCGCTTGGACTTGCTGGCTTTCGATTTGAAAGGAGTGTAGCCCGGCTTGGCCAAGGGGTATTCTGAGGACAGGACAGAGACCTGGTTCGAGTAAGCACGATCACCATCCAGCCCTGACAAACCCAACTGAATGGAAGACTCAATATTATCCACCCCCCCTCCCCTTACACACACACACCCACACACACACACTTACACACACACTTACACACACACTTACACACACACTCACACACACACTCACACACACACTCACACACACACTCACACACACACCCACACACACACCCACACACACACCCACACACTTACACACTCACTCACCCAAACACACACACAATTACACACACACCCACCCACACCCACACACACTTACACACACACCCACCCACACCCACACCCACACACACTCACCCACCCACACACACCCACACACACACACACACACACACTTACACACACACCCACACACACACTCACACACTTACACACCCATACCCACACACACTCACCCACCCACACACTCACCCACACACACTCACCCACCCACCCACACCCACACACACTTACACACACTTACACACACTCACACACACACCCACACACACTCACACACACACCCACCCACACCCACACACACTCACCCACCCACACCCACATGCACTTACACACACACCCACCCACACCCACACACACTCACCCACCCACACACACCCACACACACACACACACACACACTTACACACACACCCACACACACACTCACACACTTACACACCCATACCCACACACACTCACCCACCCACACACTCACCCACACACACTCACCCACCCACCCACACCCACACACACTTACACACACTTACACACACTCACACACACACCCACACACACTCACACACACACCCACCCACACCCACACACACTCACCCACCCACACCCACATGCACTTACACACACACCCACCCACACCCACACACACTCACCCACCCACACACACTCACCCACCCACACACACACACACTCACCCACACACACACACACTCACCCACACACACACTCACCCACACACACACTCACCCACACACACACTCACCCACACACACACTCACCCACACACACACTCACCCACACTCACCCACACACACACCCATACACACACCCACACACACTCACCCACACACACCCACACACACTCACCCACACACACACCCACACACACACTCACCCACACACTCACCCACACACACACTCACCCACACTCACCCACACACACACCCATACACACACCCACACACACACAAATCACTTCCTCAAAATACTTTTTCCCTCCAATATTGACTCAAACAAGAGTAGAAATGTTCAGAAAATATTGACAGAAACATACACAGAATGGCAGGAGGAGGCCATTCGGCCCCTCTACCTCTTGGGAACAGCTCCCTCTTAATAGCCCCATGTTGCTCTCTTCACCCCCAGAGCTGAGCAACATTTCTCTTTTGGGGAGGGGGGTGGTATTGATCCAATTCCCTTTAGGAAGTTCCTGTTGAATCCGCATCCACCGCCCTTTCAGGCAGGACATGCCAGACTATAACAACTTGGGGGGGGGAGGGGGGGGTGGTGGTGTGGAAATAAAGTGTCTCCTCATCTCCCTCTTGGCTGTTTTGGCAATGGGAAATGATCTGAAATGGGTGCCCCTTGGGTTACTGACCCTCTTGCCAGTGTAAACAGACTCTGTTCATTTAATTTATATCTACCCCTAAGATTTTTAACATTGGGGTTAAATCTGCCCTTAAAACCCCTCTGAACAATCCGGGCTCAGACTCAAGAGTTAATCAGAGGTATGGTTTTTTTTTTAAAAAAAAGAAAATAACAAGCAAATACCCGTATATTTACCAAGTGGTTAGAGATATCTTACCTTGTGTGCAGTGAGCTGCCCTGCAGGTACTTGGCCGGTAGAGCAGGGGCGCCCCATAGTACAGAGGGTAGCCGGGATGGGGGTGCACCAAGCCCGGGTACAGAGGCTGCGGGATCGGGGGGCTCAGAGCCAGCCCGGGGGGAACGGAGCCCAGGGCGTAGCTCCGGCCAGAGCAGCAGCCAAGCCCGGTCCTCCCCGAGGAGGGAGAGGGGCTGATGCTGTCCGGGCTGGAGAGGAGAGCGTCGATGCTGAAGGACTTGCGGATGCTTGGTCTGGGGGTACAGTCCGAGCAGAGGGGAGCGCAGGGGAAGGGGCTTGGATAAGCGAAGCCTCCGAGACCCAGAGCCGGCACTTGCATCTTTGGAGAGAGAAGGAGGGGGTAGGGGGAGGTGGTTGGGGGGGGGTGGGGGGGGGGGGGTGGTTGGTGGACGATGACCACGACAATGGGCCGAATCTGAACTATATCTCAAACCAAAGTTAGCTCAATCCAACTGCACTTAGTCGAAAGTTTGGCAAACAAGTATACCCAGGAGTCCTGAACAGGAGGAGGATGTGTCCAATCCATGCCCCCTCCTCCCTCGTCCCTTATACTGGAACTCCAAGCTGTGATGTGTCAATGAACCCCTGGGGTGCCCTTGTCTTGCTAAGTACCAGATGAGAGAGATGAGCGGTTGAACAAGAGATTCAGTTAATTGATTGAGTGATGACAGGCTGCTGTTGTCAGGAGAATAATGACCGTGCCCCATGTCAAGACAGCTGTGAATTCTCAAAGCTCTCGCTGTGCCGTAGACTACAGTTTACCGAGACTTACAAACCGGGCCAGGGACTGAACCTTGAAGTCAGTTCAATCGCCTTAATTACCATTTAAATATCAGAAGGGAAGGAGGCACAGCAACATAGGTCTGGTCAGAGAGAGAGAGAGAGAGAGAGAAAAAAAAAAACCATCACCTGGACACGGTTCTGCTATCTGGAGAAAATATGTCAAGCCTGGCTTTAGCTGGCACTGGGACTATCGGCAATAAGAGTTTATAAGGACTGAGTAGATCTGGATTGGAACAAAAAAAAGTAAACAGGGAGTGAGGGAGTCCTGTGGTGAGGTACATTCTGTATCTAGGTGCAGGTGTTGAAACACACTGAAGGAAAATGACAGGCTTTGAGAAGGGAAATGATAAGAGGTTGATGCTTATGTATATCCTTATCGTTGTTACACAGAGTTTACCAAACAGAAGCAGGCCATTCAGTCCAGCTGGCCTATGCTGAAATATAAACCGCAAAAGCTCAGCAAACAACCGCGGAGAGAGAAACAGAGTTAACGTTTTGAGGCCAATTCTTCAGTCTTTGCTGGTGTTTATATCCATCACATGAGCCCCCACGACTTAATCAAACTCCATCGACTGATCCTTCTATTCCTTGCTCCCTCATGTGTGCGTCTAGCTACCTCTTAAATGCATCCATACCATTCGCCTCAACCACTCCCTGTGGGAGCGAATTCCACATTCTCGCCACCCTCTGGGTGAAGTCGTTTCTCCCGATTTCCCGATTGGATTCAGCAGAGACTATATTGTATTCATCTAGTTTTGGTTCCCACTCCTCTCACAAGTGGAAACACCTTCTCCATATCTACCCTATCAAACCACTTTATGATTTAAAAAAAACCTTTATTCAGTCATCCCTCAGCCCCCTCTCTTTGTGTTCAAATGTCTTGATGTGCTGCACACGAGCTACTTTGAGTCCAGTAACCACTACTAACGAAGCAAGCAGGCTGGAGCAAAATTGCTCATGGCACAGCAAGATCCCACCATCAAACTGATTGGGTCTAATGTCCTCCTGAGATGTACTGCTCCGTGGTTCTCTAGTTCTTTGAGATCATTGATGATCAGTCAGGTTTCATTTATACTGAAGGTATTGATGTCAATGTGAGGCAGTATAAACCAAGGGTTACTTGGCTGGAAGGCACTCCTTCAATAACACAGCTTCCCTCCCTTTTGTTACCTCTAGGCTCAGCTATTCCAATGCCCACTTGGCCGTTCTGCCAACTTGCACTCTCCATAAACATGAGCTCATCTGTAATCCTGCTATCTGTGTTCTAACGCACCCCGTTCACCCTTCATACGTGCGCTTCCATACCACTTGGCTGCCTTGCCATTGCTCAATGCCTCAAATCTTTGTCCTCAAACCTCTCCATGGCCTTGCTCCTCCTTACCTCCGTGACCTCCTCGAGCCCTGCGACCAACTCTAATTTTTTATTTGAGGGCATGGGCAATTCCTTTAAGTGTATGGCCCCTTTAAATTTTGGGCCAATGGTAATTTAAAGGAGCCGACTCCTGTGTGGCCCGTGCGAGGGTCTTCGGGTGACAGTGCGATTATGCAGCTTACAGGGAATATTGTGTAGATTCCTCTGAGATCTCTGCACCCCTTTCAATTCTCTCCTCCTGGGCATTTCATTCCCGTTAGCTGCCAGGCCTTGGGCAGCCTAGGCCCTAAGCTCTGGAATTTCCTCTCCAAGTCTCCCACCTTTCTCTCTTGAAATTCCATGACTACCCTGTGGGTCATCTGTCCTGAGATCTCCTTGTGTGGCTCAGTGTCAAATTTTGTTTGCCGCTCCTGTGAAGCACTTCGGGATGTTTTAAGACGTTAAAGGCGCTCTTTGAGGTACAGGCTGTTGTTAGTGTGGGTTGTCGGACAGGAGGAGGTTGTAGAGAAAGGCAGGGACGAGACCATGGAGGGATTTGAAGACACGGGGAAGTGTGAAATCGAGGTGTTGCTGGAACCAAAGCCAATGTAGGTCAGCAAGCAGGGGGATGAGAGGGGAACAGGGTTTGGTGCGAGTTAGGATACGAGCGACGGAGTTTTGGATGAGCTCAAGTTTACAGATGGATTCTTACAGGGGAATAGGTGAGGGTTTCAGCGGTGGATGAGCTGTCTCGGGGCAGAGATGGGTGATATTATGGAGGTACAGTTCAGAGTTGACCTGGGTGTCCTCAACATCGACTCCGGACCCCATGAAGTCTCATGGCATCAGGTCAAACATGGACAAGGAAATCTCCTGCTGATTACCATGTACCACCCTCCCTCAGCTGATGAATCAGGGCTCCCCCATGTTGAACATCACTTGGAGGAAGCACTGAGGGTGGCAAAGGCGCAGTATGTACTCTGGGTGGGGGACTTCAATGTCCATCACCAAGAGTGGCTCAGTAGCACCACTACTGACCAAGCTGGCTAATTCCTAAAGGACATAACTGCTAGACTGGGTCTATGTCAGGTGGTGAGGGAAACAACAAGAGAGAAAAACATAGTTGACCTCATCCTCACCAATCTACATGCTGCAGATGCATCTGTCCATGACAGTATCAGTAGGAGTGACCACCGCACAGTCATTGTGGAGATGAAGTCCCGTCTTCACATTGAGGATACCCTTCACTGTGATGTGTGGCACTACCACCGTGCTAAATGGGATAGATTTCAAACTGATCTAGCAACTCAAGACTGGGCATCCATGAGGTGCTGTGGGCCATCAACAGCAGCAGAATTGAACTCAAACACAATCTGTAACCTCATGGCCCAGCGTATCCCCCACTCTACCATTACCATCAAGCCAGGGGATCAACCCTGGTTCAATGAAGAGTGCAGGAGGGCATGTCAGGAGCAGCACCAGACACACCTAAAAATGAGGTGTCAACCTGGTGAAGCTATAACACAGGACTACTAACATGCCAAACAGCATAAGCAGCAAGTGATGGATAGGTCTAAGCGATACCACAACCAACGGATCAAATCTAAGCTCTGCGGTCCTGCCACATCCAGTCGTGAATGGTGGCGGACAATTAAATAACTCACTGGAGGAGAAGACTGAGGCTCTGAAATACATTTGTTTCAATGCGAGAAGTATAACAGGCAAGGCAGATGAGCTTAGAGCTTGGATTAGTATTTGGGACTATGATGTTATTGCTATTACAGAGACTTGGTTGAAGGATGGACAGGATTGGCAGATAAACGTTCCAGGATTTAGATGTTTCAGGCAGGATAGAGAGGGATGTAGAAGAGGTGGGGGAGTTGCATTGCAGGTTAAGGGGAATATCACAGATGTACGACAGGAGGACACCTCGGTGGGCTCATGCAGTGAGACAATATGGGTAGAGCTCCGGAATAGGAAGAGTGCAGTCACAATGTTGGGGGTTTCCTATAGGCCTCCCAATTGCCAGCAGGAGATTAAGGAACAGTTATGTAGGCAGATTTTGGAAAGGTGTAAAAGGGTTGTTGTGGTGGGTGATTTTAACTTTCCCTATATTGACTGGGAATCACTAAGTGCTAGGAGTTTGGATGGTGCAGAATTTGTAAGGTGCATCCAGGAGGGCTTCCTGAGACAATGTGTAGATAGTCCAACTAGGGAAGGGGCAATACTGGTCCTGGTATTAGGGAATGAACCTGACCAGGTGGTCAAAGTTTCATTAGGGGAGCATTTCGGGAAAAGTGACCATAATTCAGTAAGTTTCAAAGTACTGGTGGATTAGGATAACAGGTGTCCTCAGGTTAAGGTGCTTAATTGGGGGAAGACTAATTATAACAATATTAGGCAGGAACTGAGAAATCTAGACTGGAGGCAGATGTTTGAAGGCAAATCAACAACTGATATGTGAGGGGCTTTCAAACGTCAGTTGATAAGAATTCAGGACCGGCTTGTTCCTGCTAGGATGAAGGATAAGCATGGCAAGTTTCAGGAACCTTGGATAATGAAGGATATTGTGAGATTAGTCAAAGAAAAGGGAAGCATTCGTAAGGGCTAGAAGGCTGGGAACAGATGAAGCCCATGGAGAATATAAAGAAAGTAGGAAGAGACTTAAGCAAGGAGTCAGGAGGGCTAAAAGGGGTCATGAAAAGTCACTGGCAACCAGGATTAAGGAAAATCCCAAGGCCTTTTATACATATGTAAAAAGCAAGAGGGTAGCCAGGGAAAGGGTAGTCCCACTCAGGGGCAGAGGTGGGAATCTGTGTGTGGAGCCAGAAGAAATGGGAGAGATACTAAATGAATACTTCTCAGCAGTATTCACCAAAGAGAAGGACTTAGTGGTCGATTTGTCTAGGGAAGAGTGTGTAGATAGCCTGGATCATGTTGAGATCAAAAAAGAGGTGTTAGGCATCTTGAAGAATATTAAGATGGATAAGTCCCCAGGGCCAGATGGGATCTACCCCAGAGTACTGAGGGAGGCAAGGGAGGAGATTGCTGGGGCCTTGACAGAAATCTTTGTATCCTCACTGGCTACGGGTGAGGTCCCAGAGGACTGGAGAATGGCCAATGTTGTTCCATTGTTTAAGAAGGGTAGCAGGGATAATCCAGGAAATTACAGGCCAGTGAGCCTTACGTCAGGGAAATTATTGGAGAAGATTCTTCATGACAGGATTTACTACCATTTGGAAGCAAATGGGCGTATTAGTGAAGGCAGCATGGTTTTGTGAAGGGGAGGTTGTGTCTCACTAACTTGATCGAGTTTTTCGAAGAAGTGACAAAGATGATCGACAATGGAAGGGCAGTGAATGTTATATACATGGATTTCAGTAAGGCCTTTGACAAGGTCCCTCATGGCAGACTGGTTCAGAAGGTAAAGTCGCATGGGATCAGAGGTAAGCTGGATACAGAATTGGCTTGGTCATAGAAGACAGAGGGTAGCAGTGGAAGGGTGCTTTTCTGAATGGAGAGCTGTGACTAGTGGTGTTCCGCAGGGATCAGTGCTGGGACCTTTGCTGTTTGTAGTATACGTAAATGATTTGGAGGAAAATGTAACTGGGCTAATTAGTAAGTTTGCAGATGACACTAAGGTTGGAGGAGTTGCAGATAGTGAAGAGGATTGTCAAAGGATATAGATCGGTTGGAGACTTGGGCAGAGAAAGGGCAGATGGAGTTTAATCTGGACAAATGAGAGGTAATGCATTTTGGAAGGTCTTATACAGGAAGGAATTATACAGTAAATGGCAGAACCCTTAAGTGCATCGATGGGCAGAGGGATCTGGGTGTACAGGTCCACAGGTCACTGAAAGTGGCAACGCAGGTGGATAGAGTAGTCAGGAAGGCATATGGCATGCTTGCCTTCATCGGCAGGGGTATTGATTATAAAAGCTGGGAAGTCATGCTGCAGCTGTATGGAACCTTGTGTAGGCCACACTTGGAATACTGCGTGCAATTCTGGTCACCACATTACCAGAAGGATATGGAGGCATTGGGGAGGGTGCAGAGGAGGTTTACCAGGATGCTGCCTGGTCTGGAGGTTACTAGCTATGAGGAGAGGTTGGAGAAACTCAGATTGTTCTCACTAGAGTGATGGAGATTGAGGGGTGACTTGATAGAAGTTTACAAAATTATGAGTGGCATGGACAGAGTAGATAGTCAGAAGTTTTTCCCAGGGTGGAAGAGTCAATTACTAGGGGACATAGATTTAAGGTGAGAGGAGAAAACCTTAGAGGGGATGTGCGGGGTAAGTTTTTTACGCAGAGGGTAGTGAGTGTCTGGAATTCGCTGCCAGAGGAGGTGGTGGAAGCAGGTGCGATAGTGGTGTTTAAGAGGCAGCTTGACAAATACATGAATAGGATGGGAATAGAGGGATACGGACCCCGGAAGTGCAAAATGTTTTAGTTGACGGGCAATATGATCGGCGCAGGCTTGGAGGGCCGAAGGCTGTGCTGTACTTTTCTTTGTTCTTTGTTCAAATATCCCCATCCTCAATGATGGGGGAGCCCAGCACATCAGTGCAAAAGATAAGGCTGGAGCATTTGCTGCAATCTTCAGCCAGAAGTGTCGAGTGGATAATCCATCTCGGCCTCCTCCAGAGGTCCCCAGCATCATAGCCAATTTGATTCACTCCATGTGATATCAAGAAATGGTTGAAGGCACTGGATCCTGCAAAGGCTATGGGCCCTGACAATATTCCAGCAATAGTACTGAAGACTTGTGCTTCAGAACTTGCTGCATCCCTAGCCAAGCTGTTCCAATATAGCTACAACACTGGCATCTACCCGGCTATGTGGAAAATTGCCCAGGTATGTTCTGTACACAAAAAGCAGGACAAATCCAACCCGGCCAATTATCAGTCTGCTCTTGATCATCAGTAAAGTAATGGAATGGGTCATCAACAATGCTATCGGGTGGCACTTGCTTAGCAATAACCTGCTCACTGACGCCCAGTTTGGGTTCCGCCAGGGCCACTCAGATCCTGACCTCATTACAGCCTTGGTTCAAACATGGACAAAAGACCTGAACTCCCGAGGTGAGGTGAGAGTGACTGTCCTTGACATCAAAGCAGCATTTGGCCGAGTGTGGCATCAAGGAGACCTACAAAACTGGAGTCAATGGGAATCGGGGGGGAAACTCTCCACTGGTTGGAGTCATACCTAACACAAAGGAAGATGGTTGTGGTTGTTGGATGTCAGTTATCTCAGCTCCAGGACATCACTGCAGGAGTTCCTCAGGGTAGTGTCCTCAGCCCAACCATCTTCAGCTGCTTCATCAATGACCTTCCTTCCATCATAAGGTCAGAAGTGGGGATGTTCGCTGATGATTGCACAATGTTCAGCACCATTCGCGACTCCTCAGATCCTGAAGCAGTCCATGTTGAAATGCAGCAAGACCTGGACAATATCCAGACTTGGGCTGACAAGTAGCAAGTGACATTCACACCACACAAGTGTCAGGCAATGACCATCTCCAGCAAGAGAGAATCCAACCATCACCCCTTAGTGTTCACTGACATTACCATCACTGAATACCCCACTATCAACATCCTGGGGGTTACCATTGACCAGAAACTGAGCTGGACTAGCCACATAAATACTGTGGTTACAAGAGCAGGTCAGAGGCTAAGAATCGTGCGACGATTCACCCCCTGATTCCCCAAAGCCTGTCCACCATCTACAAGGCACAAGTCAGGAGTGTGATGGAATACTCCCCACTTGCCTGGATTAGTGCAGCTCCCAGAACATTGAAGAAGCTTGACACCGTCCAGGACAAAGCAGCCCCCTGATTGGCACCCCATCCACAAGCATTCACTCCCTCCACCACCGACGCACATTAGCAGCAGTGTGTACCATCTACAAGATGCACTGCAGGAATTCACCAAGGCTCCTTGGACAGCACCTTCCAAACCCATGAACACTACCATCTAGAAGGACAAGGGCAGCAGATAGATGGGAACACCACCACCTGGAAGTTCCCATCCAAGTCACTCACCATCCTGACTCGGAAATATATCACCGTTCCTTCACTGTCACTGGGTCAAAATCCTGGAACTCCCACCCTAACAGCACTGTGGGTGTACCTACACCACATGGACTGCAGTGGTTCAAGAAGGCAGCTCACCACCACCTTCTCAAGGGCAATTAGGGATGGGCAATAAATGCTGGACCCGCCAGTGAAGCCCACATCCCATGGCTGAATAAAAAGTAAAGTTATGTGGCTGAGCCCATCTGATGGAGGGTAGAGGAAATCAAATCTGTAACCCTTCCTGATTGGAAGAGCCCAGGGAACAGCAGCTGAGATGGCCTCCCTGCTCACCCTAAAAACATACACACCTACCCACACACTCTCCCTCTCCCACACACTCTCCCTCTCCCACACACTCTCCCTCTCCCTCTCCCACACACTCTCCCTCTCCCACACACTCTCCCTCTCCTTCTCCCACACACCCTCCCTCTCCCACACACTCTCCCTCTCCCTCTCCCACACACTCTCCCTCTCCCACACACTCTCCCTCTCCCTCTCCCACACACTCTCCCTCTCCCTCTCCCACACACTCTCCCTCTCCCTCTCCCACACACTCTCCCTCTCCCACACACTCTCCCACACACTCTCCCTCTCCCACACACTCTCCCTCTCCCTCTCCCACACACTCTCCCTCTCCCACACACTCTCCCTCTCCCACACACTCTCCCTCTCCCTCTCCCACACACTCTCCCTCTCCCACACACTCTCCCACACACTCTCCCTCTCCCACACACTCTCCCTCTCCCTCTCCCACACACTCTCCCTCTCCCACACACTCTCCCACACACTCTCCCTCTCCCTCTCCCACACACTCTCCCTCTCCCACACACTCTCCCTCTCCCTCTCCCACACACTCTCCCTCTCCCACACACTCTCCCTCTCCCACACACTCTCCCTCTCCCTCTCCCACACACTCTCCCTCTCCCACACACTCTCCCTCTCCCTCTCCCACACACTCTCCCTCTCCCACACACTCTCCCTCTCCCACACACTCTCCCTCTCCCTCTCCCACACACTCTCCCTCTCCCACACACTCTCCCTCTCCCACACACTCTCCCTCTCCCTCTCCCACACTCTCCCTCTCCCTCTCCCACACACTCTCCCTCTCCCACACACTCTCCCTCTCCCTCTCCCACACACTCTCCCTCTCCCACACACTCTCCCTCTCCCACACACTCTCCCTCTCCCTCTCCCACACACTCTCCCTCTCCCACACACTCTCCCTCTCCCACACACTCTCCCTCTCCCTCTCCCACACACTCTCCCTCTCCCACACACTCTCCCTCTCCCTCTCCCACACTCTCCCTCTCCCTCTCCCACACACTCTCCCTCTCCCACACACTCTCCCTCTCCCTCTCCCACACACTCTCCCTCTCCCACACACTCTCCCTCTCCCTCTCCCACACACTCTCCCTCTCCCACACACTCTCCCTCTCCCACACACTCTCCCTCTCCCTCTCCCACACACTCTCCCTCTCCCACACACTCTCCCTCTCCCTCTCCCACACACTCTCCCTCTCCCTCTCCCACACACTCTCCCTCTCCCTCTCCCACACACTCTCCCTCTCCCACACACTCTCCCACACACTCTCCCTCTCCCACACACTCTCCCTCTCCCTCTCCCACACACTCTCCCTCTCCCACACACTCTCCCTCTCCCACACACTCTCCCTCTCCCTCTCCCACACACTCTCCCTCTCCCACACACTCTCCCACACACTCTCCCTCTCCCACACACTCTCCCTCTCCCTCTCCCACACACTCTCCCTCTCCCACACACTCTCCCACACACTCTCCCTCTCCCTCTCCCACACACTCTCCCTCTCCCACACACTCTCCCTCTCCCTCTCCCACACACTCTCCCTCTCCCACACACTCTCCCTCTCCCACACACTCTCCCTCTCCCTCTCCCACACACTCTCCCTCTCCCACACACTCTCCCTCTCCCTCTCCCACACACTCTCCCTCTCCCACACACTCTCCCTCTCCCACACACTCTCCCTCTCCCTCTCCCACACACTCTCCCTCTCCCACACACTCTCCCTCTCCCACACACTCTCCCTCTCCCTCTCCCACACTCTCCCTCTCCCTCTCCCACACACTCTCCCTCTCCCACACACTCTCCCTCTCCCTCTCCCACACACTCTCCCTCTCCCACACACTCTCCCTCTCCCACACACTCTCCCTCTCCCTCTCCCACACACTCTCCCTCTCCCACACACTCTCCCTCTCCCACACACTCTCCCTCTCCCTCTCCCACACACTCTCCCTCTCCCACACACTCTCCCTCTCCCTCTCCCACACTCTCCCTCTCCCTCTCCCACACACTCTCCCTCTCCCACACACTCTCCCTCTCCCACACACTCTCCCTCTCCCTCTCCCACACACTCTCCCTCTCCCACACACTCTCCCTCTCCCACACACTCTCCCTCTCCCTCTCCCACACACTCTCCCTCTCCCACACACTCTCCCTCTCCCACACACTCTCCCTCTCCCTCTCCCACACACTCTCCCTCTCCCACACACTCTCCCTCTCCCTCTCCCACACTCTCCCTCTCCCTCTCCCACACACTCTCCCTCTCCCACACACTCTCCCTCTCCCTCTCCCACACACTCTCCCTCTCCCACACACTCTCCCTCTCCCTCTCCCACACACTCTCCCTCTCCACACACTCTCCCTCTCCCACACACTCTCCCTCTCCCTCTCCCACACACTCTCCCTCTCCCACACACTCTCCCTCTCCCTCTCCCACACACTCTCCCTCTCCCTCTCCCACACACTCTCCCTCTCCCTCTCCCACACACTCTCCCTCTCCCACACACTCTCCCACACACTCTCCCTCTCCCACACACTCTCCCTCTCCCTCTCCCACACACTCTCCCTCTCCCACACACTCTCCCTCTCCCACACACTCTCCCTCTCCCTCTCCCACACACTCTCCCTCTCCCACACACTCTCCCACACACTCTCCCTCTCCCACACACTCTCCCTCTCCCTCTCCCACACACTCTCCCTCTCCCACACACTCTCCCACACACTCTCCCTCTCCCTCTCCCACACACTCTCCCTCTCCCACACACTCTCCCTCTCCCTCTCCCACACACTCTCCCTCTCCCACACACTCTCCCTCTCCCACACACTCTCCCTCTCCCTCTCCCACACACTCTCCCTCTCCCACACACTCTCCCTCTCCCTCTCCCACACACTCTCCCTCTCCCACACACTCTCCCTCTCCCACACACTCTCCCTCTCCCTCTCCCACACACTCTCCCTCTCCCACACACTCTCCCTCTCCCACACACTCTCCCTCTCCCTCTCCCACACTCTCCCACTCCCTCTCCCACACACTCTCCCTCTCCCACACACTCTCCCTCTCCCTCTCCCACACACTCTCCCTCTCCCACACACTCTCCCTCTCCCACACACTCTCCCTCTCCCTCTCCCACACACTCTCCCTCTCCCACACACTCTCCCTCTCCCTCTCCCACACACTCTCCCTCTCCCACACACTCTCCCTCTCCCACACACTCTCCCTCTCCCTCTCCCACACACTCTCCCTCTCCCACACACTCTCCCTCTCCCACACACTCTCCCTCTCCCTCTCCCACACACTCTCCCTCTCCCACACACTCTCCCTCTCCCTCTCCCACACACTCTCCCTCTCCCTCTCCCACACACTCTCCCTCTCCCACACACTCTCCCTCTCCCTCTCCCACACACTCTCCCTCTCCCTCTCCCACACACTCTCCCTCTCCCTCTCCCACACACTCTCCCTTTCCCACACACTCTCCCTCTCCCACACACTCTCCCTTTCCCACACACTCTCCCTCTCCCACACACTCTCCCTCTCCCACACACTCTCCCTCTCCCTCTCCCACACACTCTCCCTCTCCCTCTCCCACACACTCTCCCTCTCCCTCTCCCACACACTCTCCCTCTCCCACACACTCTCCCTCTCCCTCTCCCACACACTCTCCCTCTCCCTCTCCCACACACTCTCCCTTTCCCACACATTCTCCCTCTCCCACACACTCTCCCTCTCCCTCTCCCACACATTCTCCCTCTCCCTCTCCCACACACTCCCTCTCCCACACACTCTCCCTCTCCCACACACTCTCCCTCTCCCTCTCCCACACACTCTCCCTCTCCCACACACTCTCCCTCTCCCTCTCCCACACACTCACCCTCTCCCACACACTCTCCCTCTCCCTCTCCCACACACTCTCCCTCTCCCTCTCCCACACACTCTCCCTCTCCCACACACTCTCCCTCTCCCTCTCCCACACTCTCCCTCTCCCTCTCCCACACACTCTCCCTCTCCCACACACTCTCCCTCTCCCTCTCCCACACACTCTCCCTCTCCCCCACACTCTCCCTCTCCCACACACTCTCCCTCTCCCTCTCCCACACACTCTCCCTCTCCCACACACTCTCCCTCTCCCACACACTCTCCCTCTCCCTCTCCCACACACTCTCCCTCTCCCACACACTCTCCCACACACTCTCCCTCTCCCACACACTCTCCCTCTCCCTCTCCCACACACTCTCCCTCTCCCACACACTCTCCCTCTCCCTCTCCCACACCCTCACCCTCTCCCACACACTCTCCCTCTCCCTCTCCCACACACTCTCTCTCTCGCTCTCCCACACACTCTCCCTCTCCCACACACTCTCCCTCTCCCTCTCCCACACTCTCCCTCTCTTGCTCTCCCACACACTCTCCCTCTCCCACACACTCTCCCTCTCCCTCTCCCACACACTCTCCCTCTCCCACACACTCTCCCTCTCCCTCTCCCACACACTCTCCCTCTCCCACACACTCTCCCTCTCCCTCTCCCACACACTCTCCCTCTCCCACACACTCTCCCTCTCCCCCACACTCTCCCTCTCCCTCTCCCACACACTCTCCCTCTCCCTCTCCCACACACTCTCCCTCTCCCACACACTCTCCCTCTCCCTCTCCCACACACTCTCCCTCTCCCACACACTCTCCCTCTCCCACACACTCTCCCTCTCCCACACTCTCCCTCTCCCTCTCCCACACACTCTTCCTCTCCCTCTCCCACACACTCTCCCTCTCCCACACACTCTCCCTCTCCCACACACTCTCCCTCTCCCTCTCCCACACACTCTCCCTCTCCCTCTCCCACACACTCTCCCTCTCCCACACACTCTCCCTCTCCCTCTCCCACACACTCTCCCTCTCCCACACACTCTCCCTCTCCCACACACTCTCCCTCTCCCTCTCCCACACACAATCTCTCTCTCACATACACACACACACACCCTTTCTCACACACACCCACCCACACACTCTCCCTCTCCCTCTCCCACACAATCTCCATCTCCCACACACTCTCCCTCTCCCACACAATCTCCCACTCCCTCTCCCACACACTCTCCCACTCCCACACACTCTCCCTCTCCTTCTCCCACACACTCTCCCTCTCCCTCTCCCACAAACACTCTCTCTCACATACACACACTCACACACAGACACTCACACACACACACACACACAGACACTCACACACACACACACACACAGACACTCTCACATACAGACACTCACACTCACACACACTCACACATGCACACTCTCTCTCTCACATACACACACTATCCCTCACACACACACACACACACACACATATTCTCTCTCTCACACACACACATACACACACACACTCATACACACTTAGAGAGACACACACACACACACACACACATACTCTCTCTCTCTCACACACCCACACATACACACACACACTCATACACACTTAGACACACACACACACACACACACAGACTAGAGATTAAGGGACTCTCCTCCCAAAATGCAGCCTTGATGGCTTTCAAATGGTCATTACTCTTAAGTCTTAGAATGTGATGCCAGTCTCTAATGAGCTGGGAAAAATCACACCTCAGAACAGACCCTGCAGGGAGTGTGAAAAATGCACAAGTTAAAAAGAGATCTCAATCAAACCTCTACCGACCTTCTACTAATTCAGATTGAGCAGTAAATTAAAATCGAACTTTGGAAATAAGCAGATCAAGAGACTAGACTCTACTGCATTCACACACACACACAGATGCAGCCATACACATGCATGCACCCAAACACACAGACAAATACACACGCACTGACACACTTATGCACACTCATGAACATGCAGGCACACTGACACGAACGTGCATGATCGCTCCCACAGCCTCCCACATACATAAGTGCACACACTGTACACACTCACGCACTTGTTCAGGCACACAGTCACTCACACAGGCAGCTGGGGAAGCAAAATCCCAGTGAATTAGTGTTACTGCTCTTCTTGCCCAAGTTTGTGTGTGATTTTTGGGGGTTGGGGGGGGGGGTTAAAACTCCCAATAAAATGCAGTCATTCGCTGTGAGCTAACAAAGTGATCAACAGCTCATTCGATAAGAAACTGTCTCACTTTGATTGCTGGAACCCTGACATGTGGGTGGAAGTGTCCTATTGAGCATCTGGGAGGCACACGATGAAGGTTGGAATTCCAGGCTGTGAGAGGGAGGGATGCAGTGGGGGTGGAGTGGGGTTGGGGGGGGAGGGGGGCACAGGGGGCATTGGGGGCACCTGCAGGAGGTGGAGGGTGAAGGGAAGTGGCGGGGGGGGGGTGTTGGTGGGTGGAGAGGTGGGTGGTGGTGGTGAAGGCCCTTGTGGTTTTACTGACTGCCCAAACAGTCACCAAATAATCCCTGGGCCTGACTACTAATTAAAACATTTGAACCAGGCATCTTTTTCCATTAAAAGGAATAATGTACAAGTGCAGAAAGCTGGTTTCGTAAAGCCCAAAGCAGAGGCAAAAAAAGAAACCAGGTTTCCAAGGCCCAAAGGAGGCACCAGCTCCATATTGGGTTGAGCGACTTTTTTTTTCTCCTGACATAGGTGTTGGACCCCCTCCCCTCACCTATGTTAATGAGGAGCTGGTGCCTGGTTTCTGAAACTGGGTTGCTTCGCTTAGCGCTGTTCCCCTCAGGTGTCCTTACTGTAGATTTAGCCTAGCGAGGGACTACCACCAAACAGCGGAGAGCTCTTCTCTGCTGGACCCCGACTCCACCCAACTCACATCCTCATCCCCATGACCTACCTGAGGCCTCTCCTGGATCCTGATCATATCTCCAACCCCCCAGCTCTCCTCCTCTGGCCCTGGGAGTTACCTGAGTGTTTTTTTTAATATTCATTGGTGGGAGGTGGGCATCATTGGCTAGGCCAGCATTTATTGCCAACCCTAATTGCCCTTGTTCAGAGGTCTTTTTTTTTAAAGAGAGTCAAGCACATCAAATCTGGAGTCACAGGTAGGCCAGACCAGGTGAGGACAGTAGATAAGGACATTAGTGAACCGGATGGGTTTTTATGACAATTGGGGTCTTCATCAGAGTTTTAATTCCAGATTTTTGTTGAATTCAATTTCCACCATCTGTCATGATGGGATTTGAACCCAGGTCCCCAGCACGTTACCCTGGGTCACTAGCCTAGTAACAATACCACTCACCATTGCCTCCACCTTGCCAAGAGAGGCAAGAGGCCTAAATTGATTGGTGGAGAAGTTGCCTCTGGAGGTGCAACAGATGCCAACAGCTGGCTATGATGACTGAAGCCTGAGGCCCAGTTTGAGGCCTCCAGATTTGAGTGCTTCATAAACATCCCATAACTTATAATCCCCACCACCCCATCAACCCTGATAATGTCCTCCCACCTGACTGTCTTCTCTCGGCTCAAGCCACCAGCTGAACACTGGACATTCACTTCACTGCTATTTATGGGATCTCGCTGTGCTTTGCCTGGTAGCTGAGGCAATGGTGACTTCAGCTCAGTGAGATTCACGGGCTGGAACCTTCTGGCCTGCGGGAGACAAGGAAGGAGGTGGGAGGGCCTGAGAATTTGGCAGTTACTTCCCACCTCCACCAGTAGTAAGTTCTGGGTAGGAAGGCTCATGGTGAACCTTCCCACCCCAGCTCCACTCGAGACCTTAAGTGGCCAATTAATGACCACCTAAGGGCCTCCTGTACCTCCACTGCAATCTTCCCAGCTCAGGAGGGCCTGCCAACATGCGGCCTGAACAACTGGTAAAACTGTGCAGGCTGCAGGTCATCTGGAGGGGGAAGGGGAGGTTTCCCTCAACCTTCACTAATCTGTGCATGAGGCAGCAGTACAGCAGGAGGCAGTGGCATTGTAGTACTGTCACTGGACTAGTGATCCAGAGACCCAGGGTAATGCTCTGGGGGCCTGGGTTTGAATCCCACCACAGCAGATGGTGGAATTTGAATTCAATAAATATCTGGATTTAAATGTCTGATGATGACCATTGTTCAATGTCATAAAAGCCCATCTGGTTCACGAATGTCCTTTAGGGAAGGAAATCTGCTGGCCTACATGTGACTCCAGACCCACAGCAATGTGGTTGACCCTTAAAAAATGCCCTCTGAACAAGTGCAATAAATGCTGGCCTAGCAAACAATGGTAATGAATTTTTAAAAATGTGGCGCTGCTGAGAGCAGGTCAGTAGCTGGTGATAGGCAGTCATCATATTCCAGGATCCTCAACCAGGAGGAAAGCCCACCACTGTCCACTTAGCTGCCTGATGGGCAGACGATACACTGGGGCCTACCTCCTCAGAATCAGCACGATGTCTCGCTGCTTTTTCAGGGAGTGTGCGAGACACCCGCCGAGAACGGACGATTCCCCTGTGAAACGCTCTGGAGGTTTGAACGATTTTCCTTAAGGTGCTATTTAAATACAACTTAACCCTTCCTTTAGTCTACTGAGTTTGTGAACCACAGCTACAGCCTGGATTCAAGCTCCAGAGACTTGAGGACAAGATCCAGGCACGGACAGACAAGCATAGCGGCTATGTTGCTGGACTAGAAATCCAGAGTCCTGCACTAAGAGCCTGGAGACACTGACCCACACACATGCACACTGCTGACTAATCCCAACAAAGTCAACAACACCAAGATGCTGGCTAGTTTCTGCTGTCTTGCTGAGTGAGAGATTTCTCACTGCCCTGCCTCTAAGTCGTGTTTACATGATGCTTTAATCTCTATTCTCCTCCCCGTTAGAAATTTATTGACTTCTCTGATGTTGCTTCACTCCTTGTCCAGATGTAAAAAGAAACCTGCAGCCCCCTCAGACATGTTGGACTCCGCCCCCCCTCCGGTATCTCGCCACCCCTCATACCAAGGCCCTGATCACTCACTAGGGTAAAGTACGATAGGGTTTGGCTGAACGTCATAGCTGGACCTGGTGACAAGGGTGAAGTCTAGACAGTGAGGACAGAGGAGCATTCAAACTGGAGCAGCAAATAGAGAAAAATGGGCACTGGTAGAAAATTCCATGGGATGTCATTCAATGTCCTGTCCACTCGCTACCCATGTTTTGGAACAGGGACTTTGGACCTCTGAATTTTCTTTGCTTTTACTCTTTTTTAACTATTAATTCTCAGGATTTGAGCATCACTGGCTGGGCCAGCATTTATTGCCCATCCCTAGTTGCCCTTGAGAAGGTGGTGGTGAGCTACCTTCTTGAACCGCTGCAGTCCATGTGGTTTAGGTACACCCACAGTGCTGTTAGGGAGGGAGTTCCAGGATTTTGACCAGTGACAGTGAAGGAACGGTGATATATTTCCAAGTCAGGATGGTGAGTGACTTGGAGGGAAACTTCCAGGTGGTGATGTTCCCATCTATCTGTTGCCCTTGTCCTTCTGGGTGGTAGAGGTCGTGCATTTGGAAGGTGCTGTCCATGGAGCCTTGGTGAGTTGCTGCAGTGCATCTTGTAGATGGTACACACTGTTGCTACTGTGCGTTGGTGGTGGAGGGAGTGAATGTTGAAGGTAGTAGATAGGATGCCGATCAAGCAGGCTGCCACGTCTGGGGTGGTGTTATGAACATATGAGTTAGGAGCAGGAGTAGGCCACTCAGCCCCTTGAGCCTGATTTGCCATTCAATAAGATCATGGCTGATCTGATTGTAACTTCAACCCCACATTCCTGCCTACACCCGATAACCTTTCACTCCCTTGCTTATCAAGACTCTGGCTACGCCTGCCTTAAAAATATTCAAAGACTCTGCTTCCAAAGACTCATGACTCTCTGAGAGAAAAAAAGTTTCTCCTACTCTCTCTCTTAAATGGGCGACCCCTTATTTTTAAACAGTAGCCCCAGATCTAGGGGTTACTCCATCCATCCTGTCAAGGCCCCTCAGGATCTTAAAGGTTTCAATCAATTTGCCTCTTACTCTTCTGAACTCCAGCAGATACAAGCCCAGCCTGTCCGACCTTCTGATAAGTCAACCGCCCATTCCAGCTATTAGTCAAATAAACCCTCTCCGAACTGTTCCAATGCATTTACATTCTTCCTTAAATAAGGAGACCAATACCGTACATTGTACTCCTTTGTGGTCTCACCACTGCCCTGTACAACTGAAACATAACCTCCCTACTTTTGTAATCAATTCCCCTCACAATAAATGATAACATTCTATTCGCTTCCCTAATTACCTGCTGTACCTGCATTACTAACCTTTTGCAATTCATGCACTAGGACACCCATATCCTTCTGAATCTCAGAGCTCTGTAATCTCTCACCATTTAGATAATATGCTTTTTTATTCTTCATGCAAAATGGACAATTTCACATTTGCCCTCATTATATTCCATTTGGCAGATCTTTGCCCACTCACTTAACCTATCGATGTCACTTTGTAGCTCCTTATGTCCTCTTCACAACTTACTTTCCATCAGGACCCAGGGACTTGTCAGCTTGCAGGTCAAACAATTTACTCAGTATCACTTCCCTGGCGATTGTAATTTTCTTGAGTTCTTCCCTCCTTTCCTTCCAATTCCTGACTTACAGCTATTTCTGAGATGTGACTTGGATCCTGCAAAAGACCTGTTCTGTTCATCTGCCATCTCCTTACTTTTCATTACTAATTCCCCAGTCTTGTTTTATGTAGGGTCAATGCTGACTTTGTTAACTCTTTTCTTTTTTAAATAGCTATCAAAACTCTTATTATCTGTTTTATATTTCTAGCTAGCTTCCTCCCATACTCTAATCTTCCCCTCCTTATTAACCCTTTGGACATTCTTTGCTGTTTTGGATACTCTGTCCAATCTTCTGACCTGCCACCCATCTTTGCACAATTATATGCTTTTCCTTTAAGATTGATACTGTTTGTAGCTTTTTTAGTTAACGACAGATGGTGGGATTTTTTTTATACATTCATAGGATGTGGGCTTTGCTGGCTGGGCCAGTCCCTTGGTCTCCCTTTTGGTCCTACCCTTGGAATTTTCCTTTCTTTTTAGAATGTATCCATTCTGTGTATTCTAAAATTAAATGTCTGCTACTGCATCTCTATTGACCTATCCCTTAACCTAACTTGCCAGTTCACATTAGCTAGCTCCGCTTTCATGCCCTCATAATTTCCCATATTTAAGTTTAAAAATACTATTCTTAGACCCACTTTTCTCTCCCTCAAATCGAATATAAAACTCAATCATATCATGATCACTGCTTCTAGGGGTGCCTTCACCATGAGGTCATTAATTAATCCTGTCCCATTGCACAATAGCAGGTCTAGTATAGCCGGCTGTCTGCTTGGTTCCGGAATGTGCTGTCCTAAGAAACTATCCTGAAAACATTCTATGGGCAGAAATTTTCGGCCGGTGGGCAGGTGCAGGCCTGACCCCCTCGAGAGTGAAATGACCGGCGTTGACGTCGGTCAAGCGTGCCAGCGTCAGCGGCAGTCGCACAATAATTCGGTCGGCGGACGCTCAACTGGAATCGGCAACAGGCCCGCCGACAATTAAAAGGCCTGTTTTGGCCATTAAATAATTGACTAACCCAAATTTCTCGCCGCCCGTCCAACCTAACGGTCGGCGGGCAGGCGAGAAGGCCGAGCGGCCTTTGACCTTTTTTGGAAACCTCATCCACGGGCAGGATGAGGTTGCGAAAAGCAAATAAAAACAAAACAAAAGTTTTACGATTGAATTGATAACACAGCTCTGTCGCTTGGGGGGACATGTTTCATCACATTTTGACTTCCTTTATATCCTTTCGTTAACAACGCTCCACCTCCCTGAGACACCTCTGGGTTTGCCCTCCTCCCCCTGCCCACACAGGCAGTGCTGAAATCGCGGTCCGGTGCTAATCGCAGCTGGTAGTCGGCTTCCTGACTGCACCCACCGAGCCTACCCGCCAAGGGTAAAATTCTGCCCTGTGAACTCCTTTTCTAAGCTATTCTTGCCTATCCGATTTTTCCAGTCTATATGTAGATTAAACCCCGCCCCCCCAATGATTATCATCGTAGCTTTCGGACAAGCTCCCGTTATTTTTCCCTTTATGCCCCATCCTATCGTGTGGTTACTGTTAGGGGGCCCTTTATGGCACTCCCACAAAATGACTTCTTGCCTTTATCATTTCTCACGTCTACCCAATCTGCTTCTTCTTCCTGGTTTCCTGAACTTAGGTCATCCCTCTCTAATGTGTTGATGCCATCATTAATTAACAGAGACACCCCTCCACCTTTTCCTAGCTTCCTGTCCTTGCTAAATGTCATGTTTTCTTCAATATTCAGGTCCCAGTCTATATCATTCTGCAGCCAGGCCTCTGTAATGGCTATCAGATGGTAATTATTTATTTCTATTTGTGCTATCAGTTCATCTGTTTTGTTTCGAATGCTATGTGCATTCAGATACAGAGCCTTTAGTTTTGTCCTTTTGTTATTTTTGTAACACTGGCTGCTTTGTCCTGGATGATGTCAAGCTTCTTGAATGTCGTTGTAGCTGCACTTTGGGGGAAATGGTGCCATTGTGGTAATATGACTGGATGAGTAATCCCGAGGCCCAGGTTACTGCTCTTGGGGCAAGGGTTCAAATCTCACTGTGGTAGCTGGTGGAATTTAAGTTCAATTAATAACCTGGAATTGAAAAACTAGTCTCAGTAATGAAACCATTGTCGATTGCTGTAAAAACCCACCTGGTTCACTAATGTCCTTTAGAGAAGGAATCTGCAGTGCTAAACCAGCCTGGCCTACACGCGACTTCAGACTCACAGTAATGTGGTTGACTCTTAATAACCCACTGAAATGGCCTAGCAAGCCACTCAGTTCAAGGGCAATTAGGGATGGGCAACAAATGCTGGCCTCGCCAACGATGCCCACATCCCATGAAAGAATTTTTAAAAATCTCCACATAGAGCGTATTCCAACACACTCCTGACTTGTGCCTTGTAAATGGTGTATAAGCTTTGCGGAGTCAGGAGGCGTGATTTCTCACCACTTTAACCTCCCAGGTGGTGGAACTCTTGGCCCTAGGAGGTGCTGCTATAGGAGGTTGGTTATTCATATGTTAATTAAGGGAAGGTAAATGCAGAGAATAAGCCCAAATCTGTGAAACTTTGTTCTCAATTGTTCCAGGCTGCAGCATTACTTCAGTCAGGCACCAAATACAGATGGGTGGGTTGACCCAGTAATGGAGCAAAGCCTATCGCCTTGGTAACACTGGCTGCTGGGAACACCAGAGTCTGACAGGTCTCCAGTGTTGCTAGGGGATATAGCTCAGCAGTTTAACCCATGGACGAATGATGGATCGCTGGGATTTTTGGTGGGATACTCTTTTGATGGGACTCACTATCCCCACCCCACCCCCATTTCCCCCACTCTCGAGGTCTCCTCCTCCTCCGTAGAGATTAACGTTGGTTCCTTGGAACTAGTGGCTGCAGCTGCCGATGTTTCACTTATGGGGGAAATGAACAAGGAAGAGCACTATCGTCGTTTGAGGTGACTTCAGAGAGATATGCTTCCTAAAAACACATATTGGGAGATGGTAACTGAAGTTTGAGCCTCAGCCCCTTCTACATTGAGACTCACATTCCTCCTGAAATCCACAAGCCTCCAGAGTCAAAACCTTTCATTGCTATCTCCCTGCCATCTTCACCAGGTTTCAACACTTCCCTCCCCACCTCTTACTTCACCACTGTTTGCAGGAGAGGTATGTGCCCTTGGAATCTCACCACCCCAGGACCTACCTCCGAACTCGCCTCGACCAATAGCGCGACTCAGCTGATTTGCTCCCAGCTCCCTCAGAGGGTGAAAACGGCCATGTTGGCTTTACCACCTCTGGCCCTGACCCTCTCTCGGGCATGATATGCCCTTTTCTCCAGAATTAAAAAGGGCCATTTTAATGAATGTGCTGTGTTAAAATCATGCTTTCAAACGCACGGCCAACATGTCCTTTGTCGGCAGTCAACATTTCTCAGTGCTCCTTGCTAACTAACAGGCGTTGCAGTTCATAAGCCACCTCCCCACACCTCCAGAACCCCTCGGTGCCATGTAGAGTGGTATGGCTGCTTCATGCTGCCTTGTGCATGTGGCCAAAACAATAGACAATCCCACACATAGAATCATAGACACATAGAAACCAGGAGCAGGAGGAGGCCACTCGGCCCTTCGAGCCTGCTCCGCCATTCATTATGATCATGTCTGATCATCCAACTCAATAGCCTGCTCCCGCTTTCTCCCCATACAATTTGAACCCTTTCGCCCCAAGAGCTATATCTAACTCCTTCTTGAAAACATACAATGTTTTGGTCTCAACTACTTTCTATGGTGACAAATTCCACAGGCTCCCCACTTCTCTGGGTGAAGAAATTTCTCCTCATCTCAGTCCTAAATGGTCTACCCCATATCTTCAGACTGTGACCCCTGGTTCTGGACTCCCTCACCATCGGGAACATCCTTCCTGCATCTACCCTGTCTAGTCCTGTTAGAAATTTATAGGTTTCTATGAGATCCCCCCATCATTCTTCTGAGCTCCAGTGAATATAATCCTAATCAACTCAATCTCTCCTCATATGTCAGTCCCGCCATCCCAGGAATCAATCTGGTAAACCTTTGCTGCACTCCCTCTATAGCAAGTACATCCTTCCTCAGATAAGGATAAAACTGGACACAATATTCCAGGTGTGGTCTCACCAAGACCCTGTACAACTGCAGCAAGACATCCCTGCTCCTGTACTCGAATCCTCTCGCTATGAAGGCCAACATACCATTTGCCTTCTTTACTGCCTGCTGCACCTACATGCTTACCTTCAGCAACTGGTGTACAAGGACAGCCAGGTCTCGTTGCACATTCCCCTCTCTCAATTTATAGCCATTCAAATAATAATCTGCCTTCCTGTTTTTGTTACCAAAATGGATAACCTCACATTTACCCACATTATACTGCATTTGCTATGCATTTGACCACTCACTCAGCTTGTCCAAATCACACTGAAGCATCTCTGCATCCTCCTCACAGCTCACCCTCCCACCCAGCTCTGTGTCATCTGCAAATTTGGAGATATTACATTTAGTTCCCTCATCTAAATCATTAATATATATTGTGAATAGCTGGGGTCCCAGCACCGATCCCTGCAGTATCCCACTAGTCACTGCCTGCCATTCGGAAAAAGACCCGTTTATTCCTACTCTTTGTTTCCTGTCTGCCAACCAATTTTCTGTCCATCTCAATACACTACCCCCAATCGCTTTAATTTTACGTGCTGATCTCTTATGTAGGACTTTTTCGAAAGTTTTCTGAAAGTCCAAATAAACCACATCCACTGGCTCCCCCTCATCAACTCTACTAGTTACATCCTTGAAAATTTCCAGTAGATTTGTCAAGCATGATTTCCCTTTTGCAAATCCATGCTGACTCTGTCCGATTCTGACACTGTTTTCCAAGTGCTCAGCTATTAAATCTTTTATAATGGACTCTAGAATTTTCCCCACTACCGACGTCAGGCTGTCTGGTCTATAATTCCCTGTTTTCTCTCTCCCTCCCGTTTTAAATAGTGGGGTTACATTAGCTACCCTCCAATCTGTAGGAACTGTTCCAGAGTCTATAGAATCTCGGAAGATGACCACCTATGTATCCACTATTTCTAGGGGCACTTCCTTAAGTACTCTGGGATGTAGATTATCAGGCCCTGGGGATATATCGGCCTTCAATCCCATCAATTTCCCCAACACCATTTCCCTACTAATACTGATTTCTTTCACTTCCTTCCTCTCACTAAACCCTGTGTTCCCCAACATTTCTGGTATGTTATTAGTGTCCTCCTTTGTGAAGACAGAACTAAAGTATGGATTTAATTGGTCAGCCATTTCTTTGTTCCCCATTATAAATTCCCCTGTTTCTGACTGTAAGGACCTACATTTGACTTCACCAATCTTTTTCTCTTCACATACCTACAGAAACGTTTACAGTCAGTATTTATGTTGCCCGCAAGTTCATTCTCGTACTCTATTTTCCCCTTCTTAATCAATCCCTTGGTCCTCCTTTGCTGAATTCTAAACTGCTCCCAATCCTCAGGTCTGTTGTTTTTTCTGGCCAATTTTTATGCCTCTTATTTGCATCCAATACTATCTCTAATTTCCCTTGTAAGCCATGGTTTGGCCATCTTTCCTGTTTTACTTTTGCGCCAGACAGGAATAAACAATTGTTGCAGTTCACCCATGCGCTGTTTGAATGTTTGCCATTGTCTATCCACTGCCATCCCTTTAAGTAATGTTTCCCAATCCATCATAGCCAATTTGCACCTCATACCATCGTAGTTTCCTTTATTAAGATTCAGGACCCTAATCTCAGAATCAACCACGTCACTCTCCAACTTGATGAAGAATTCTATCATATTATGGCCACTCATTCCCAAGGGGCCTTGCATGACTAGATTGCCAATTATTCCTTTCTCATTACACAATACCCAGTCTAGGATAGCCTGTTCTCTAGTTGGTTCCTCAACATATTGGTCCAGAAAACCATCCCGTATACACTCCAGGAATTCCTCCTCTACGGTATTGTTACTAATTTGATTTGCCCAATCTATATGTAGATTAACATCACCCATAATTACAGATGTTCCTTTATTACATGCGTCTCTAATTTCCTGTTTAATGCCATTCCCAACATCACCACTACAGTTTGGGGGTCTATATACAACCCCCACTAACGTTTTTTGCCCCTTAGTGTTTCTTAGCTCTACCGATACAGATTCCACATTGTCGGAGCTAATATCTTTCCTCACTATTGCGTTAATTCCCTCTTTAGCTAGCAATACAGCTCCACTGCCTTTTCCTTTTTGTCTGTCCTTCCTAAATATTGAATCCCCCTGGATGTTCAGTTCCCATCCCTGGTCACCCTGCAGCCATGTCTCTGTAATCCCGACTGTATCATACCTGTTTACATCTATTTGCGCGGTTAATTCATCCACTTTATTGTGAATGCTCCTCGTGTTAAGGCACAAAGCCTTAAGGCTTGTCTTTTTAACATTACTTGTCCCGTTGCCACTATTTTTCACTGAGGCCCTGTTTGATTCTTGCCCTTGATTTCTCTGCCAATCACTTTTCTTATTCCCCTTTCTGTCTTTTGTCCTTGTCCTTGATTCTCCCTCCTCTGACTCCTTGCATAGGTTCCCATCTCCCTGCCACTTCAGTTTAAACCCTCCCCAACCAGTCTAGCAAATATTCCCCCGAGGACATCAGTCCTGGTCCTGCCCAGGTGTAACCCGTCCAGTTTATACTGGTCCCACCTCCCCCAGAACTGGTCCCAGTGCCCCAGGAATCTGAAACCCTCCCCCTCACACCCTCTCTTCAGCCACGTGTTCATTCAATATATCCTGCTATTTCTACTCTGACTGGCACGTGGCACTGCTGCTAATCCTGAGATCACTACCTTTGAGGTCCGACTTTTCAACTTACTTCTTAACTCCCTATATTCTGCTTTTAGGACCTCATCCCTTTTTTTACCTATGCCGTTTGTACTAACGTGTACCACGATCACTGGCTGTTCACCCTCCCCCTTCAGAATGTCCTCTAGCCGCTCTGAGACATCCTTGACCCTAGCACCAGGGAGGCAACATACCATCCTGGAGTCTCGTTTACGCCTATCTATTCCCCTTATAATCGAATCCCCATTAACTATTGCATTCCCACACTTTTTACTCCTCCCCTGTGTAGCAGAGCCAACTGCGGTGCAACGAATTTGGCTGATTCTGCTTTCCCCTGAGAGGCCGTTCCCCCCAACAGTATCCAAAGCGGTATAGCTGTTTTGCAGGGGAATAGCCACAGGAGATTCCTGCACTCCCTGCCTAGTCCTCTTGCTCTCCCTGGTGGTCACCCATTCCCTTCCTGCCTGTAGACTCTTAGCCACCTCTCTATACGTGCTATCCACGATACTCTCCACCTTGCGGATGCTCCACAGTGTCCCTAGTCGCCGCTCCAGCTCCGAAACCCGGGCTTCCAGGAGCTGCAGGTGGAGACACTTCCCGCAAACATGCTGGCCCTGGGCACTGGAAATGTTCCCGGCTTCCCACATAGAGCAGGAGGAGCACACCACGGCTTTGAGCTCTCCTGCCATGACTTACCCCTTGAAATTAACACGCTTGACACACTTCACACCCTTACATTCATCCATATAGACCCATTTCCGAAATGGTTGCACACTCACCCTTACAAATCCTAAGAGGTCATTCAGCCTCTTACAGCACTGTAACCAAGTCCTTCGGATGACCCCATGGCTGCTGACCTCCCCTGTGACCTCTATCCAGGTTGATTTGATCTGCTGGAAGCTCTCTGCTTCCCATCAGTTGGTATGAGGACCCCCCCCACCCCCCGCCGATCACTCGCGGCCTAGAGGAGGTCTTGCAGGGAGTCATCATCAAACCATCTTTGGATTGGGCCCCTCAACAGCTCCTCCCTCCGCCATATCACCAGCCTCTGTGGAGAGACAAAGAGTGTTGAAGGATAAAAATCAAACCTGTTTTTCAGAAGGAGTATGGGACAGTGTGCTCAAATGCCCTTTCCTCCCTGGCAAGAGTCCCAAATGAGAGAGGTGCTGGCACAACAGTCACCAACCTTTCAAACCAAGCTCTTACTCGCTGCTGCTCCAATTGTTCAAAGGATTTCACATTCTTCCGCGTCCAAACTTCTGTCTGTAAATCACTATCTATGATGCAGCTCCCAGAAACCTGTGCCAGAGCGTCTTTAAACGGGTGGCTGTGACCAACTTCAGTTCACAGCTTGCCTCCTCTCGCCCTGGACATCCCACCCTGAATCCTCACCGCTCCCCCCCCCACCGCACCCCCCCCCCTCCCTCAAGGTAGTTGTGTGGCTTCCCACTGGGAGGTCATTAATTGGCCGCTTCATTCAGCATCTCTAAAAGCAGGGGCAGGAGTCGGAAACCATGCAATTCCGGGTCAGAATCCCATCCGCCGCGGAGAAGGGTAAAATTCACCGAATAAAGTCATTACTGCACAGAAGGAGGCTGTTTGGCCCATCAAATCCCATGCTGGCTCTCTGTAGAGCAGTCTAATCAGCCCCATTCCTCCGCTTTATCCCCTTGGCGCTGCAAATTTATTTCCTTCAAGCACCCATCCAATTTCCTTTTGAAATCAATTATCATCTCCACTTCCCCCGCCCTCACAGACAGTGTTCCAGGTCATTATCTCTTATTGTGTAAAGAGTTCTCCCTCACATATCCCCTGCATCTCTTTGGCCAAAACCTCAAATCTGTGTCCCCTCATCCTTTTACCATCAGACCCTATCTAAACCCTATACACCTCTATCAAATCTCCCCTCAATCCCCTTTGCTCCGAGGAGAACAACCTCAGCTTCTCCAACCCAACCTTGTAGCCAAATTCCCCCACCCCTGGATCCATTCTAGTAAATCTCCTCTGTACCCCCTCAAGGACCCTAAAGTGTAGTGACCAGAACTGGAAGCAATATTCTCGTTGTGGTCTGACTAGGACCGGGATCTTCTGTGTCCGCCGGCGTTGGGCGTGTTCGATAGCGTGAGTAGACAATATGGTGAGAAGGCCAAAAATCAGTTTCACAACATTGTGAAACCGGTTTGCGATCGTCCACTCCACCTGCCAATGGAGGGGCCATGTTCCCCGTCATCGGATGTTGGGAACTTCATTGTAATACGTCATTATAAAGCCAGCCCACCGGACTCATCGGGGACTTTGAGGTTTGTTTGCCTATCTTGCCTGCAGCACTCGCAGTCATCAGCGCCAGGCTTCATGTCGCTTTTAGCGGGGGCTCAGGGGTAGGTCTCTACCTACCAGGTCAACCATATGTGGGCAGCTTTTCAACGGCTGCAGGACAAGGTTTTGCTTGGGAGGAGGGGGAGAAGTGGCCTTGGGCAAGGGAAGAGGCTGCAAGGTGAGGGCTGTACTGGGGAAGGGGGGTATCCCAGGGTGTGTGTGGGGGGGGGGCGCACATATTGATCTATGCAAGTGGCCTCAAGATGGTGAGGGCTGAGGAGGGAGTCTCCAGAGGAGATGAGGCCAGATGGAGATGTGAGGGTGTTTGTGTGAGAGAGTGAGTGGTGATGTCCCTTGAGCTGGCAGTGAGTGAGATGCCAGCGAATGTGTGATGGGCTTGTGAGGGTGAGTTTAGAGTGATGAGATGGTTACCTTACCCTGGCGGCATAGATGAGATCATTTATCCTCTGTCTGCATTGGATGGCCAACCTCTGCTGTGCAGCATTGGCACTGACCAACACTGCCATCTCCTCCCAAGCCGGAGTAGCTGCTCTGCAGAGTAGCTGCAATGTAGCTGCTCCTCCTGTGGCCAGAGCAGGGGTAGAGGACATCACAGTGGGGCCTCCACTGCATCCATAAGGCGCTCAAGGACTGCAGTCTTCTTGCCTTTTGGGACCACGTCATCTTCGCTGCAGTCCTGGGCTGGAAGCACTGAGCACGGCTGTACTTTAAATATGGCGCCCGGCGTGATGAATCGGTGAGGTGACGGTATGGCAGACAAATCGGAGCCTGCCCGCCATCGAAACAGTGTGTATCCTGGGAATACAACATTAATGGGTTTGGGATGATGCGGCGTGAAAAGCTGCCTTTGTAACGTTTTACCCACCCGCTACCGCACTCAGTGCAAATCTAGGCAGATTCCGTGCCAGAGCTTTAGAAAGGATCACTTAGAACCACAGAGCCATAGAAAAGTTACAGCACAGAAGGAGGCCATTCGGCCTATCTTTTCCATGCCAGCCCAAGGTCACCCAGGTGCCCTTTCTAATCCCACCTTTCTGCACCCGGCCCATAGCCCTGCAGCTTACAGCACTTAAGGTGCAGATCCAGGTACTTTTTAAAAGAGTTTAGAGTTTCTGCCTCTACCACCAACTTGGGCAGCAAATTCCAGACACCCACTACCCTCTGCGTAAAAAAGTTCTTCCTCATGTCAACCCTACACCTTCTGCCAATTACCTTGAATCTATGTCCCCTGGTTCTAGAATTCTCCACCAAGGGAAACAACTTTATCCTGTCCACTCTATCTATTCCCCTAATAATTTTGTACATCTCAATCAAGTCACCTCTCAGCCTTCTTTGTTCTAAGGAAAATAACCCCAACCTATCCAATCTCTCCTCATAGCTACACTTTTCTAACCCTGGCAACATTCTTGTAAACCTCCTCTGCACTCTCTCCAGAGCTATTACATCCTTCCTGTAATGTGGTGACCAGAACTGCACACAATACTCCAGTTGTGCCCTCACCAGTGTTTTGTACAATTCCAACATTATATCCTTACTTTTATATTCTATACCTCTGCCAATGAAGGAGAGCATTCCATATGCCTTCTTTACAACCTTGTCTACTTGAACTGCTGCCTTCAGGGACCTGTGTACTTGTACGCCAAGATCTCTCACTTCATCTACCCCTCTTAGTATATTCCCATTTATTGTGTAATCCCTGTAACAGCTTGACCTCCCTAAATGTATGACCTTACCGGCCTTTGCTTCGATGCCTCTATTCAAAAAGTCCAGGAATCCATACACTTTGCTAACTGATCTCTCAATGGCCCAGCACTTGCGATCTTCTGATGGTAATACCCTGGAGATAGCCCCCAAAGATGTGCTAGCGAACCCCTCAGATGTTCCGATGCACTGATAGGCAGGAATTGCCTGGGAAGTTTCGTCTTCCAATGGGCAATTCCCCCATGATTAGTTGCCCAGAAAATGTTAGAAGGATTAGAACCAGTACCAACTCCTGGGTAACTATACTACTGACCCCACCCCACCCCACACCCGACTATCCCCCGGACCCCGACGAGCTTCCAACCACCCATCGATCCTCCTGACCCCCAGCTAGCCCCCAACTACCCAACTATCTCCCCAACCAACAGACTAGCTCCCCGACCTGACTACCCTCTGATTCCCTGACTCCTCTGAACACCCAACTAAATCCCCCAATCTAAGTATACAACTACACCTCTCCGATTCCCCCGACTCCCATCCAACCATCCAACTACCCCTGACCCAACTACCACCACCCCCCCGCCCCCCCAATGACCTAACCATCCCCAACTCGCCAACACCGCCGACCACCCAGCTAACCCTCCTGACCCGACACCCCTCCTGGAACCAACTACCTCCCCGACCTGACTACCTTCCCTGACCCAACTTAGCCCCGAACCTACCTGCCACCCTGCTTCCTCACTCACCTACCTGCCACTCCACCTACCCACCCATTTACTTACCATCCTGTCCCTTCGCCAGCCACCTGCCACCCTACCCCCTCACCCACCCACCTGCCACCCTACCCCCTCACCCACCCACCTGCCACCCTATCCTCTCACCCACCCACCTGCCACCCTACCCCCTCACCCACCCACCTGCCACCCTACCCCCTCACCCACCCACCTGCCACCCTACCCCCTCACCCACCCACCTGCCACCCTACCCCCTCACCCACCCACCTGCCACCCTACCCCCTCACCCACCCACCTGCCACCCTACCCCCTCACCCAACTACCTGCTGCCCCACCCCCTCACCCAACTACCTTTTATTTGTATCTTCACAAAGTGGCTTTGGGACATTCAAACTCTCACTTACTGGAATATGCCAGCTGCTGCCATTAAAATAGGGCATGGCTTCTATGATAGCATGGTATGTCCTATATACAAAAAGCAGGACTAATCCAACCCAGCCAATTACCGCCCCATCAGTCTACTCTCCATCATCAGTAAGGTGATGGAAGGGGTCATCAACAGTGCTATCAAGATACTGTGAGCGTTTGGAGGACACTGTCCATCGAAAGATGGGCCTGAAAAATTATAGCAAGGTAAATGTCTTTTTGTCTGATCTGGGTCAGAAATAGGGTTTCTGACCAAGATTGGAAGTCCTGGGCCAATATGTCCCACCACCTTCAAAGATCTAATGCACATGAACTCCCACCACCGCACCCCACCCCCCCAACCAGCAAACCTTCCCATTAAATTGAATCACTCCACATTTCTCTGCATTGAACTTTATCAGCCACCTGACGGCCCACTACAACAATTTGTCTACGTCCGTTTGAAGTTCTAAGCTGTCCTCCTCACTGTTCACAATGCTTCCAAATTTTGTATCATCTGCAAAATTTGAAATCATGCCCTGTACACCATGGTGTAGTCATAAATATTTATCAGAAAAAGCAAGGGTCCCAACACTGACCCCTGGGAACTCCACTACAAACCTTCGTCCAGCCCAAAAAACATCCATTGACCACTGCTCATTGTTTCCTGTCACTCAGACAATTCCTAGCCATGTTGGTACTCTCCCTTTTATTCCATGAGCTATAACTTTGCTAACAAGTCTGTTGTGCTACACTGTATCAAATGCCTTTTGAAAGTCCATGTACACCACATCAACAGTGTTTCCTCCTCAAAAAAATCCAGCAAATTAATTAAACACGTTTTACACTTAATAAATCCATGCTGGCTTTCCTTAATTAACCCACACTTGTCCATGTGACTATTATTGTTTCTAGAACTTTCCCTATCACCAAAGTTAAATTCACGCTCTCTCTGTCTCTCTTTTGTGCCCTACTTGGCTCCCGAAGTCGCTCACTGGAGGAGGAGGCTCCACAACTATCCCCATCCTCAATGATGGAGGAGCCCAGTACAGCAGTGCAAAAGATAAGGCTGAAGCATTCGCAACAATCTTCAGCCAGAAGTATCGAGTGGATGATCCATCTCGGCCTCCTCCAGAGGTCCCCAGTGTCACTGATGCCAGTCTTCAGCCAATGTGATTCACTCCACGTGATATCAAGAAACAGCTGAAGGCACTGGATTCTGCAAAGGCTTTGGGCCCTGACAATATTCCGGCAATAGTACTGAAGACTTGTGCTCCAGAACTTGCTGCGTCCCTAGGCAAGCTGTTCCAGTACAGCTACAACACTGGCATCTACCCGGCTATGTGGAAAATTGCCCAGGTATGTCCTGTATACAAAAAGCAGGACAAATCAAACCCAGGTAATTACCATCCCATCAGTCTACTCTTCACCATCAGTAAAGTAATGGAAGGGGTCATCAACAGTGCTATAAAGTGGCACTTGCTTAGTAATAACCTGCTCACTGATGCCCAGTTTGGGTTCCGCCAGGGCCACTCAGCTCCTGACCTCATTACAGCCTTGGTTCAAATATGGACAAAAGAGCTGAACTCCCAAAGCGAGGTGAGAGTGACTGCCCTTCACATCAAGGCAGCATTTGACCGAGTGTGGCATCAAGGAGCCCTAGCAAAACTGGAGTCAATGGGAATCAGGGGGAAAACTCTGAGCTGGTTGGAGTCATACCCAGCACAAAGGAAGATGGTTGTGGTTGCTGGAGGTCAGTCATCTCAGCCCCAGGACATCACTGCAGGAGTTCCTCAGGGTAGTGTCCTCAGCCCAACCATCTTCAGCTGCTTCATCAATGACTTTCATAGAAACATAGAAACATTGAAACTAGGAGCAGGAGGAGGCCATTCGGCCCTTCGAGCCTGCTCCGCCATTCATTAAAATCATGTCTGATCATCCACCTCAATAGCCTGCTCCCGCTTTCTCCCCATACCCTTTGAACCATTTCGCCCCAAGAGCTATATCTAACTCCTTCTTGAAAACAAACAATGTTTTGGTCTCAACTACTTTCTGTGGTAATGAATTCCACAGGCTCACCACTCTCTGGGTGAAGAAATTTCTCCTCATCTCAGTCCTAAATGGTCTACCCCATATCTTCAGACTGTGACCCCTGGTTCTGGACTCCCCCACCATCAGGAACATCCTTCCTGCATCCACCCTGTCTAGTCCTGTTAGAAATTTATAGGTTTCTATGAGATCCCCCCTCATTCTTCTGAACTCCAGTGAATATAATCCTAATCAACTCAATCTCTCCTCATATGTCAGTCCCACCATCCCAGGAATCAGTCTGGTAAACCTTCGCTGCACCCCCTCTATAGCAAGTACATCCTTCCTCAGATAAGGAGACCAAAACTGCACACAGTATTCCAGGTGTGGTCTCACCAAGGCCCTGTACAACTGCAGCAAGACATCCCTGCTCCTGTACTCGAATCCTCTCGCTATGAAGGCCAACATACCATTTGCCTTCTTTACCGCCTGCTGTACCTGCATGCTTACCTTCAGCGACTGGTGTACAAGGACAGCCAGGTCTCGTTGCACATTCCCCTCTCTCAAGTTATAGCCATTCAGATAATAATTTGCCTTCCTGTTTTTGCTACCAAAATGGATAACCTCATATTTATCCACATTATACTGCATCTGCCATGCATTTGCCCACTCACTCAGCTTGTCCAAATCACACTGAAGCATCTCTGCATCCTCCTCACAGCTCACACTCCCACCCAGCTTTGTGTCATCTGCAAATTTGGCGACATTATTTCCTTCCATCATAAGTTCAGAAGTGGGGATGTTCGCTGATGGTTCACAGTATTCAGCACCATTTGCGACTCCTCAGATACTGAAGCAGTCCATGTCCAAATACAGCAAGACCTGGACAATATCCAGGCTTGAGCTGAAAGTGATAAGTAACATTCACGCTACACAAGTCCCAGGCAATGACCATCTCCCACAAGTGAGAATATAACCATTGCCCCTTGATATTCAACTGCATTGCCATCATTGAATACCCCATTATAAAACATCCTGGGGGTTACCATTGATCAGGAACTGAACTGCACTAGCCATATAAATACTGTGGCTACAAGAGCAGGTCAGGTGCTAGGAATCCTGTGGTGAGTAACTCACCTCCTGACTCCCTAAAACCTGTCCACCATCTACAAGGCACAAGTCAGGAGTGTGATGGAATACTCTCCACTTGCCTGGATGAGTGCAGCTCCCACAACACTCAAGAAGCTTGACACCATCCAGGACAAAGCAGCCCACTTGATTGGCACCCCATCCACAAATATTCACTCCCTCCACCACTGACGCACAGTAGCAGCAGTGTATACCATCTACAAGATGCACTGCAGGAATTCACCAAGTCTCCTTCGACAGCACCTTCCAAACACACAACCACTACCATCTAGAAGGACAAGGGCAGCAGATACATGGCAACACCACCACCTGGAAGTTCCCCTCCAAGTCACTCACCATCCTGACTTGGAAATATATCACCGTTCCTTCACTGTCGCTGGGTCAAAATCCTGGAACTCCCTCCCTAACAGCACTGTGGGTGTACCTACACCACATGGACTACAGCGGTTCAAGAAGGCAGCTCACCCCCACCTTCTCAAGGGCAATTAGGGATGGGCAATAAATGCTGGGCCCAGCCAGCGACACCCACATCCTATAAATGTATAAAAAAAACTAATTCCCTCTTTCTCTGCTTCGTGCCCCACTTTGTTCCTAAAAGTCTCTTGCTCACTCTCTCTCTCTCTCTTTCTCTCTCTCTGGCCCCTTTGAGCCTTGCTTAGCTCCCGACGTCTCTCTCTTTCTCTTTCTCTCCCTTGCTCCTTGGCTCCTGGAGTCTCTCTCTCTCTCCTTTCTGCCTCGCTCAGCTCCTGAAGACTCCAGCAATGTACCTGGCTTGTACCTGAAGTGGTTCCTTATTAAAGATTACCTGTTGTGTTACAGATTTTCCTGTCAGTCTTTGGTTCCATTTACCCTGGATAGATCCACTGTCATCCCATTGAAGTGAATCCTTTTCCAATTTCGAAGTTCTACTTTAGATTGTTCCTTGTTCATCTCCATTACTATTCTAAGCTTTAAAGTACAATGATATCTCCGACCCAGGTGTCCTTCTACAGGCACTTGCTCCACTTGACCCATCTCATTTCCCAGTACCAGATCCAGCAAGTTGGACTGAGAACATTCTGGTCAAGAAAGTTCTCCTGAACACATTTCACAAATTCCTCCCCCTTGTTAGCCTTTACTCTAACATCATCCCAATTGATATTTGGGTAATTACCGACCTCAGTGTCACCACTCTTGCACACCTCTGTGTTTTCTCTGCAGATTTTCTCCTATATCTCTCCCTCTCTTTCTTTCACTATTTGCAGGCCGATAGAATATCCCCAGACAGCTCTTTTGCTTCTCAGTTCTAAGCATTTGGATTCAATCGTTGCTGCCTCTAGAACATGCCCTCTTTCGAACAATACAATATCTTCCTGAATCTGTACTGCCGTCCCCTTCTCCTTCCCTATCTTTTCTGCCCAACCACATGAGTAAACCTTGCCAAGGGCACATAGTTCCCAGTCCTGTTGAAGTGCAACCCATCCCTTTGGAATTGGTCCCAATGTCCCAAGAACCTGAAGCCCTCCCTACTGCACCATGCCTCAGGCCACGCATTGATCATTCTTCTCTTCCTATTTCACACAATCATAGAATGCTTGCAGCACAGAAGGAGGCCATTTGGCCCATGATGTCTGTGCTGGCTCTCTGCAAGAGTAGTTCACCTAGTGCTTTCTCCCTATAGCCTTAAACATTCTTCCTTTTCAGACAATAATTTCTACTATCACTCGTGCCTGGGACCGGGAATAATCCAGAGATTGCTACCTTAGAGATCTTACTCTTCTAACCTCCTCCCAAACTCTTGAAAATATGACCATAGGACATCAATACCTGTTCACTCTATGACACTGGTATGGGTGTGTACAACAACTTCTGGCTCACATCCATTCTCCTGCAGAATATTCTGCACCCTCCTGGTTTTATCCTTGTCCCTGGTACCAGGGAAGCAACACAACTTGCAGGATTCATCATGATGTTTACAGAAATGCCCACCAGTCCCACTGCATTTCTATTCTTTGCTGTTCCCCCTCCTGCATTCCTTTGCCCATTAGTGCTATGGTGTGGACAACAATCCTACAAACTTGTCATTTCCAGCAGTCCCCATTGCTGAGTACCGGTTTGAAAATGGCACATCACAGAGCATGGGTTAGATACAGAGTAAAGCTCCCTCTACACTGTCCCCATCAAACACTCCCAGGGCAGGTACAGCACGGGGTTAGATACAGAGTAAAGCTCCCTCTACACTGTCCCCATCAAACACTCCCAGGACAGGTACAGCACGGGGTTAGATACAGAGTAAAGCTCCCTCTACACTGTCCCCATCAAACACTCCCAGGACAGGTAAAGCACGGGGTTAGATACAGAGTAAAGCCCCCTCTACACTGTCCCCATCAAACACTCCCAGGGCAGGTACAGCATGGGGTTAGATACAGAGTAAATCTCCCTCTACACTGTCCCCATCAAACACTCCCAGGACAGGTACAGCACGGGGTTAGATACAGGGTAAAGCTCCCTCTACACCGTCCCCATCAAATACTCCTAGGACAGGTACAGCCCAGGGTTAGATACAGAGTAAAGTTCCCTCTACACCGACCCCATCAAACACTCCCAGGACAGGTACAGCACGGGGTTAGGTACAGAGTAAAGCTCCCTCTACACTGTCCCCATCAAACACTCCCAGGACAGGTACAGCATGGGGTTAGATACAGAGTAAAGCTCTCTCTACACTGTCCCCATCAAACACTCCCAGGACAGGTACAGCATCGGGTTAGATACAGAGTAAATCTCCCTCTACACTGTCCCCATCAAACACTCCCAGGACAGGTACAGCACAGGGTTAGATACAGAGTAAAACTCCCTCTACACTGTCCCCATCAAACACTCCCAGGACAGGTACAGCATCGGGTTAGATAAAGAATAAAGCTCCCTCTACACTGTCCCCATCAAACATTCTCAGCGTAGGTACAGTGAACTATCAAGGGACAATGAAGATGTAGGAAAGACACATGCACCTTGTCAGTGCAGGGCTGTATTGGATACAGCAGGGAATGATCTGGCTGCTAGGATGAACTATAGTGTGGATGGGAGTTGCAGTTTGTGTTTGCTGCTAGATCTGTGGATCTATAGCTGAGTAAGAGTTAGGAGGCGAGGAGGTAATATTGATGGCGATGAGTTGGGTGGATGGGAGGGGGAGGGGGGCATAGGGGGAAATAAACCCCCCTGTACTTGGTGACCAATGAGGCTACTTCAGCAATGACAGATACAACTTGTGTGGCCCAGCCTGTTGTAAAGTATGTGTTAGTCACACCCATTTGTCACACTAATTTACTTTCTTGTCATCGGCCACACAAAGGGATAAGGCCGTGTCAAAGGCGCCTGCTTGTTAATGAAGCATCTCTGCCCCTTACCTTGCTGCAGATGGGCCCTTGAATAACTCAGAGCTGATGGAACCCTGCAAGCTTTTATCTGTATGAGAGCTCACCATGGAAACCACCTCTTTGTCCTGGTTTATGTCCCCCTTTCCCGGATGCCACACTTCCTCCTTCCCCTTTTTTTAAAATCCAGTGCCCATCTGTGTCCGTCCTTTCAAGCCGGCGTGTGAGGGCTGGACCTGTTGGGAATGAGCCCCACCTTAAAGATGCTCCAGGGTTCTACCTGGGTGGTGTGGAATTAGCCAATCTCCCGACACAGTTCAAAGTCCCCAGCCTGCACGGACTGGGCCAAGGAAGTCTTCACCCTGACTCGCTGTTCCTGATCGGGTCCAGGGACCCCTGGGTAACGTGCCTGACAGATGGGGAGACGATTCGAACCATGTAGTGATTCCCGCAGTGGTTGAATAGGCCAGAGAACCATAGAAAAGTCACAAGCTTTCTTTTTACTGATTTTATCATCCCTATAACTGCTGTCATTCCTATATCTACTAAAACATCCCAGGCTGTGAAAGGAAGCCATTACCAACAACGGCCCAGCCTCTTGCAGGGTGGGAGAGGAACTAGGTCAGGCCTTGACTGACAGGTGGTAGCTCTGGACGGATATCCAGCGAGGGACAAAAATGACAAGATGGAAGGAGAGAGTGCAAGTTAAGGTTTAATCAGGGAAAGAAACACGGAGCAGGATTTTAAGGTTCTGCAGGTGAGCGTCCCCACAACATTGTGCACCCATGTGATATTTCATTCAGCAGGCGCGTTCGAGAGTCTGGTCTGCCTGCCCACAGCTAACAGGCCTATTGATGCCATTAATCAATTCAATAAAGGCTCTTTCTCGCTGCCCGTTTATGGTTGGCGGTGGATGAATCAGCCAGGCGGCCTTTGGTTTTTTTTTAGGAAACCTCACCCATGGGTGGGATGAGGTTTCCAAGCTTAACTTAAAAAAAAAAAATGTTTGGATGTAATTTTTATTGCGTATATGTTCAGGTGAGTGAGTCCTGCACGGGGACATTCCTTCCCGATTTTCAAAACCTTTATTTTTGATTTTAGACTTCTCCAGCCCCCGGAGGCAGCACACCCCCAGCACCCCCGCCCCCCCCACCCATCCCTGGTCTTCAGGGAGTTTTCGTTGTGTGACCTCCCCCGCGCCAGCGCACATTCAGCCCTCGCGTTCCTCCCACCCCTCCCAGCCCAGCAGCGCTGACGTTCTCGGTGCCCTCTCGCGCCGCCTGCCTGTCAATTGACCAGCTCCAGCGTGAAATCACAGCAGGGGTGGGGGGGAGGTGGGGGACGCCGATCGTGTGAGGTGAACCGTTTCCCATCCCCCGCCCCCACCCCACTCACTGGGCCCACCTGCCACACCCAGCGGATGGCCTGGAAACCCAGCCCCAGGCCGCACTGTCACAACCAGACGTGAACGTCAGGATAGTGGCTGACCAGACTTGGTCAATGTTAACCCCACTCCAGCATAGACAGCTCCAACAGATAGGACAAGCAACAGCTTCAAACAAAGAAAACTAACAGTGCAAACATCACCCTTCACTGTATATTACACAGGTAAATCCCCCCTCACTGTATATTACACAGGTAAATCCCCCCTCATTGTATATTACACAGGTAAATCCCCCCTCACTGTATATTACACAGGTAAATCCCCCCCTTACTCTATATTACACAGGTAAATCCCACCTCACTGTATATTATACAGGTAAATCCCACCTCACTGTATATTACACAGGTAAATCCCCCCCTTACTCTATATTACACAGGTAAATCCCACCTCACTGTATATTACACAGGTAAATCTCACCTCACTGTATATTACACAGGTAAATCACCCCCTCATTGTATATTACACAGGTAAATCCCCCCCTTACTCTATATTACACAGGTAAATCCCACCTCACTGTATATTACACAGGTAAATCTCACCTCACTGTATATTACACAGGTAAATCACCCCCTCACTGTATATTACACAGGTAAATCCCACCTCACTGTATATTACACAGGTAAATCTCACCTCACTGTATATTACACAGGTAAATCACCCCCTCATTGTATATTACACAGGTAAATCACCCCCTCACTGTATATTACACAGGTAAATCACCCCCTCACTGTATATTACACAGGTAAATCACCCCCTCATTGTATATTACACAGGTAAATCACCCCCTCACTGTATATTACACAGGTAAATCACCCCCTCACTGCATATTACACAGGTAAATCAACCCCTCACTGTATATTACAAAGGTAAATCACCCCCTCACTGTATATTACAAAGGTAAATCACCCCCTCACTGTATATTACACAGGTAAATCAACCCCTCACTGCATATTACACAGGTAAATCACCCCCTCACTGTATACTACAAAGGTAAATCACCCCCTCACTGTATATTACAAAGGTAAATCACCCCCTCACTGTATATTACACAGGTAAATCAACCCCTCACTGTATATTACAAAGGTAAATCACCCCCTCACTGTATATTACACAGGTAAATTACCCCCTCACTGTGTATTACGCAGATAAATCACCCCTCACTGTATATTACACAGGTAAATCACCCCCTCACTGCATATTACACAGGTAAATCAACCCCTCACTGTATATTACACAGGTAAATCACCCCCTCTCTCTATATTACACAGGTAAATCACCCCCTCACTGTATAGTACAAAGGTAAATTACCCCTCACTGTATATTACACAGGTAAATCACACCCTCACTGTATATTACGCAGGTAAATCACCCTTCACTGTATATTACACAGATTAATCACCCCCTCACTGTATATTACACAGGTAAATCACCTACTCACTGTATATTACATAGGTAAATCACCTCCTCTCTGTATATAACACAGGTAAATCACCCCCTCACTGTTTATTACACAGATTAATCACCCCCTCACTGTATATTACACAGGTAAATCACCTCCTCACTGTATATTACATAGGTAAATCACCTCCTCTCTGTATATAACACAGGTAAATCACCCCCTCATTGTATATTACACAGGTAAATCACCCCCTCACTGTATATTACAAAGGTAAATCACCCCCTCACTGCATATTACACAGGTAAATCACCCCCTCACTGTATATTACACAGGTAAATCACCCCCTCATTGTATATTACACAGGTAAATCACCCCCTCATTGTATATTACACAGGTAAATCACCCCCTCACTGCATATTACACAGGTAAATCAACCCCTCACTGTATATTACACAGGTAAATCACCCCCTCACTGTATATTACAAAGTTAAATCACCCCCTCACTGTATATTACACAGGTAAATCACCCCCTCACTGCATATTACACAGGTAAATCAAGCCCTCACTGTATATTACACAGGTAAATCACCCCCTCACTGCATATTACACAGGTAAATCACCCCCTCACTGTATATTACACAGGTAAATCACCCCCTCACTGTATATTACACAGGTAAATCAACCCCTCACTGTATACTACAAAGGTAAATCACCCCCTCACTGTATATTACACAGGTAAATCGCCCCCTCAATGTATATTACACAGGTAAATCACCACCTCACTGTATATTATACAGGTAAATCACCCCCTCACTGTATATTACACAGGTAAATCACCCCCTCACTGTATATTACACAGGTAAATCACCCCCTCACTGTATATTACACAGGTAAATTACCCCCTCACTGTGTATTACACCGATAAATCACCCCTCACTGTATATTACACAGGTAAATCACCCCTCACTGTATATTACACAGGTAAATCACCCCCTCTCTCTATATTACACAGTTAAATCACCCCCTCACTGTATAGTACACAGGTAAATTACCCCTCACTGTATATTACACAGGTAAATCACACCCTCACTGTATATTACGCAGGTAAATCGCCCTTCACTGTATATTACACAGATTAATCACCCCCTCACTGTATATTACACAGGTAAATCACCTCCTCACTGTATATTACATAGGTAAATCACCTCCTCTCTGTATATAACACAAGTAAATCACCCCCTCACTGTATATTACACAGATTAATCACCCCCTCACTGTATATTACACAGGTAAATCACCTCCTCACTGTATATTACATAGGTAAATCACCTCCTCTCTGTATATAACACAGGTAAATCACCCCCTCACTGTATATTACACTGGTAAATCACCCCTCACTGTATATTACACAGCTAAATCACCCCCATCACTGTATATTACACAGGTAAATCACCCCTCACTGTATATTACACAGGTAACTCCCCCCTCACTGTATATTACACAGGTAAATCACTCCTCACTGTATATTACACAGGCAAATCACTCCTCACTGAATATGACCCAGGGAAATCCCATCTCACTTGTGTGGCACGAATGTTACTTGCTGCTTGTCAGCCCAAGCCTGGATATTGTCCAGGTCTTGCTGCATTTGGATAGGGACCGCTTCAGTATCTGAGGAGTTGTGAACAGTGCTGAACATTATAAATTCCCCCTAACTGTATATTACACAGGTAAACCAACCCTCACTGCATATTACATGGGTAAATCCTCCTCACTATTAAAAACAGGTGAACCCCCTCTCACTGTATATTACAAAGGTAAATCCCCACTCACTTTATGTTGCACAGGTAAATCACTCCTCAATGTATATTACACAGGTAAATCACCCTCACTCTATATTACACAGGCAAATCACTCTTCACTTTATGTTGCACAGATAATACTCCCTCACTCTATATTACACAGGTAAATTCCCCCCTCACTCAATATTATGCAGGTGAATCACTCCTCACTGTATATTACACAGTTTTTTTTAAAAAATAACTCACAGGATGTGAGGAAAAACTTTATTTACCCAGAGGGTGTTGACGGTCTGGAATGCACTGCCTGGGAGGGTGGTGGAGGCGGGTTGCCTCACATCCTTTAAAAAGTACCTGGATGAGCACTTGGCAGGTCATAACATTCAAGGCTATGGGCCAAGTGCTGGTAAATGGGATTAGGTAGGTAGGTCAGGTGTTTCTCACATCTCGGTCCAGACTCGATGGGCCGAAGGGCGTCTTCTGCACTGCGTGATTCTGTGATTCTGGTTGTGGACATTGCTGTCTGTGCCAGCATTTATTGCCCTATCCCTAGTTGCCCTTGAGAAGGTGGTGGTGAGCTGCCTTCTTGAACCACTGCAGTCTGTGGTGTAGGTACACCCACCGTGCTGTTAGGAAGAGAGTTCCAGGATGTTGACTCAGCGACAGTGAAGGAACGATGATATATTTCTAAGTCAGGATGGTGAGTGGCTTGGAGGGGAAAAACTTCCAGGTGGTGGTGTTCCCATCTATCTGCTGCCCTTGTCCTTCTAGATGGTAGTGGTCATGGGTTTGGAAGGTGCTGTCTAAGGAGCCTTGGTGAATTCCTGCGGTGCATCTTGTAGATGGTACACACTGCTGCTACTGTGCGTTGGTGATGGAGGGAGTGAATGTTTGTGGATGGGGTGACAATCAAGTGGGCTGCTTTGTCCTGGACAGTGTCAAGCTTCTTGAGTGTTGTGGGAGCTGCACTAATCTAGGCAAGTGGGGAGTATTCCATCACACTCCTGACTTGTGCCTTGTAGATGGTGGACAGGCTTTGGGGAGTCAGGAGGTGAGTTACTAGTTGCAGGATTCCTACCCTCTGATCTACTCTTGTAGCCACAGTATTTATATGGTTAGTCCAGTTCAGTTTCTGGTCAATGGTAATCCCCAGGATGTTGATAGTGGGGCCTCGGTGATGGTAATGTCATTGAACATCAAGGGCGATGGTTGAGTTCTCTCTTGCTGGAGATGGTTATTGCCTGACAGCTGTGTGGCATGAATGTTACTTGCCACTTGTCAGCCCAAGCCTGGATATTGTCCAGGACTTGCCGCATTTGGACGTGGACTGCTTCAGTACCTGAGGAGTTGCAAATGGTACTGAACATTGTGCAATCATCAGCGAACATCTCCACTTCTGACCTTATTGATGAAGCAGCTGAAGATGTTTGGGCCTAGGACACTACCCTGAGGAACTCCTGCGGTGATGTCCTGGAACTGAGTTGATTGACCTCCAACAACCACACCCATCTTCCTTTGTGCTAGGTATGACTCCAACCAGCAGAGAGTTTTCCCCCTGATTTCCATTGACTCCAGTTTTGCTAGTGCTCCTTGATGCCACACTTGGTCAAATACTGCCTTGATGTTAAGGGCAGTCACTCTCACCTCACCTTGGGAGTTCAGCTCTTTTGTCCATGTTTGAACCAAGGCTGTAATGAGGTCAGGAGCTGAGTGGCCCTGGCGGAACCCAAACTGGGCGTCAGTGAGCAGGTTATTGCTAAGCAAGTGCCACTTGATAGCCCAGTTGATGACCCCTTCCATCACTTTACAGATGATCGAGAGTGGACTGATTGAGAGTAGACTGGTAATTACCTGGGTTTGATTTGTCCTGCTTTTTGTATACAGGACATACCTGGGCAATTTTCCACATAGCCGGGTAGATGCCAGTGTTGTAGCTGTACTGGAACAGCTTGGCTAGGGGCGCAGCAAGTTCTGGAGCACAAGTCTTCAGTGCTATTGCTGGAATATTGTCAGGGCCCATAGCCTTTGCAGTATCCAGTGCCTTCAGCTGTTTCTTGATATCACGTGGAGTGAATTATATTGGCTGAAGACTGGCATCTGTGATGCTGGGGACCTCTGGAGGAGGCTGAAATGGATCATCCACGCGGCACTTTTGGCTGAAGATTGTTACAAATGCTTCAGCCTTATCTTTTGCACTGATGTGCTGGGCTCCTCCATCATTGAGGATGGGGATATTTGTGGAGCCTCCTCCTCCAGTGAGTTGTTTAACTGTCCACCACCATTCACGACTGGATGTGGCAGGACTGCAGAGCTTAGATCTGATCTGTTGGTTGTGGGGATCACTTAGCTCTGTCTCTCACTTGCTGCTTATGCTGTTTGACATGCAAGTAGTCCTGTGTTGTAGCCTCCCCAGGTTGACACCTCATTTTTAGGTATGTCTGGTGCTGCTCCTGGCATGTCCTCCTGCACTCTTCATTAAATACCCCCTCACGGTATATTATACAGATAAACACCCCTCACTGTATATTACACAGGTAAATCACCCCTTCACGGTATATTACACAGGTAAATCACCCCCTCACGGTATATTATACACTTAAACACCCCTCACTGTATATTACACAGGTAAATCACCCCTTCACGGTATATTACACAGGTAAATCACCCCCTCACGGTATATTATACAGGTAAACACCCCTCACTGTATATTACACAAGTAAATCAACCCCTCACGGTATATTATACAGGTAAACACCCCTCACTGTATATTACACAGGTAAATCACCCCCTCACGGTATATTACACAGGTAAATCACCCCCTCACGGTATCTTATACAGGTAAACACCCCTCACTGTATATTACACAAGTAAATCAACCCCTCACTGTATATTATACAGGTAAACACCCCTCATGGTATATTACACAGGTAAATCACCCCCTCACGGTATATTATACAGGTAAACACCCCTCACTGTATATTACACAAGTAAATCAACCCCTCACGGTATGTTATACAGGTAAACACCCCTCACTGTATATTACACAGGTAAATCACCCCCTCACTGTATATTACACAGGTAAATCACGCTCACTATATATTACACAGCTAAATCACCCCCTCACTGTTTATTACACAGGTAAATCACCCCCTCACTGTATATTACACAGGTAAATCACCCCCTCACTGTATATTACACAGGTAAATCACCCCCTCACTGTATAGTACACAGGTAAATCACCCCCTCACTGTATATTACACAGGTAAATCACCCTCACTATATATTACACAGGTAAATCACCTCCTCACTATATATTACCCAGGTAAATCACCCCCTCACTATATATTACACAGGTAAATCAGCCTCACTGTATATTACCCGGGGAAATACCCCCTCACTGTATATTACACAGGGAAATACCCCCTTACTATATATTACTCAGGGAAATACCCCCTTACTGTATGTTACACAGTTAAATCAGCCTCACTCTTCTCATCACTCTCAACTCACACACTCACAAACTCATCACCCACCCACAGGGCCCTCACTCACTGCCAGTGCAAGGGACATCACCATTCACTCTCTCACACTCACCGTCATTGTCCTCATCCCATTCATGGGACTACTCACCACCCACACATGCCAGGCACACTTATCATCTGTCCAGGCAGGCATCCTGCTGATACTTTCTCCATCTCTGTCCCTGCAGGACAAGATGGCACACGACAAGAGAGAGAGGTCACAGACAGGTGTGGGAATGCCCGAAATCAAAGTCCTCATGGTCCTTGAAACCAGAGCCATCCAGCTGGCTGGCGATGACCGGGACCGGTCCTGTGCTGATGGTGAGGTCAGTGCTGCTGAACCAAGTGAGGATCCAGCAGTGCAACATCCATCAGACAACCACGCTGTGAGTGATTTGTCCTGTTTCACTGCCATGCACTTACATAGAAACATAGAAACTAGGAGCAGGAGTAGGCCATTCGGCCCTTCGAGCCTGCTCCGCCATTCATTATGATTATGGCTGATCATCCAACTCAATAGCCTGCTCCCGCTTTCTCCCCATACCCTTTGATCCCTTTCACCCCAAGGGCTATATCTAACTCCTTCCTGAAAACATACAATGTTTTGGCCTCAACTACTTTCTATGGTAGCGAATTCCACAGGCTCATCGCTCTCTGGGTGAAGAAATTTCTCCTCATCTCAGTAAATTATCTCCCCTTGCTTTCGCAGGCACATCTGGGAAACAGACGACAGAGTTCATGACCCAGGGCCTCCAATCAAGCCCCGAAGAAACCTCTGAAGAGGAATCTGGAGGCACCCTCTCTGAAGTCCCGTCACAGCCTCACCCATACCCTCCACCAGCGCAGAGACACAGACCTCGGTAGGACCTAGCTTTAGAGTAGCCTCGGGACCACAATCTGGTGAGCATGTCGCACTGTCTGATCCACAACAGGTGGAGGCAGGGACCTCCCAGGTCTCCGGCACTCTGAGGGCAGCTGGAGGCCAGAACGTTGCTGAGTCCGAGTCAGATGAAGAGCCTCTGGACTCGGTCATGTCACAGTTGCTGGAGCTGCAAAGGCAAGCTCGGGAACTTCAGGAAGGGATGTCCTCTGCACTCCTCAGATTGCAGGGCACGATGGAGGAGTCTGTCTGTCTTCAGTCTGAGGTGATAGCGCCAGCATGTCAACGCACCGAGGTCAACACTGGCAGGATGGTGGCTGCCATAGAGACCTTGGTCCAGGATGTCACTCCTGCACTGCTGCGCGGGCTGAACTCCATCACTGATGCCATTATTGGCCTCCAGCATTGTGCATGCAAGAGGGGTGCAGGACAGCTCGATCTCACTCCAGCTGCCCAGTCAGCCAGGGGCCCGCGGGCACCCATAGGGAGGAGGATCAGCGGGTGCACAGTCCGGGGCCATCCACCCCGGTGACTCTGGGAGTGTCCGGCCCATCTGAATCCCCTCCTCCTGTGACCTCAGCAGCTGCAGCTCCACAGGCCGAGGAGGCTGCCACTGCCACACGGCAGGACCCCGAAAGCAGACAGGAGCCCTTGAAGTCTCGGCCCTCCAGGGGACGCCCACCAAAGTCTTCACGGACAGAGCGACACAGTCAGCAGGCTGCCTCCACCTCCGCTGTGGATGTCCAGGGAGCACCAAGACATAGCGGCAGTGTTAGGAAAGTTAAGGAGAATCAGTTACACAGCCTCGGCAGGGGTGTTGATCACTTGTACACACTGTTCACTATTGTCAATAAACTCCCACAAATGTCTCCCTGCCTGTGTCTCCTTGTGCTGGTGAGCTGTGTTCCTGTCACTCAGGTGTGAAACCTTCCTGCACAAGATAAAGGCAGGTGTTTCAGTCCAGAGCCTATTCCCTGTGTCTGTGTGGCCATCAGACCAAAGTGATGGTCCAGCCTCGCACTCCCTGGACACATTACTGATACCTGCAGCTCAGTAGTGCTGGTCATTGCTGCCAGAATGTAGTGGGCAGGCACCACAGATTTCTCTCATACTCTCTGTGTGCTCTCAGCACCTTGAAGGTGGGGCTGGCCCCCTTCACACCAGCATCTGTGACCAGTGATGCTGTGCACCCACTGCTGATGGGGTCAGGTGCTGAAGGTGGACAAAGGATCAGATGCTTCTAAAGGTTCATGGCTGTGTCTCTGAGATGACCCTTGATCATGGAGCGCAAGTGAGGTGCCCTTAGACAGACAGGAGTCAGACATTCTCAGAGGCTGTGTGAAGATCTATGGAGTGTCCTCACTGTGTGTTGTCATCATCCTCCCATAATTGAGGGACTATTAGGGCCCCCACTGCATCTCTATGACAGGAGCGTTCACACAGGGGGTATTCCCGCTGTCATAAGCCAGACTGGAGTCAAACGTTCACAACTGTGATGTGAGGATCTATGGGGACACCTCACTGCTTGTCGTCATCATCCTCCACAAATCTAGCAGCTATGAGGGTCTCCCGAGGGCACCTGCCTCGTCTGGCCAGTGCGAGGGCCTCATCCCCGACATCGTCACCACCGAGGACCCCCTCACCCTCATCCCCATCGACATCCTCCTCATCGGAGGAGACGTGCAGCTCCTCCATCTCGTCCCCAGGCAGCTCCTCACACTGTTACAGCGCCAGGTTGTAAAGGGCGCAGCAGGCGATGATGATGTGTGACACCCTCTGTGGACTGTATTGCAGGGCTCCACCAGACCGGTCCAGGCACCGGAACCTCATCTTCAGCATCCCGATGGTTTGCTCCAAGTTGTGAGCTGCAGTATGAGCCTCATTATAGTGTCGCTCTGCTGCAGTCTGAGGCCTCCGCACGGGTGTCATCAGTCATGGCCTCTGTGGGTGGCCCTTGTCCCCGAGGAGACATCCCTGCAGCTTCTGTGGACCCTGGGAGACTGCAGGGATCTGTGACCGACTCAGGAAACTGTGTTCAGACCTGCAGGATGCATTTCTGGTGGTCGCACACCAGCTGCACATTCAGCAAATGGAAACCCTTGCGGTTGATGTAATCCACCGTGTGTTGCGATGGAGATCTGAGCACCACATGAGCGCAGTCAACCTTCACCTGTAGGAATCCCGAGATCTGGGCGAATCCAATGACTCTCGTATCCTCGCTGTCCCGCTCCCGAGTGAAATGCACAAAGTTGTGTTGCACTCGTAAAGGTGGCACCTGTGACCTCATGGGTGTATTTGTGGGTGGAGGCTTCTGAGATCCCACAGGGGTGACCTTTGGAGCCTTGAAAGGAGCCGCTGGCACAGGAATTGAGCGCCGCAGTCACTTTCACAGCCGCTGGCAGTGGAATGTTCCCTTGGTGCCAAGTCCTGCAGATGTGAGTGACCAGTTCCCTAGACATTCATAGTCTTCGGTGGCACTGGTTCTCGGTCATCTGCAGGAATGAAAGGCGACGTCTATAGACCTCGGGTGTCACTAGGCACCAGCCTACAACAGTTCACTGTGGCTCTTGGGCAATGTGTGTGGGAGCCCCAGCACCCCCCTTTCTTCCACCTGAGGTTGCTGCTCCTGCCTCTCTGCAGCCAGGCACCTCTGTCGCTCTCTCCTCTGTCGTCTTTGTGCTCTGTGAGGCCATCAGTTAGTTCACCAGGCTCCATGATCCTGATGTACTCCTCCTGCAGGATGTAAGAGAGAGACACGTGATTAGCATGGGTGTACTAAGAGCTTGGCAGCCCCTTAACGCTTCCCAGAGAGTGCTGGCCACCGCTTGGAAGCCAGAGATGAGTGCTCTGCATGGCTGCTCTGTTAGCCTGAAGCATGGGGGAGACGGGTCCAAACCGGGATGATGACATTGCAAGGGGCTGTGAGCACCTCCAGCAGTGACTGCTCCATGGCCACCTTCAGCAAGGAGACTGTACAATGTAGTCGTCCAACTGCTCTGCACTGAAGTGCTCATAAATTTGCAGTCTGTGCCGGTGGTGGGAGGAGGGTGGTGGTGGTGGGGAAGGGGCTGGGGGTGGTGGGGGGGGTGGGGGGGGGGGGGGTGGTGGTGGTGGTGGGGAAGGGGCCGGGGGGGGTGGGGGGGGGGGTGGGGGGCGCAATGGGAGGAGCTCTGGAGAACTTGGTGGAACTTTTCTGCCTCTGCATTGCCTGAGTAGGCAGATAAGCTGGGAGTCTGACCCCAATCATATCAATGTGTCCGTGCCTGAACTGTCTCAGTCGCAGAGGAAAAGTCACTATCTACAGGATTCCCTAATATGTGGCCACTTACCTCGCCCACCATACCTCTCACTGTATATTACACAGATAAATCACCCCCTCGCTGTATATTACACAGATAAATCACCCCCTCACTGTATATTACACAGATAAATCACCCCCTCACTGTATATTACACAGATAAATCACCCCCTCGCTGTATATTACACAGATAAATCACCCCCTCGCTGTATATTACACAGATAAATCACCCCCTCGCTGTATATTACACAGATAAATCACCCCCTCGCTGTATATTACACAGATAAATCATCCCCTCACTGTATATTACACAGATAAATCACCCCCTCGCTGTATATTACACAGATAAATCACCCCCTCGCTGTATATTACACAGATAAATCATCCCCTCACTGTATATTACACAGATAAATCACCCCCTCGCTGTATATTACACAGATAAATCACCTCTCACTGTATATTACACAGATAAATCACCCCCTCGCTGTATATTACACAGATAAATCACGCCTCACTGTATATTACACAGATAAATCACGCCTCACTGTATATTACACAGATAAATCACCCCCTCGCTGTATATTACACAGATAAATCACGCCTCACTGTATATTACACAGATAAATCATCCCCTCACTGTATATTACACAGATAAATCACGCCTCACTGTATATTACACAGATAAATCACCCCTCAATCTATATTACACAGATAAATCACCCCTCACTGTATATTACACATATAAATCACCACTCAATCTATATTACACAGATAAATCACCCCCTCACTGTATATTACACAGATAAATCACCCCTCAATCTATATTACACAGATAAATCACCCCCTCACTGTATATTACACAGATAAATCCACCCTCACTGTATATCACACAGATAAATCCCCCCTCATTGTATATTACACAGATAAATCCCCCCTCATTGCATGTTACACAGGTAAATCACCCCCTCACTGTATATTACACAGGTAAATCACCCCCTCACTGTATATTACACAGGGAAATCACCCCTCACTGTATATTAGACAGGTAAATCATCCCCTCACTGTATATTACACAGGTAAATCACCCCCTCACTATATATTACACAGGTAAATGCCCCCTCACTGTATATTACACAGGTAAATCCCACCTCACTGTATATTACACAGGTAAATCAACCCCTCACTGTATATTACACAGGTAAATCCCCCCTCACTGTATATTACACAGGTAAATCCCACCTCACTGTATATTACACAGGTAAATCCTCCCTCACTGTATATTAAACAGGTAAAACACTCCTCACTGTATATTACACAGGTAAATCTCCCCACACTGCAAATTACACAGGTAAATCACCCCCTCACTATATATTACACAGGTAAATCACCCCCTCACAGTATATTACACAGGTAAATCACCCCCTCACTGTATATTACACAGGTAAATCACCCCTCGCTGTATATTACACAGGGAAATCACCCCTCACTGTATATTACACAGGTAAATCCCCCCTCATTGCATGTTACACAGGTAAATCACCCCCTCACTGTATATTACACAGGTAAATCACACCCTCACTGTTTATTACACAGGTAAATCACCCCTCACTGTATATTACACAGGTAAATCACCCCCTCACTGTAGATTGCACAGGTAAATCACCCCGTCACTGTTTATTACACAGGTAAATCACCCCTCACTGTATATTACACTGGTAAATCCCCCCTCACTGTTTATTACACAGGTAAATCCCCCCTCACTGTTTATTACACAGGTAAAACACACCTCACTGTATATTACAATGGCAAATCCCACCTCACTGTATATTACACAGGTAAATCACCCCTCACTGTACTTTACACAGGTAAATCACCCCCTCACTGTATATTACACAGGTAAATCACCCCTCACTGTTTATTACACAGGTAAATCACCCCCTCGCTGTATATTACACAGATAAATCACCACTCATTGTATATTACACAGGCAAGTCACCCCCCTCACTGTATATTACACAGGTAAATCAACCCTCACTGTATATTACACAAGTAAATCACCCCCTTACTGTATATTACACAGGTAAATCACACCCTCACTGTATATTACACAGGTAAATCACCCCCTCACTGTATATTACACAGGTAAATCACCCCTCACTGTATATTACACAGGTAAATCACCCCTCACTGTATATTACACAGGTAAATCCCCCCTCACTGTATATTACACAGGTAAATCCCACCTCACTGTACATTACACAGGTAAATCACCCCCTCACTGTATATTACACAGGTAAATCCCCCCTCAACGTTTATTACACAGGAAAATATCCCCTCACTGTTTATTACACAGGAAAATGTCCCATCACTGTATATTACACAGGTAAATCACCTCTCACTGTATATTACACAGGTAAATCACCCCTCACTGTATATTACACAGGTAAATCACCCCTCTCTGTATATTACAAGGGTAAATCCCCCCTCATTGCATGTTACACAGGTAAATCACCACCTCACTTATTTACACAGGTAAATCACCAAGCTAACTTTTTATTACGCAGGTAAATCACCACTCACTGTATATTACACAGGTAAATCACCCCCCTCACTGCATATTACACAGGTAAACCCCCCTCACTGATTCTTACAGAGGAAAATCCCCACTCACTGTTTATTACACAGGTAAAACCCCCTCACTGTTTATTACAAAGGTAAAACACACCTCACTGTATATTACACAGGTAAATCCACACTCACTGTATAATACACAGGTAAATCCCCCCTCACTGTATATTACACAGGTAAATCCCACCTCACTGTATATTACACAAGTAAATCAACCCCTCACTGTATATTACACAGGTAAATCCCCCCTCACTGTATATTACACAGGTAAATCCCACCTCACTGTATATTATACAGGTAAATCCGCCCTCACTGTATATTAAACAGGTAAAACACTCCTCACTGTACAATGCACAGATAAATCTCCCCACACTGTATATTACACAGGTAAATCACCCCCCACTGTATATTACACAGGTAAATCACCACCTCACTGTATATTACACAGGTAAATCACCCCCTCACTGTATATTACACAGGTAAATCACCCCCTCACTGCATATTACACAGGTAAATCACCCCCTCACTATATATTACACAGATAAATCACACCCTCACTGTATATTACACAGGTAAATCACCCCCTCACTGTATATTACACAGGTAAATCACCCCTCGCTGTATATTACACAGGTAAATCGCCCCTCACTGTATATTACACAGGTAAATCCCCCCTCATTGCATGTTACACAGGTAAATCACCCCCTCACTGAATATTACACAGGTAAATCACACCCTCACTGTTTATTACACAGGTAAATCACCCCTCACTGTATATTACACAGTTAAATCACCCCCTCACTGTATATTTCACAGGTAAATAACCCCCTCACTGTTTATTACACAGGTAAATCACCCCCTCACTGTATATTACACAGGTAAACCCCCCTCACTGTATCTTACAGAGGATATTCCCCACTCACTGTTTATTATACAGGTAAATCCCCCCTCACTGTATATTACACAGGTAAACCCCACCTCACTGTATATTACACAGGTAAATCAACCCCTCACTGTATATTACACTGGTAAATCACCCCCTCACTGTCTATTACACAGGTAAATCACCCCTCACTGTACTTTACACAGGTAAATCACCCCCACACTGTATATTACACAGATAAATCAACACTACACTGTATATTACACAGGTAAATCACTCCTCACTGTATATTACACAGGTAAATCAAACCCTCACTGTATATTACACAGATAAATCACTCACTCACTGTACATTACACACATAAATCCCACTTCACTGTATATTACGCAGGTAAATCCCCCCTCACTGTATATTACACAGGTAAATCCCCCCTCAATGTATATTACACAGGTAAATCACGCCTCACTGTATATTACATAGGTAAATCACACCCTCACTTTATATTACACAGGTAATTCCCCCCCCCCCCACTGTATCTTAAAGAGGAAAATCACCCCTCACTGTATATTACACAGGTAAAATCCCCCCTCTCCGTATATTACACAGGTAAATCACACCCTCACTGTATATTACACAGGTAAATCCCCCCCTCACTTTATATTACACAGGTAAATCACTCACTCACTGTATATTACACAAGTAAATCCCCCTTCAGTCTATATTATACAGGTAAATCACCCCTCACTGTATATTACACAGGTAAGTCCCCCCTCACTGTATACTACACAGGTAAATCACACCCAACCTGTATATTATACAGGTAAATCACCCACTCACTGTATATTACACAGATAAAACAACCCCTCACTGTATATTACACAGGTAAATACCCACTCACTGTATCTTGTACAGGTAAATCCCCCCACACTTTATATTACACAGGTAAATCACCCCCTCACTGTATATTACACAGGTAAATCCCCCCCTTACTCTATATTACACAGGTAAATCCCACCTCACTGTATATTACACAGGTAAATCACCCCTCACTGTATCTTACAAAGGTAAATCCCCTCTCACTGTATATTACACAGGTAAATCACCTCTTACTGTATATTACACAGGTAAATCCCCCCCTCACTGTAAATTACACAGGTAAATCGCACCTCACTGTATATTACACAGGTAAATCCCCCCTCACTGTATATTACACACGTAAAACACTCCTCACTGTATATTACACATGTAAATCACACCCTCACTGTATATTACACAGATAAATCACTCACTCACTGTATATTACAAAAGTAAATCCCCCTTCAGTCTATATTATACAGGTAAATCACCCCTCACTGTATATTACACAGGTAAGTCCCCCCTCACTGTGCACTACACAGGTAAATCACACGCAAACTGTATATTATAAAGGTAAAGCAGCCCCTGACTGAATATTACACAGGTAAATCACCCCCGCACTGTATATTACACAGATAAATCAACACTACACTGTATATTACACAGTTAAATCACTCCTTACTGTATATTACACAGGTAAATCCCCCCTTACTGTATATTCCACAGGTAAATCACCCCCTCACTGTATATTACACCGAGAAATCTCAACCGCACTGTATATTACAAAGGTAAATCACTCCTCACTGTATATTACACAGGTGAATCACTCCTCGCTGTATATTACACAGGTAAATCCCCCCTCACTGTATATTACACAGGTAAATCACGCCCTCACTGTACATTACACAGGTAAATCACCCCTCACTGTATATTACACAGGTAAATCAACCCCTCACTTTAAATTACACAGGTAAATCACCCCTCACTGTATATTACACAGGTAAATCCCCCCTCACTGTTTATTACACAGGTAAAACACTCCTCACTGAATATTACACAGTTAAATCACTCCTCACTGTATATTACACAGGTAAATCACCCCCGCACTGTATATTACACAGATAAATCAACACTACACTGTATATTACACAGGAAAATCACTCCTCACTGTATATTACACAGGTAAATCAAACCCTCACTGTATATTACACAGATAAATCACTCACTCACTGTATATTACACACGTAAATCCCACTTCACTGTATATTACGCAGGTAAATCCCCCCCCACTGTATATTACACTGGTAAATCCCCCCTCACTGTATATTACACAGGTAAATCACGCGTCACTGTATATTACACAGGTAAATCACCCCCTCACTGTAAATTACACAGGTAAAGCACCCATCACTGTATATTACACAGGTAAATCACCCCCTAAATTTAAATTACACAGGGAAATCACCCCTCACTGTATATTACACAGGTAAATCCCCCCTCACTCTTTATTACACAGGTAAATCACTCCTCACTGTATATTACACAGGTAAATCACCCCCACACTGTATATTACACAGATAAATCAACACTACACTGTATATTACACAGGTAAATCAAACCCTCACTGTATATTACACAGATAAATCACTCACTCACTGTATATTACACACGTAAATCCCACTTCACTGTATATTACGCAGGTAAAATCACCCCTCTCTGTATATTACACAGGTAAATCACACCCTCACTGTATATTACACAGGTAAATCCCCCCCTCACTTTATATTACACAGGTAAATCACTCACTCACTGTATATTACACAAGTAAATCCCCCTTCAGTCTATATTATACAGGTAAATCACCCCTCACTGTATATTACACAGGTAAGTCCCCCCTCACTGTATACTACACAGGTAAATCACACCCAAACTGTATATTATACAGGTAAATCACCCACTCACTGTATATTACACAGATAAAACAACCCCTCACTGTATATTACACAGGTAAATACCCACTCACTGTATCTTGCACAGGTAAATCCCCCCACACTTTATATTACACAGGTAAATCACCCCCTCACTGTATATTACACAGGTAAATCCCCCCCTTACTCTATATTACACAGGTAAATCCCACCTCACTGTATATTACACAGGTAAATCCCACCTCACTGTATATTACACAGGTAAATCACCCCTCACTGTATCTTACACAGGTAAATCCCCTCTCATTGTATATTACACAGGTAAATCACCTCTCACTGTATATTACACAGGTAAATCCCCCCTCACTGTATATTACACAGGTAAATCCCACTTCACTGTATATTACACAGGTAAATCCCCCCTCACTGTATATTACACACGTAAAACACACCTCACTGTATATTACACAGGTAAATCCCCCCACACTGTATATTACACAGGCAAATCCCACCTCACTGTATATTACACAGGTAAATCTCCCCTGACTGTATACTACATAGGTAAATCCCCCCTCATTGTTTATAACACAGGAAAATCCCCCCTCACTGTATATTAAAAAAAGTAAAATCCCCCCTCACTGCACACTACACAGGTAAATCACACCCAAACTGTATATTACACAGGTAAATCATCCCCGCACTGTATATTACACAGATAAATCAACACTACACTGTATATTACACAGTTAAATCACTCCTTACTGTATATTACACAGGTAAATCCGCCCTCACTGTATATTACACAGGTAAATCACCCCTCGCTGTATATTACACAGAAAAATCACCCCCTCACTGTATATTACACAGGTGAATTACCCCCTCACTGTAAATTACACAGGTAAATCACCCCTCTCTGTATATTACACAGGAAAATCCCACCTCACTGTATATTACGCAGGTAAATCCCCCCTCACTGTATATTACACACGTAAAACACTCCTCACTGTATATTACACAGGTAAATCACACCCTCACTCTATATTACACAGATAAATCACTCACTCACTGTATATTACAAAAGTAAATCCCCCTTCAGTCTATACTATACAGGTAAATCACCCCTCACTGTATATTACACAGGTAAGTCCCCCCTTCACTGTGCACTACACAGGTAAATCACACGCAAACTGTATATTATAAAGGTAAAGCAGCCCCTCACTGTATATTACACAGGTAAATCACCCCCGCATTGTATATTACACAGATAAATCAACACTACACTGTATATTACACAGTTAAATCACTCCTTACTGTATATTACACAGGAAAATCCCCCCTTACTGTATATTCCACAGGTAAATCACCCCCTCACTGTATATTACACAGAGAAATCTCAACCGCACTGTATATTACAAAGGTAAATCACTCCTCACTGTATATTACACAGGTGAATCACTCCTCGCTGTATATTACACAGGTAAATCCCCCCTCACTGTATATTACACAGGTAAATCACGCCCTCACTGTACATTACACAAGTAAATCACCCCTCACTGTATATTACACAGGTAAATCACCCCCTCACTTTAAATTACACAGGTAAATCACCCCTCACTGTATATTACACAGGTAAATCCCCCCTCACTGTTTATTACACAGGTAAATCACCCCCGCACTGTATATTACAGAGATAAATCAACACTACACTGTATATTACACAGGAAAATCACTCCTCACTGTATATTACACAGGAAAATCCCACTTCACTGTATATTACACAGGAAAATCCCCCCTCACTGCATATTACACAGGTAAATCACCCCATCACTGTATCTTACAGAGGAAAATACCCCCTCACTGTTTATTACACAGGAAAATACCCCTGACTGTATATTACGCACGTAAAATCCCCCCTCTCTGTATATTACACAGGTAAATCACACCCTCACTGTATATTACACAGGTAAATCACTCACTCACTGTATATTACACAAGTAAATCCCCCTTCAGTCTATATTATACAGGTAAATCACCCCTCACTGTATATTACACAGATAAGTCCCCCCTCACTGTATACTACACAGGTAAATCACACCCAAACTGTATATTATACAGGTAAATCACCCCCTCACTGTATATTACACAGGTAAATCAGCCCCTCACTGTATATTACCCAGATAAAACAACACTACACTGTATATGACACAGGTAAATCACTCCTTACTGTATATTACGCAGATAAATCCCCCCTTACTGTATATTCCACAGGTAAATCACCCCCTCACTGTATATTACACAGAGAAATCACAACCTTACTGTATATTACACAGGTAAATCACTCCTCGCTGTATATTACACAGAAAAATCAACCCCTCACTGTATATTACACAGTTAAATCACCCCCTCACTGTAAATTACACAGGTAAATCATCCCTCACTGTATATTACGCAGGTAAATCCTCCTTCACTGTATATTACACAGGTAAATCACCCCCTCACTGTAAATTACACAGGTAAATCACCCCCTACTGTATATTACACAGGTAAATCACCACCTCACTGTATATTACACAGGAAAATCACCCCCTCACTGTAAATTACACAGGTAAATCACCCCTCACTGTATATTACACAGGTAAAATCCCCCCTCTCTGTATATTGCACAGGTAAATCACACCCTCACTGTATATTACACAGGTAAATCACTCACTCACTGTATATTACACAGGTAAATCCCCCTTCAGTCTATATTATACAGGTAAATCACCCCTCACTGTATATTACACAGATAAGTCCCCCCTCACTGTATACTAAACAGGAAAATCACACCCAAACTGTATATTATACAGGTAAATCACCCCCTCACTGTATATTACACAGGTAAATCACCCCCTCACTGTAAATTACACAGGTAAATCACCCCTCACTCTATATTACACAGGTAAGTCCCCCCTCACTGTAAACTACACAGGTAAATCACACCCAAACTGTATATTATACAGGTCAATCACCCACTCACTGTATATTACACAGATAAATCAACCCCTCACTGTATATTACAGAGGTAAATCCTACACCGCTCACTGTCTATTACACAGGTAAATATCCACTCACTGTATCTTGCACAGGTAAATCCCCCCTCACTGTTTATTACACAGGTAAATCACTCCTCACTGTATATTACACAAATAAATCCCCCCTTACTGTATATTACACAGGTAAATCACCCCTCACTGTAAATTACACAGGTAAATCACCCCCGCACTGTATATTACACAGATAAATCAACACTACAATGTATATTACACAGGTAAATCACTCCTCACTGTGTATTACACAGGTAAATCACACCCTCACTGTATATTACACAGGTAAATCACCCCCGCACTGTATATTACCCAGATAAATCAACACTACACTGTATATTACAAAGGTAAATCACTCCTCACTGTATATTACACAGGTAAATCACACCCTCACTGTATATTACACAGTTAAATCACTCACTCACTGTATATTACACAGGTACATCCCACTTCACTGTATATTACACAGGTAAATCCCCCCTCACTGTATATTACACAGGTAAATCCCCCCTCTCTGTATATTACACAGGTAAATCTCTCCTCACTGTATATTACACAGGTAAATCCCACCTCACTGTATATTACACAGGTAAATCGCCCTCACTGTATATTACACACGTAAAACACTCCTCATTGTATATTACACAGGTAAATCCCCCCACACTGTATATTACACAGGTAAATCAACACTCACTCTATTTTACACAGGTAACCCACCCCCTCACTGTATATTACACAGGTAAATTCCACCTCACTCTATATTACACAGGTAAATCACCGATCACTGTATATTACACAGGTAAATCCCGCCTCACTGTTTATAACACAGGAAAATCCCCCCTCACTGTATATTAAACAGGTAAAATCCCCCCTCACTGTATATTACACTGGTAAATCACACCTTCACTGTATATTACACAGGTAAATCACTCACGCACTGTATATTACACAGGAAAATCCCACTTCACTGTATATTACACAGGTAAATCCCCCCTCACTGTATCTTACAGAGGAAAATACCCCCTCACTGTTTATTACACAGGAAAATCCCCCCTCACTGTATATTACGGAGGTAAAATCCTCCCTCTCTGTATATTACACAGGTAAATCACACCCTCACTGTATATTACACAGGTAAATCACTCACTCACTGTATATTACACAAGTAAATCCCCCTTCAGTCTATATTATACAGATAAATCACCCCTCACTGTATAGTACACAGATAAGTCCCCCCTCACTGTATACTACACAGGTAAATCACACCCAAACTGTATATTATACAGGTAAATCACCCCCTCACTGTATATTACAGAGGTAAATCACCCCCGCACTGTATATTACACAGATAAACCATCACTACACTGTATATTACACAGGTAAATCACTCCTTACTGTATATTACACAGGTAAATCCCACCTTACTGTATATTTCACAGTTAAATCACCCCCTCACTGTATATTACACAGAGAAATCACAACCTTACTCTATATTACACAGGTAAATCACTCCTCACTGTATATTACACAGGTAAATCACTCCTTGCTGTATATTACACAGAAAAATCAACCCCTCACTGTATATTACACAGGTAAATCACCCCCTCACTGTAAATTACACAGGTAAATCATCCCTCACTGTATATTACGCAGCTAAATCCCCCCTCACTGTATATTACACAGGTAAATCACCCCCTCACTGTAGATTACACAGGTAAATCACCCCCCACTGTATATTACACAGGTAAATCACCCCCTCACTGTATATTACACAGGAAAACCCCCCCCTACTGTAAATTACACAGTTATATCACCCCTCACTGTATATTACACAGGTAAATCACTCACTCACTGTATATTACACAGGTAAATCCCCCTTCAGTCTATATTATACAGGTAAATCACCCCTCACTGTATATTACACAGATAAGTGCCCCCTCACTGTATACTACACAGGAGAATCACACCCAAACTGTATATTATACAGGTAAATCACCCCCTCACTGTATATTACACAGGTAAATCACCCCCTCACTGTAAATTACACAGGTAAATCAACCCTCACTCTATATTACACAGGTAAGTCCCCCCTCACTGTAAACTACACAGGTAAATCACACCCAAATTGTATATTATACAGGTCAATCACCCACTCACTGTATATTACACAGATAAATCAACCCCTCACTGTATATTACAGAGGTAAATCCTACACCACTCACTGTATATTACACAGGTAAATATCCACTCACTGTATATTGCACAGGTAAAACCCCCCTCACTGTTTATTACACAGGTAAATCACTCCTCACTGTATATTACACAAATAAATCCCCCCCTTACTGTATATTACACAGGTAAATCACCCCTCACTGTAAATTACACAGGTAAATCACCCCCGCACTGTATATTACACAGATAAATCAACACTACAATGCATATTACACAGGTAAATCACTCCTCACTGTGTATTACACAGGTAAATCACACCCTCACTGTATATTACACAGGTAAATCACCCCTCACTGTATATTACACAGGTAAATCACCCCTCACTGTATATTACAATGGTAAATCCCCCCTCATTGCATGTTACACAGTTAAGTCACACCCTCACTGTATTTACACAGGTAAATCACCCCCTCACTTTTTATTACACAGGTAAATCACCCCTCACTTTATATTACACAGGTAAATCACCCCCTCACTGTATATTACAGAGGTAAATCACCCCCTAACTGTATATTACACAGGTAAACCCCCCTCACTGTATCTTACAGAGGAAAATTCCCCCTCACTGTTTATTACACAGGTAAATCCCCCCTCACAGTTATTAAACAGGTAAAACAGACCTCACTGTATATTACACAGGCAAATCCCACATCGTTGTATATTACACAGGTAAATCCCACCTCACTGTATATTACACAGGTCAACCCCACCTTACTGTATATTACACAGGTAAATCAACCCCTCACTGTATATTACACAGGTAAATCACCCCCTTACTGTATATTACACAGGTAAATCCCCCCTCATTGCATGTTACACAGGTAAATCACCCCCTCACTGTATATTACACAGGTAAATCAGCCCTCACTGTATATTACACAGGTAAATAACCCCCTCACTGTATATTACACAGGTAAATCAACCTCTCATTGTATATTACACAGGCAAATCACCCCTCACTGTATATTACACAGGTAAATCAACCCTCACTGTATAAGACACAGGTAAATCACCCCTCATTGAATGTTACACAGGTAAATCACCCCCTCAGTGTATATTACACAGGTAAATAAACCCCTCACTGTATATTACACAGGTAAATCACCCCCTCACTGTATATTACACAGGTAAATCACCCCCTCACTGTATATTACACAGGTAAACCCCCCTCACTGTATCTTACAGAGGAAAATCCCCCCTCACTGTTTATTACACAGGTAAATCCCCCCTCACTGTTTATTACACAGGTAAAACACACCTCATTGTATATTACACAGGCAAATCCCCCCTCACTGTATATTACACAGGTAAACCCCACCTCACAGTATATTACACAGGTAAATCAACCCCTCACTGTATATCACTCAGGAAAATCCCCCCTGACTGTTTATTACACAGGAAAATCCCCCCTCACTGTTTATTACACAGGAAAATCCCCACTCACTGTATATTACACAGGTAAATCACCTCTCACTGTATATTACACAGGTAAATCCCCCCCTCACTGTATATTACACAGGAAAATCCCACCTCACTGTATATTACACTGGTAAATCCCCCCTCACTGTATATTACACACCTAAAACACTCCTCACTGTATATTACACGGGTAAATCCCCCCACACTGTATATTACACAGGCAAATCCCACCTCAATGTATATTACACAGGTAAATCCCCCCCTTACTCTATATTACACAGGTAAATCCCACCTCACTGTATATTACACAGGTAAATCCCACCTCACTGTATATTACACAGGTAAATCACCCCTCACTGTATATTACACAGGTAAATCCCCCCCTCACTGTTTATAACACATCAAAATCCCCCCTCACTGTATATTAAACAAGTAAAATCCCCCATCACTGTATATTACAGTGGTAAATCACACCCTCACTGTATATTACACAGGAAAATCACTCACTCACTGTATATTACACATGAAAATCCCACTTCACTGTAAATTACACAGGTACATCCCCCCTCACTGTATATTACACAGATAAATCACCCCCTCACTGTATCTTACAGAGGAAAATCCCCCCACACTTTTTATTACACAGGGAAATCCCCCCTCACTGTATATTACACAGTAAAATCCCCCCTCTCTGTATATTACTCAGGTAAATCACACCCTCACTGTATATTACACAGGTAAGTCACTCACTCACTATATATTACACAAGTAAATCCCCCTTCAGTCTATATTATACAGGTAAACCACCCCTCACTGTATATTACACAGGAAAGTCCCCCCTCACTGTAGACTACACAGGTAAATCACACCCAAACTGTATATTATACAGGTAAAGCATCCCCTCACTGTATATTACACAGGTAAATCACCCCCGCACTGTATATTACACAGATAAATCAACACTACACTGTATATTACACAGGTAAATCACTCCTTACTGTATATTACACAGGTAAATCCCCCCTTACTGTATATTCCACAGGCAAATCACCCACTCACTGTTTATTACACAGAGAAATCTCAACCGCACTGTATATTACAAAGGTAAATCACTCCTCACTGTATATTACACAGGTAAATCACCCCTCGCTGTATATTACACAGAAAAATCACCCCCTCACTGTATATTACACAGGTAAATCACCCCCTCACTGTAAATTACACAGGTAACTCACCCCTCACTGTATATTACACAGGTAAATCCCCCCTCACTGTATATTACACAGGTAAATCACCACCTCACTGTAAATTACACAGGTAAATCACCCCTCACTGTATATTACACAGGTAAATCACCCCTCACTTTAAATTACACTGGTAAATCACCCCTCACTGTATATTACACAGGTAAATCCCCCCTCACTGTTTATTACACAGGTAAAACACTCCTCACTGAATATTACACAGGTAAATCACTCCTCACTGTATATTACACAGGTAAATAACCCCCGCACTGTATATTACACAGATAAATCAACACTACACTGTATATTACACAGATAAATCACTCACTCACTGTATATTACACACGTAAATCCCACTTCACTTTATATTACGCAGGTAAATCCCCCCTCACTGTATATTACACAGGTAAATCCCCCCTCACTGTATATTACACAGGTAAATCACGCCTCACTGTATATTACACAGGTAAATCACACCCTCACTTTATATTACACAGGAAAATCACCCCCCCCCCACTGTATCTTACAGAGGAAAATCCCCCCCCCCACTGTTTATTACACAGGTAAATCACCCCTCACTGTATATTACACAGGTAAATCCCCCCTCACTGTATATTAGACAGGTAAATCATCACCTCACTGTAAATTACACAGGTAAATCACCCCTCACTGTATATTACACAGGTAAATCCCCCCCTCACTTTAAATTACACAGGTAAATCACCCCTCACTGTATATCACACAGGTAAATCACCCCTTACTGTTTATTACACAGGTAAAACACTCCTCACTGAATATTACCCAGGTAAATCACTCCTCACTGTATATTACACAGGTAAATCACCCCCGCACTGTATATTACACAGATAAATCAACACTACACTGTATATTACACAGGTAAATCACTCCTCACTGTATATTACACAGGTATATCAAACCCTCACTGTATATTACACAGATAAATCACTCACTCACTGTATATTACACACGTAAATCCCACTTCACTTTATATTACGCAGGCAAATCCCCCCTCACTGTATATTATGCAGGTAAATCCCCCCTCACTGTATATTACACAGGTAAATCACGCCTCACTGTATAATACACAGGTAAATCACAGCTTCACTTTATATTACACAGGAAAATCATCCCCCCGCACTGTATCTAACAGAGGAAAATCCCCCCTCACTGTTTATTACACAGGAAAATCAGCCCTCACTGTATATTACACAGGTAAAATCCCCCCTCTCTGTATATTACACAGGTAAATCACACCCTCACTGTATATTACACAGATAAATCCGCCCCTCACTTTATATTACACAGGTAAATCACTCACTCACTGTATATTACAAAAGTAAATCCCCCTTCAGTCTATATTATACAGGTAAATCACCCCTCACTGTATATTACACAGGTAAGTCTCCCCTCACTGTATACTACACAGGTGAATCACACCCAAACTGTATATTATACAGGTAAATCACCCACTCACTGTATATTACACAGGTAAATCCTACACCCCTCAATGTATATTACACAGGTAAATACCCACTCACTGTATCTTGCACAGGTAAATCCCCCCTCGCTCTATATTACACAGGTAAATCACACCCTCACTTTATATTACACAGGTAAATCACTCACACACTATATATTACACAAGTAAATCCCCCTTCAGTCTATATTATACAGGTAAATCACCCCTCACTGTATATTACACAGGTAAGTCCCCCCTCAATGTACACTATACAGGTAAATCACACCCAAACTGTATATTATACAGGTAAAGCAGCCCCTCACTGTATATTACACAGGTAAATCACTCCTTACTGTATATTACACAGGTAAATCCCCCCTTACTGTATATTCCACAGGCAAATCACCCCCTCACTGTATATTACACAGAGAAATCTCAACCGCACTGTGTATTACAAAGGTAAATCACTCCTCACTGTATATTACACAGGTAACTCACCGCTCGCTGTATATTACACAGAAAAATCACCCCCTCACTGTATATTACACAGGGAAATCACCCCCTCACTCTAAATTACACAGGTAAATCACCCCTCACTGTATATTACACAGGTAAATCACCCCTCACTGTATATTACACAGGTAAATCACCACCTCACTGTAAATTACACAGGTAAATCACCCCTCACTGTATATTACGCAGGTAAATCACCCCCTCACTTTAAATTACACAGGTAAATCACCCCTCACTGTATATTACACAGGTAAATCCCCCCTCACTCTTTATTACACAGGTAAAACACTCCTCACTGAATATTACACAGGTAAATCACTCCTCACTGTATATTACACAGGTAAATCACCCCCGCACTGTATATTACACAGATAAATCAACACTACACTGTATATTACACAGGTAAATCACTCCTCACTGTATATTACACAGGTAAATCAAACCCTCACTGTATATTACACAGATAAATCACTCACTCACTGTATATTACATACGTAAATCCCACTTCACTGTATATTACACAGGTAAATCCCCCCTCACTGTATATTACACAGGTAAATCCCCCCTCACTGTATATTACACCGGTAAATCACGCCTCACTGTATATTACACAGGTAAATCACACCCTCACTTTATATTACACAGGAAAATCAGCCCCCCCACCCCCACTGTATCTTACAGAGGAAAATCCCCCCTCACTGTTTATTACACAGGAAAATCACGCCTCACTGTATATTACACAGGTAAATCACACCCTCACTTTATATTACGCAGGAAAATCACCCCCCCCCCCACTGTATCTTACAGAGGAAAATCCCCTCCCCCAATGTTTATTACACAGGAAAATCACCCCTCACTGTTTATTACACAGGTAAAATCCCCCCTCACTGTAAATTACACAGGTAAATCACCCTCACTGTATATTACACAGGTAAATCCCCCCTCACTGTATATTACACAGGTAAATCACCACCTCACTGTAAATTACACAGGTAAATCACCCCTCACTGTATATTACACAGGTAAATCCCCCCCTCACTTTAAATTACACAGGTAAATCACCCCTCACTGTATATTACACAGGTAAATCCCCCCTCACTGTTTATTACACAGGTAAAACACTCCTCACTGAATATTACACAGGTAAATCACTCCTCAATGTATATTACACAGGTAAATCACCCCCGCACTGTATATTACACAGATAAATCCACACTACACTGTATATTACACAGGTAAATCACTCCTCACTGTATATTACACAGGTAAATCCCACCTTACTGTATATTTCACAGTTAAATCACCCCCTCACTGTATATTACACAGAGAAATCACTCACTCACTGTATATTACACACGTAAATCGCACTTCACTTTATATTACGCAGGTAAATCCCCCCTCACTGTATATTATGCAGGTAAATCCCCCCTCACTGTATATTACAAAGGTAAATCACGCCTCACTGTATATTACACAGGTAAATCACACCTTCACTTTATATTACACAGGAAAATCATCCCCCCCACTGTATCTTACAGAGGAAAATCCCCCCTCACTGTTTATTACACAGGAAAATCACCCCTCACTGTATATTACACAGGTAAAATCCTCCCTCTCTGTATATTACACAGGTAAATCACACCCTCACTGTATATTACACAGATAAATCCGCCCCTCACTTTATATTACACAGGTAAATCACTCACTCACTGTATATGACACAAGTATATCCCCCTTCAGTCTATATTATACAGGTAAATCACCCATCACTGTATATTACACAGGTAAGTCTCCCCTCACTGTATACTACACAGGTGAATCACACCCAAACTGTATATTATACAGGTAAATCACCCACTCACTGTATATTACACAGGTAAATCCTACACCCCTCACTGTATATTACACAGGTAAATACCCACTCACTGTATCTTGCACAGGTAAATTCCCCCTCACTGTATATTACACAGGTAAATCACACCCTCACTCTATATTACACAGGTAAATCACTCGCACACTATATATTACACAAGTAAATCCCCCTTCAGTCTATATTATACAGGTAAATCACCCCTCACTGTATATTACACAGGTAAGTCCCCCCTCACTGTACACTACACAGGTAAATCACACCCAAACTGTATATTATACAGGTAAAGCAGCCCCTCACTGTATATTACACAGGTAAATCACTCCTTACTGTATATTACACAGGTAAATCCCCCCTTACTGTATATTCCACAGGCAAATCAACCTCTCACTGTATATTACACAGAGAAATCTCAACCGCACTGTGTATTACAAAGGTAAATCACTCCTCACTGTATATTACACAGGTAACTCACCCCTCGCTGTATATTACACAGAAAAATCACCCCCTCACTGTATATTACACAGGTAAATCACCCCCTCAATCTAAATTACACAGGTAAATCAGCCCTCACTGTATATTACACAGGTAAATCCCCCCTCACTGTATATTACACAGGTAAATCACCACCTCACTGTAAATTACACAGGTAAATCACCCCTCACTGTATATTACACAGGTCAATCACCCCCTCACTTTAAATTACACAGGTAAATCCCCCCTCACTGTTTATTACACAGGTAAAACACTCCTCACTGAATATTACACAGGTAAATCACTCCTCACTGTATATTACACAGGTAAATCACCCCCGCACTGTATATTACACAGATAAATCAACACTACACTGTATATTACACAGGTAAATCACTCCTCACTGTATATTACACAGGTAAATCAAACCCTCACTGTATATTACACAGATAAATCACTCACTCACTGTATATTACACATGTAAATCCCACTTCACTGTTTATTACACAGGTAAATCCCCCCTCACTGTATATTACACAGGTAAATCACGCCTCACTGTATATTACACAGGTAAATCACACCTTCACTTTATATTACACAGGAAAATCATCCCCCCCCCACTGTATCTTACAGAGGAAAATCCCCCCTCACTGTTTATTACACAGGAAAATCACCCCTCACTGTATATTACACAGGTAAAATCCCCCCTCTCTGTATATTACACAGGTAAATCACACCCTCACTGTATATTACACAGATAAATCCGCCCCTCACTTTATATTACACAGGTAAATCACTCACTCACTGTATATTACACAAGTAAATCCCCCTTCAGTCTATATTATACAGGTAAATCACCCCTCACTGTATATTACACAGGTAAGTCTCCCCTCATTGTATACTACACAGGTGAATCACACCCAAACTGTATATTATACAGGTAAATCACCCACTCACTGTATATTACACAGGTAAATCCTACACCCCTCACTGTATATTACACAGGTAAATACCCACTCACTGTATCTTGCACAGGTAAATCCCCCCTCACTGTATATTACACAGGTAAATCACACCCTCACTCTATATTACACAAGTAAATCACTCGCACACTATATATTACACAAGTAAATCCCCCTTCAGTCTATATTATACAGGTAAATCACCCCTCACTGTATATTACACATGTAAGTCCCCCCTCACTGTACACTACACAGGTAAATCACACCCAAACTGTATATTATACAGGTAAAGCAGCCCCTCACTGTATATTACACAGGTAAATCACTCCTTACTGTATATTACACAGGTAAATCCCCCCTTACTGTATATTCCACAGGCAAATCACCCCCTCACTGTATATTACACAGAGAAATCTCAACCGCACTGTGTATTACAAAGGTAAATCACTCCTCACTGTATATTACACAGGTAACTCACCCCTCGCTGTATATTCCACAGAAAAATCACCCCCTCACTGTATATTACACAGGTAAATCACCCCCTCACTCTAAATTACACAGGTAAATCACCCATCACTGTATATTACACAGGTAAATCCCACCTCACTGTATATTACACAGGTAAATCACCACCTCACTGTAAATTACACAGGTAAATCACCCCTCACTGTATATTACACAGGTAAATCACCCCCTCACTTTAAATTACACAGGTAAATCACCCCTCACTGTATATTACACAGGTAAATCACCCCTCACTGTTTATTACACAGGTAAAACACTCCTCACTGAATATTACACAGGTAAATCACTCCTCACTGTATATTACACAGGTAAATTACCCCCGCACTGTATATTACACAGATAAATCAACACTACACTGTATATTACACAGGTAAATCACTCCTCACTGTATATTACACAGATAAATCCGCCCCTCACTTGATATTACACAGGTAAATCACTCACTCACTGTATATTACAAAAGTAAATCCCCCTTCAGTCTATATTATACAGGTAAATCACACCTCACTGTATATTACACAGGTAAGTCTCCCCTCACTGTATACTACACAGGTGAATCACACCCAAACTGTATATTATATAGGTAAATCACCCACTCACTATATTACACAGGTAAATCCTACACCCCTCAATGTATATTACACAGGTAAATACCCACTCACTGTATCTTGCACAGGTAAATCACCCCTCACTGTATATTACACAGGTAAATCACACCCTCACTTTATATTACACAGGTAAATACCCACTCACTGTATCTTGCACAGGTAAATCCCCCCTCACTGTATATTACACAGGTAAATCACACCCTCACTTTATATTACACAGGTAAATCACTCGCACACTATATATTACACAAGTAAATCCCCCTTCAGTCTATATTATACAGGTAAATCACCCCTCACTGTATATTACACAGGTAAGTCCCCCCTCACTGTACACTATACAGGTAAATCACACCCAAACTGTATATTATACAGGTAAAGCAGCCCCTCACTGTATATTACACAGGTAAATTACTCCTTACTGTATATTACACAGGTAAATCCCCCCTTACTGTATATTCCACAGGCAAATCACCCCCTCACTGTATATTACACAGAGAAATCTCAACCGCACTGTGTATTACAAAGGTAAATCACTCCTCACTGTATATTACACAGGTAACCACACCCTCGCTGTATATTACACAGAAAAATCACCCCCTCACTGTATAATACACAGGTAAATCACCCCCTCACTCTAAATTACACAGGTAAATCACCCCTCACTGTATATTACACAGGTAAATCCCACCTCACTGTATATTACACAGGTAAATCACCACCTCACTGTAAATTACACAGGTAAATCACCCCTCACTGTATATTACACAGGTAAATCAACCCCTCACTTTAAATTACACAGGTAAATCACCCCTCACTGTATATTACACAGGTAAATCCCCCCTCACTGTTTATTACACAGGTAAAACACTCCTCACTGAATATTACACAGGTAAATCACTCCTCACTGTATATTACACAGGTAAATCACCCCCGCACTGTATATTACACAGATAAATCAACACTACACTGTATAATTACACAGGTAAATCACTCCTCACTGTATATTACACAGGTAAAAGCAAACCCTCACTGTATATTACACAGATAATCACTCACTCACTGTATATTACACACGTAAATCCCACTCACTGTATATTACACAGGTAAATCCCCCCTCACAGTATATTACACAGGTAAATCCCCCTCACTGTATATTACACAGGTAAATCACGCCTCACTGTATATTACACAGGTAAATCACACCTTCACTTTATATTACACAGGAAAATCATCCCCCCCCACTGTATCTTACAGAGGAAAATCCCCCCTCACTGTTTATATCACAGGAAAAATCACCCCTCACTGTATATTTACACAGGTAAAATCCCCCCTCTCTGTATATTACACAGTAAATCACACCCTCACTGTATATTACACAGATAAATCGCCCCTCACTTTATATTACACAGGTAAATCGCTCACTCACTGTATATTACACAAGTAAATCCCCCTTCAGTCTATATTATACAGGTAAATCACCCCTCACTGTATATTACACAGGTAAGTCTCCCCTCACTGTATACTACACAGGTGAATCACACCCAAACTGTATATTATAAAGGTAAATCACACACTCACTGTATATTACACAGGTAAATCCTACACCCCTCACTGTATATTACACAGGTAAATACCCACTCACTGTATCTTGCACAGGTAAATCCCCCCTCACTGTATATTACACAGGTAAATCACACCCTCACTTTATATTACACAGGTAAATCACTCACACACTATATATTACACAAGTAAATCCCCCTTCAGTCAATATTATACAGGTAAATCACCCCTCAATGTATATTACACAGGTAAGTCCCCCTTCACTGTACACTACACAGGTAAATCACACTCAAACTGTATATTATACAGGTAAAGCTGCCCCTCACTGTATATTACACAGGTAAATCACTCCTTACTGTATATTACACAGGTAAATCCCCCCTTACTGTATATTCCACAGGCAAATCACCCTCTCACTGTATATTACACAGAGAAATCTCAACCGCACTGTGTATTACAAAGGTAAATCACTCCTCACTGTATATTACACAGGTAACTCACCCCTTGCTGTATATTACACAGAAGAATCACCCCCTCACTGTATATTACACAGGTAAATCACCCCCTCACTCTAAATTACACAGGTAAATCACCCCTCACTGTATATTGCACAGGTAAATCCCCCCTCACTGTATATTACACAGGTAAATCACCACCTCACTGTAAATTACACAGGTAAATCACCCTCACTGTATATTACACAGGTAAATCACCCCCTCACTTTAAATTACACAGGTAAATCAACCCCTCACTGTATATTACACAGGTAAAGTCACCCCTCACTGTTTATTACACAGGTAAAAACACTCCTCACTGAATATTACACAGGTAAATCACTCCTCACTGTATATTACACAGGTAAATTACCCCCGCACTGTATATTACACAGATAAATCAACACTACACTGTATATTACACAGGTAAATCACTCCTCACTGTATGTTACACAGATAAATCCGCCCCTCACTTGATATTGCACAGGTAAATCACTCACTCACTGTATATTACAAAAGTAAATCCCCCTTCAGTCTATATTATACAGGTAAATCACCCCTCACTGTATATTACACAGGTAAGTCTCCCCTCACTGTATACTACACAGGTGAATCACACCCAAACTGTATATTATACAGGTAAATCACCCACTCACTGTATATTACACAGGTAAATCCTACACCCCTCAATGTATATTACACAGGTAAATACCCACTCACTGTATCTTGCACAGGAAAATCCCCCCTCACTGTATATTACACAGGTAAATCACACCCTCACTTTATATTACACAGGTAAATACCCACTCACTGTAACTTGCACAGGTAAATCCCCCCTCACTGTATATTACACAGGTAAATCACACTCTCACACTATATTACACAGGTAAATCACTCGCACACTATATATTACACAAGTAAATCCCCCTTCAGTCTATATTATACAGGTAAATCACCCCCTCACTGATATATTACACAGGTAAGTCCCCCCTCACTGTACACTACACAGGTAATCACACCCAAAACTGTATATTATACAGGTAAAGCAGCCCCTCACTGTATATTACACAGTAAATTACTCCTTACTGTATATTACACAGGTTAAATCCCCCCCTTACTGTATATTCCACAGGCAAATCACCCCCTCACTGTATATTACACAGAGAAAATCTCAACCGCACTGTGTATTACAAAGGTAAATCACTCCTCACTGTATATTACACAGGTAACTCACCCCTCGCTGTATATTACACAGAAGAATCACCCCCTCACTGTATAATACACAGGTAAATCACCCCCTCACTCTATATTACACAGGTAAATCACCCCTCACTGTATATTACACAGGTAAATCCCACCTCACTGTATATTACACAGGTAAACACCACCCTCACTGTAAATTACACAGGTAAATCACCCCTCACTGTATATTACACAGGTAAATCACCCCCTCACTTTAAATTACACAGGTAAATCACCCCTCACTGTATATAACACAGGTAAATCCCCCCTCACTGTTTATTACACAGGTAAAACACTCCTCACTGAATATTACACAGGTAAATCACTCCTCACTGTATATTACACAGGTAAATCACCCCCGCACTGTATATTACACAGGTAAATCCCCCCTCACCGTATATTACACAGGTAAATCACGCCTCACTGTATATTACACAGGTAAATCACACCTTCACTTTATATTACACAGGAAAATCACCCAGGCACTGTATATTACACAGATAAATCAACACTACACTGTATATTACACAGGTAAATCCCACTTCACTGTATATTACACAGGTAAATCCCCCCTCACAGTATATTACACAGGTAAATCCCCCCTCACTGTATATTACACAGGTAAATCACGCCTCACTGTATATTACACAGGTAAATCACACCTTCACTTTATATTACACAGGAAATCATCCCCCACACTGTATCTTACAGAGGAAAATCCCCCCTCACTGTTTATTACACAGGAAAATCACCCCTCACTGTATATTACACAGGTAAAATCCCCCCTCTCTGTATATTACACAGGTAAATCACCCCCTCAATCTAAATTACACAGGTAAATCACCCCTCACTGTATATTACACAGGTAAATCCCCCCTCACTGTATATTACACAGGTAAATCACCACCTCACTGTATATTACACAGGTAAATCACCCCCTCACTTTAAATTACACAGGTAAATCACCCCTCACTGTATATTACACAGGTAAATCCCCCCTCAGTGTTTATTACACAGGTAAATCACTCCTCACTGTATATTACACAGGTAAATCACCTCCTCACTGTATATTACACAGGTAAATCACCCCCTCACTGTATATTACACAGGTAAATCAACCCTCACTGTTTATTACACAGGTAAATCACTCCTCACTGTATATTACACAGGTAAAATCCCCCTCACTGTATATTACACAGGTAAATCACTCCCCTCACTGTTTATTACACAGGTAAATCCCACCTCACTGTATATTACACAGGTAAATCACCCCTCACTGTATATTACACAGGTAAATCCCCCTCACTGTATATTACACAGATAAATCACCCTCACTGTATATTACACAGGTAAATCCCACTTCACTGTATAATTACACATGGTAAATACCCCCCTCACTGTATATACACAGGTAAATCCCCCCTCACTGTATATTACCTGGTAAATCCCCCCTCACTGTATATTACACAGGTAAATCACGCCTCACTGTATATTACACAGGTAAATCACCCTTCACTTTAATTATACAGGAAAATCATCCCCCCCCCACTGTATCTTACAGAGGAAAATCCCCCCTCACTGTTTATTACACAGGAAAATCACCCCTCACAGTATATTACACAGGGTAAAATCACCACTCCTCTCTGTATATTACACAGGTAAATCACACCCTCACTGTATATTACACAGATAAATCCGCCCCCTCACTTTATATTACACAGGTAAATCACTCACTCACTGTATATACACAAGTAAATCCCCCTTCAGTCTATATTATACAGGTTAAATCACCCTCACTGTATATTACACAGGTATGTCTCCCCTCATTGTATACTACACAGGTGAATCACACCCAAACTGTATATTATACAGGTAAATCACCCACTCACTGTATATTACACAGGTAAATCCTACACCCCTCACTGTATATTACACAGGTAAATACCCACTCACTGTATCTTGCACAGGTAAATCCCCCCTCACTGTATATTACACAGGTAAATCACACCCTCACTCTATATTACACAGGTAAATCACTCGCACACTATATATTACACAAGTAAATCCCCCTTCAGTCTATATTATACAGGTAAATCACCCCTCACTGTATATTACACAGGTAAGTCCCCCCTCACTGTACACTACACAGGTAAATCACACCCAAACTGTATATTATACAGGTAAAGCAGCCCCTCACTGTATATTACACAGGTAAATCACTCCTTACTGTATATTACACAGGTAAATCCCCCCTTACTGTATATTCCACAGGCAAATCACCCCCTCACTGTATATTACACAGAGAAATCTCAACCGCACTGTGTATTACAAAGGTAAATCACTCCTCACTGTATATTACACAGGTAACTCACCACTCGCTGTATATTACACAGAAAAATCACCCACTCACTGTATATTACACAGGTAAATCACCCCCTCACTCCAAATTACACAGGTAAATCACCCCTCACTGTATATTACACCGGTAAATCCCACCTCACTGTATCTTGCACATGTAAATCCCCCCTCACTGTATATTACACAGGTAAATCACACCCTCACTTAATATTACACAGGTAAATCACTCGCACACTATATATTACACAAGTAAATCACCCTTCAGTCTATATTATACAGGTAAATCACCCCTCACTGTATATTACACAGGTAAGTCCCCCCTCACTGTACACTACACAGGTAAATCACACCCAAACTGTATATTATACAGGTAAAGCTGCCCCTCACTGTATATTACACAGGTAAATCACTCCTTACTGTATATTACACAGGTAAATCCCCCCTTACTGTATATTCCACAGGCAAATCACCCCCTCACTGTATATTACACAGAGAAATCTCAACCGCACTGTGTATTGCAAAGGTAAATCACTCCTCACTGTATATTACACAGGTAACTCACCCCTCGCTGTATATTACACAGAAAAATCACCCCCTCACTGTATATTACACAGGTAAATCACCCCCTCACTCTAAATTACACAGTTAAATCACCCCTCACTGTATATTACACAGGTAAATCCCCCCTCACTGTATATTACACAGGTAAACACCAACTCACTGTAAATTACACAGGTAAATCACCCCTCACTGTATATTACACAGGTAAATCACCCCCTCACTTTAAATTACACAGGTAAATCACCCCTCACTGTATATTACACAGGTAAATCCCCCCTCACTGTTTATTACACAGGTAAAACACTCCTCACTGAATATTACACAGGTAAATCACTGCTCACTGTATATTACACAGGTAAATCACCCCCGCACTGTATATTACACAGATAAATCAACACTACACTGTATATTACACAGGTAAATCACTCCTCACTGTATATTACACAGGTAAATCAAACCCTCACTGTATATTACACAGATAAATCACTCACTCACTGTATATTACACACGTAAATCCCACTTCACTGTATATTACACAGGTAAATCCCCCCTCACTGTATATTACACAGGTAAATCCCCCCTCACTGTATATTACACAGGTAAATCACGCCTCACTGTATATTACACAGGTAAATCACACCTTCACTTTATATTACACAGGAAAATCATCCCCCCCCACTGTATCTTACAGAGGAAAATCCCCCCTCACTGTTTATTACACAGGAAAATCACCCCTCACTGTATATTACACAGGTAAAATCCGCCCTCTCTGTATATTACACAGGTAAATCACACCCTCACTGTATATTACACAGATAAATCCGCCCCTCACTTTATATTACACAGGTAAATCACTCACTCACTGTATATTACACAAGTAAATCCCCCTTCAGTCTATATTATACAGGTAAATCACCCCTGACTGTATATTACACAGGTAAGTCTCCCATCACTGTGTACTACACAAGTGAATCACACCCAAACTGTATATTATACAGGTAAATCACACACTCACTGTATATTACACAGGTAAATCCTACACCCCTCACTGTATATTACACAGGTAAATACCCACTCACTGTATCATGCACAGGTAAATCCCCCCTCACTGTATATTACACAGGTAAATCACACCCTCACTTTATATTACACAGGTAAATCACTCGCACACTATATATTACACAAGTAAATCCCCCTTCAGTCTATATTATACAGGTAAATCACCCCTCACTGTATATTACACAGGTAAGTCCCCCCTCACTGTACACTACACAGGTAAATCACACCCAAACTGTATATTATACAGGTAAAGCTGCCCCTCACTGTATATTACACAGGTAAATCACTCCTTACTGTATATTACACAGGTAAATCCCCCCTTACTGTATATTCCACAGGCAAATCACCCCCTCACTGTATATTACACAGAGAAATCTCAACCGCACTGTGTATTACAAAGGTAAATCACTCCTCACTGTATATTACACAGGTAACTCACCCCTCGCTGTATATTACACAGAAAAATCACCCCCTCACTGTATATTACACAGGTAAATCACCCCCTCACTCTAAATTACACAGGTAAATCACCCCTCACTGTATATTACACAGGTAAATCCCCCCTCACTGTATATTACACAGGTAAATCACCACCTCACTGTAAATTACACAGGTAAATCACCCCTCACTGTATATTACACAGGTAAATCACCCCCTCACTTTAAATTACACAGGTAAATCACCCCTCACTGTATATTACACAGGTAAATCCCCCCTCACTGTTTATTACACAGGTAAAACACTCCTCACTGAATATTACACAGGTAAAATCCCCCCTCTCTGTATATTACACAGGTAAATCACTCCCTCACTGTATATTACAAAGGTAAATCCGCCCCTCACTTTATATTACACAGGTAAATCACTCACTCACTGTATATTACACAAGTAAATCCCCCTTCAGTCTATATTATACAGGTAAATCACCCCTCACTGTATATTACACAGTTAAGTCTCCCCTCACTGTATACTACACAGGTAAATCACACCCAAACTGTATATTATACAGGTAAATCACCCACTCACTGTATATTACACAGATAAAACATCCCCTCACTGTAAATTACACAGGTAAATCCTACACCCCTCATTGTATATTACACAGGTAAATACCCACTCACTGTATCTTGCACAGGTAAATCCCCCCTCACTGTATTTACACAGGTAAATCACCCCCTCACTGTATATTACACAGGTAAATCACCCCCTTACTCTATATTACACAGGTAAATCCCACCTCACTGTATATTACACAGGTAAATCCCACCTCACTGTATATTACACAGGTAAATCACCCCTCACTGTATCTTACACAGTTAAATCCCCCTCACTGTTTTATAACACAGGAAAATCCCCCCTCACTATATATTAAACAGGTAAAATCCCCCCTCACTGTATATTACACAGGTAAATCCCCCCTTACTGTATATTACACAGGTAAATCACCCCCTCCCTGTATATTACACAGAGAAATCACACCCTCACTGTATATTACACAGGTAAATCACTCCTCACTGTAAATTACACAGGTAAATCACCCCTCGCGGTATATTACACAGATAAATCAACCCCTCACTGTATATTACACTTGTATGTCACTCCCTCACTGTATATTACACTGGTAAATCAGCCCCTCACTTTATATAACACAGATAAATCACCCCCTCACTGTATATTACACAGGTAAATCAACCCCTCACTGTATATTACACAGGTAAAACACTCCGCACTGTATATTACACAGGTAAATCACTCCCCACTGCATATTACACAGGTAAATCACCCCCGCACTGTATATTACACAGATAAATCAACACTACATTGTATATTACACAGGTAAATCACTCCTCGCTGTATATTACACAGGTAACTCACTCACTCACTTTATATTACACAGGTAAATCCCACTTCACTGTATATTACACAGGTAAATCCCCCCTCACTGTATATTACACTGGTAAATCATCCCCTCACTGTATCTTACAGAGGAAAATCCCTCTTCACTGTTTATTGCAAAGGAAAATCCCCCCTCACTCTATATTACACAGGTAAAATCCCCCCTCTCTGTTTATTACACAGGTAAATCACACCCTCACTGTATATTACACAGGTAAATCATCACTCACTGTATATTACACAAGTAAATCCCCCTTCGGTCTATATTATACAGGTAAATCACCCCTCACTGTATATTACACAGGTAAGTCACCCCTCACTGTATACTACACAGGTAAATCACACCCAAACTGTATATTATACAGGTAAATCACCCACTCACTGTATATTACACAGATAAATCAACCCCTCTTTGTATATTACACAGGTAAATACTACACCCCCTCACTGTATATTACACAGGTAAATACCCCCTCACTGTATCTTACACAGGTAAATCCCCCCTCACTGTTTTTACACAATTAAATCAACCCCTCATTGTATATTACACAGGTAAATCACCCCATTACTATATATCACATAGGTAAATCACCCCCCCCCCCTCCCACTATATATTACACAGATAAATCACCCTATCACTGTATATTACACAGGTAAATCACCCCCGTCGCTGTATATTACTCAGGTAAATCACTCCTCATTGTATATTACACAGGTAAATCCCCCCTCACTGTTTATTACACAGGTAAATCACTCCTCACTGTATATTACACAGGTAAATCCCCCCTCACTGTATATTACACAGGTAAATCATCCCTCACTGTTTATTACACAGGTAAATCCCCCCTCACTCTTTATTACACAGGTAAAACACTCCTCACTGTATATTACACAGGTAAATCATCCCTCACTGTATATTACACAAGTAAATCACCCCCGCACCGTATATTACACAGATAAATCACCAATACACTGTATATTACACAGGTAAATCACTACTTACTGTATATTACACAGGTAAATCCCCCCCTTACTGTATATTACACAGGTAAATCACTCCTCACTGTATATTACACAGGTAAATCCCCCCGCACTCTATATTACTCAGGTAAAAGCCCCCTCACTGTTTATTACACAGGTAAATCACCCCGTCACTGTATATTACACAGGTAAAACCCCCCTCACTATTTCTCACACATGTAAAACACTTCTTTCTGTATATTACACAGGTAAATCACCCCTCACTGTATATTACACAGGGAAATCCCCACTCACTGTATATTACACAGGAAACTACCCCCTCACCGTTTATTACACAGGTAAAACACCCTTCACTGTATATTACACAGGTAAATCCGCCCTCACTGTTTATTACACAGGTAAATCACCCCCTCACTGTGTATTACACAGGTGAAACACTCCTCACTGTATATTACACAGGTAAATCACCCCTCACTGTATATTACACAGGTAAATCCCCCCTCACTGTATATTACACAGGTAAATCCCCCTTCACTGTTTATTACACAGGTAAATCCCTCCTCACTGTATATTACACAGGTAAATCACACCCTCACTGTATATTACAAAGGTAAATCCGCCCCTCACTTTATATTACACAGGTAAATCACTCACTCACTGTATATTACACAGGTAAATCCTACACCCCTCACTGTATATTACACAGGTAAATACCCACTCACTGTATCTTGCACAGGTAAATCCCCCCTCACTGTATATTACACAGGTAAATCACACCCTCACTCTATATTACACAGGTAAATCACTCGCACACTATATATTACACAAGTAAATCCCCCTTCAGTCTATATTATACAGGTAAATCACCCCTCACTGTATATTACACAGGTAAGTCCCCCCTCACTGTACACTACACAGGTAAATCAAACCCAAACTGTATATTATACAGGTAAAGCAGCCCCTCACTGTACATTACACAGGTAAATCACTCCTTACTGTATATTACACAGGTAAATCCCCCCTTACTGTATATTCCACAGGCAAATCACCCCCTCACTGTATATTACACAGAGAAATCTCAACCGCACTGTGTATTACAAAGGTAAATCACTCCTCACTGTATATTACACAGGTAACTCACCCCTCGCTGTATATTACACAGAAAAATCACCCCCTCACTGTATATTACACAGGTAAATCACCCCCTCACTCTAAATTACACAGGTAAATCACCCCTCACTGTATATTACACAGGTAAATCCCACCTCACTGTATATTACACAGGTAAATCACCACCTCACTGTAAATTACACAGGTAAATCACCCCTCACTGTATATTACACAGGTAAATCACCACCTCACTTTAAATTACACAGGTAAATCACCCCTCACTGTATATTACACAGGTAAATCCCCCCTCACTGTTTATTACACAGGTAAAACACTCCTCACTGAATATTACACAGGTAAATCGCTCCTCACTGTATATTACACAGGTAAATCACCCCCGCACTGTATATTACACAGATAAATCAACACTACACTGTATATTACACAGGTAAATCACTCCTCACTGTATATTACACAGGTAAATCAAACCCTCACTGTATATTACACAGATAAATCACTCACTCACTGTATATTACACAGTTAAATCCCACTTCACTGTATATTACACAGGTAAATCCCCCCTCACTGTATATTACACAGGTAAATCCCCCCTCACTGTATATTACACAGGTAAATCACGCCTCACTGTATATTACACAGGTAAATCACACCTTCCCTTTATATTACACAGGAAAATCATCCCCCCCACTGTATCTTACAGAGGAAAATCCCCCCTCACTGTTTATTACACAGGAAAATCACCCCTCACTGTATATTACACAGGTAAATCCTACACCCCTCACTGTATATTACACAGGTAAATACCCACTCACTGTATCTTGCACAGGTAAATCCCCCCTCACTGTACATTACACAGGTAAATCACACCCTCACTCTATATTACACAGGTAAATCACTCGCACACTATATATTACACAAGTAAATCCCCCTTCAGTCTATATTATACAGGTAAATCACCCCTCACTGTATATTACACAGGTAAGTCCCCCCTCACTGTACACTACACAGGTAAATCCCACCTCACTGTATATTACACAGGTAAATCACCACCTCACTGTAAATTACACAGGTAAATCACCCCTCACTGTATATTACACAGGTAAATCACCCCTCACTTTAAATTACACAGGTAAATCACCCCTCACTGTATTTTACACAGGTAAATCCCCCCTCACTGTTTATTACACAGGTAAAACACTCCTCACTGAATATTACACAGGTAAATCACTGCTCACTGTATATTACACAGGTAAATCACCCCCGCACTGTATATTACACAGATAAATCAACACTACACTGTATATTACACAGGTAAATCACTCCTCACTGTATATTACACAGGTAAATCAAACCCTCACTGTATATTACACAGATAAATCACTCACTCACTGTATATTACACACGTAAATCCCACTTCACTGTATATTACACAGGTAAATCCCCCCTCACTGTATATTACACAGGTAAATACCCCCTCACTGTATATTACACAGGTAAATCATGCCTCACTGTATATTACACAGGTAAATCACACCTTCACTTTATATTACACAGGAAAATCATCCCCCCCCCCACTGTATCTTACAGAGGAAATTCCCCCTCACTGTTTATTACACAGGAAAATCACCCCTCACTGTATATTACACAGGTAAAATCCCCCCTCTCTGTATATTACACAGGTAAATCACACCCTCACTGTATATTACACAGATAAATCCGCCCCTCACTTTATATTACACAGGTAAATCACTCACTCACTGTATATTACACAAGTAAATCCCCCTTCAGTCTATATTATACAGGTAAATCACCCCTCACTGTATATTACACAGGTAAGTCTCCCCTCACTGTATACTACACAGGTGAATCACACCCAAACTGTATATTATACAGGTAAATCACACACTCGCTGTATATTACACAGGTAAATGCTACACCTCTCACTGTATATTACACAGGTAAATACCCACTCACTGTATCTTGCACAGGTAAATCCCCCCTCACTGTATATTACACAGGTAAATCACACCCTCACTTTATATTACACAGGTAAATCACTCACACACTATATATTACACAAGTAAATCCCCCTTCAGTCTATATTATACAGGTAAATCACCCCTCACTGTATATTACACAGGTAAGTCCCCCCTCACTGTACACTACACAGGTAAATCACACCCAAACTGTATATTATACAGGTAAAGCAGCCCCTCACTGTATATTACACAGGTAAATCACTCCTTACTGTATATTACACAGGTAAATCCCCCCTTACTGTATATTCCACAGGTAAATCACCCCCTCACTGTATATTACACAGAGAAATCTCAACCGCACTGTGTATTACAAAGGTAAATCACTCCTCACTGTATATTACACAGGTAACTCACCCCTCGCTGTATATTACACAGAAAAATCACCCCCTCACTGTATATTACACAGGTAAATCACCCCCTCACTCTAAATTACACAGGTAAATCACCCCTCACTGTATATTACACAGGTAAATCCCACCTCACTGTATATTACACAGGTAAATCACCACCTCACTGTAAATTACACAGGTAAATCACCCCTCACTGTATATTACACAGGTAAATCACCCCCTCACTTTAAATTACACAGGTAAATCAGCCCTCACTGTATATTACACAGGTAAATCCCCCCTCACTGTTTATTACACAGGTAAAACACTCCTCACTGAATATTACACAGGTAAATCACTGCTCACTGTATATTACACAGGTAAATCACCCCCGCACTGTATATTACACAGATAAATCAACACTACACTGTATATTACACAGGTAAATCACTCCTCACTGTATATTACACAGGTAAATCAAACCCTCACTGTATATTACACAGGTAAATCACCCCCGCACTGTATATTACACAGATAAATCAACACTACACTGTATATTACACAGGTAAATCCCCCCTCACTGTATATTACACAGGTAAATACCCCCTCACTGTATATTACACAGGTAAATCATGCCTCACTGTATATTACACAGGTAAATCACACCTTCACTTTATATTACACAGGAAAATCATCCCCCCCCACTGTATCTTACAGAGGAAAATCCCCCCTCACTGTTTATTACACAGGAAAATCACCCCTCACTGTATATTACACAGGTAAAATCCCCCCTCTCTGTATATTACACAGGTAAATCACACCCTCATTGTATATTACACAGATAAATCCGCCCCTCACTTTATATTACACAGGTAAATCACTCACTCACTGTATATTACACAAGTAAATCCCCCTTCAGTCTATATTATACAGGTAAATCACCCCTCACTGTATATTACACAGGTAAGTCTCCCCTCACTGTATACTACACAGGTGAATCACACCCAAACTGTATATTATAAAGGTAAATCACACACTCGCTGTATATTACACAGGTAAATCCTACACCTCTCACTGTATATTACACAGGTAAATACCCACTCACTGTATCTTGCACAGGTAAATCCCCCCTCACTGTATATTACACAGGTAAATCACACCCTCACTTTATATTACACAGGTAAATCACTCACACACTATATATTACACAAGTAAATCCCCCTTCAGTCTATATTATACAGGTAAATCACCCCTCACTGTATATTACACAGGTAAGTCCCCCCTCACTGTACACTGCACAGGTAAATCACACTCAAACTGTATATTATACAGGTAAAGCTGCCCCTCACTGTATATTACACAGGTAAATCACTCCTTACTGTATATTACACAGGTAAATCCCCCCTTACTGTATATTCCACAGGCAAATCACCCTCTCACTGTATATTACACAGAGAAATCTCAACCGCACTGTGTATTACAAAGGTAAATCACTCCTCACTGTATTTTACACAGGTAACTCACCCCTCGCTGTATATTACACAGAGAAATCACCCCTTCACTGTATATTACACAGGTAAATCACCCCCTCACTCTAAATTACACAGGTAAATCACCCCTCACTGTATATTACACAGGTAAATCCCCCCTCACTGTATATTACACAGGTAAATCACCACCTCACTGTAAATTACACAGGTAAATCACCCCTCACTGTATATTACACAGGTAAATCACCCCCTCACTTTAAATTACACAGGTAAATCACCCCTCACTGTATATTACACAGGTAAATCCCCCCTCACTGTTTATTACACAGGTAAAACACTCCTCACTGAATATTACACAGGTAAATCACTCCTCACTGTATATTACACAGGTAAATCACCCCCGCACTGTATATTACACAGATAAATCAACACTACACTGTATATTACACAGGTAAATCACTCCTCACTGTATATTACACAGGTAAATCAAACCCTCACTGTATATTACACAGATAAATCACTCACTCACTGTATATTACACACGTAAATCCCACTTCACTGTATATTACACAGGTAAATCCCCCCTCACTGTATATTACACAGGTAAATCCCCCCTCACTGTATATTACACAGGTAAATCACGCCTCACTGTATATTACACAGGTAAATCACACCCTCACTTTATATTACACAGGAAAATCATCCCCCCCACTGTATCTTACAGAGGAAAATCCCCCCTCACTGTTTATTACACAGGAAAATCACCCCTCACTGTATATTACACAGGTAAAATCCCCCCTCTCTGTATATTACACAGGTAAATCACACCCTCACTGTATATTACACAGATAAATCCGCCCCTCACTTTATATTACACAGGTAAATCACTCACTCACTGTATATTACACAAGTAAATCCCCCTTCAGTCTATATTATACAGGTAAATCACCCCCTCACTGTATATTGCACAGGTAAGTCTCCCTCACTGTATAACTACACAAGTGAATCACACCCAAACTGTATATTATACAGGTAAATCACACACTCACTGTATTTTACACAGGTAAATCCTACACCCCTCACTGTATATTACACAGGTAAATACCCACTCACTGTATCTTGCACAGGTAAATCCCCCCTCACTGTATATTACACAGGTAAATCACACCCTCACTTTATATTACACAGGTAAATCACTCGCACACTATATATTACACAAGTAAATCCCCCTTCAGTCTATATTATACAGGTAAATCACCCCTCACTGTATATTACACAGGTAAGTCCCCCCTCACTGTACACTACACAGGTAAATCACACCCAAACTGTATATTATACAGGTAAAGCTGCCCCTCACTGTATATTACACAGGTAAATCACTCCTTACTGTATATTACACAGGTAAATCCCCCTTTACTGTATATTCCACAGGCAAATCACCCCCTCAATGTATATTACACAGAGAAATCTCAACCGCACTGTGTATTACAAAGGTAAATCACTCCTCACTGTATATTACACAGGTAAATCACCCCCTCACTTTAAATTACACAGGTAAATCACCCCTCACTGTATATTACACAGGTAAATCCCCCCTCACTGTTTATTACACAGGTAAAACACTCCTCACTGTATATTACACAGGTAAATCACTCCTCACTGTATATTACACAGGTAAATAACCCCCGCACTGTATATTACACAGATAAATCAACACTACACTGTATATTACACAGGTAAATCACTCCTCACTGTATATTACACAGGTAAATCAAACCCTCACTGTATATTACACAGATAAATCACTCACTCACTGTATATTACACACGTAAATCCCACTTCACTGTATATTACACAGGTAAATCCCCCCTCACTGTATATTACACAGGTAAATCCCCCCTCACTGTATATTACACCGGTAAATCACACCTCACTGTACATTACACAGGTAAATCACACCCTCACTTTATATTACACAGGAAAATCAGCCCCCCCACCCCCACTGTATCTTACAGAGGAAAATCCTCCCTCACTGTTTATTACACAGGAAAATCACTCCTCACTGTATATTACACAGGTAAAATCCCCCCTCTCTGTATATTACACAGGTAAATCACACCCTCACTGTATATTACAAAGGTAAATCCGCCCCTCACTTTATATTACACAGGTAAATCACTCACTCACTGTATATTACACAAGTAAATCCCCCTTCAGTCTATATTATACAGGTAAATCACCCCTCACTGTATATTACACAGTTAAGTCTCCCCTCACTGTATACTACACAGGTAAATCACACCCAAACTGTATATTATACAGGTAAATCACCCACTCACTGTATATTACACAGATAAAACATCCCCTCACTGTAAATTACAAAGGTAAATCCTACACCCCTCACTGTATATTACACAGGTAAATACCCACTCACTGTATCTTGCACAGGGAAATCCCCCCTCACTGTATATTACACAGGTAAATCACCCCCTCACTGTATATTACACAGGTAAATCACCCCCTTACTCTATATTACACAGGTAAATCCCACCTCACTGTATATTACACAGGTAAATCCCACCTCACTGTATATTACACAGGTAAATCACCCCTCACTGTATCTTACACAGTTAAATCCCCCTCACTGTTTATAACACAGGAAAATCCCCCCTCACTATATATTAAACAGGTAAAATCCCCCCTCACTGTATATTACACAGGTAAATCCCCCCTTACTGTATATTACACAGGTAAATCACCCCCTCCCTGTATATTACACAGAGAAATCACAACCTCACTGTATATTACACAGGTAAATCACTCCTCACTGTATATTACACAGGTAAATCACCCCTCGCGGTATATTACACAGATAATCAACCCCTCACTGTATATTACACTTGTATGTCACTCCCTCACTGTATATTACACTGGTAAATCAGCCCCTCACTTTATATAACACAGATAAATCACCCCCTCACTGTATATTACACAGGTAAATCACCTCCTCACTCTAAATTACACAGGTAAATCACCCCTCACTGTATATTACACAGGTAAATCCCCCCTCACTGTATATTACACAGGTAAATCACCACCTCACTGTAAATTACACAGGTAAATCACCCCTCACTGTATATTACACGGGTAAATCACCCCCTCACTTTAAATTACACAGGTAAATCAGCCCTCACTGTATATTACACAGGTAAATCCCCCCTCACTGTTTATTACACAGGTAAAACACTCCTCACTGAATATTACACAGGTAAATCACTCCTCACTGTATATTACACAGGTAAATCACCCCCGCACTGTATATTACACAGATAAATCAACACTACACTGTATTTTACACAGGTAAATCACTCCTCACTGTATATTACACAGGTAAATCAAACCCTCACTGTATATTACACAGATAAATCACTCACTCACTGTATATTACACACGTAAATCCCACTTCACTGTATATTACACAGGTAAATCCCCCCTCACTGTATATTACACAGGTAAATCCCCCCTCACTGTATATTACACAGGTAAATCACGCCTCACTGTATATTACACAGGTAAATCACACCTTCACTTTATATTACACAGGAAAATCATCCCCCCCACTTTATCTTACAGAGGAAAATCCCCCCTCACTGTTTATTACACAGGAAAATCACCCCTCACTGTATATTACACAGGTAAAATCCCCCCTCTCTGTATATTACACAGGTAAATCACACCCTCACTGTATATTACACAGATAAATCCGCCCCTCACTTTATATTACACAGGTAAATCACTCACTCACTGTATATTACACAAGTAAATCCCCCTTCAGTCTATATTATACAGGTAAATCACCCCTCACTGTATATTACACAGGTAAGTCTCCCCTCACTGTATACTACACAAGTGAATCACACCCAAACTGTATGTTATACAGGTAAATCACACACTCACTGTATATTACACAGGTAAATCCTACACCCCTCACTGTATATTACACAGGTAAATACCCACTCACTGTATCTTGCACAGGTAAATCCCCCCTCACTGTATATTACACAGGTAAATCACACCCTCACTTTATATTACACAGGTAAATCACTCGCACACTATATATTACACAAGTAAATCCCCCTTCAGTCTATATTATACAGGTAAATCACCCCTCACTGTATATTACACAGGTAAGTCCCCCCTCACTGTACACTACACAGGTAAATCACACCCAAACTGTATATTATACAGGTAAAGCTGCCCCTCACTGTATATTACACAGGTAAATCACTCCTTACTGTATATTACACAGGTAAATCCCCCCTTACTGTATATTCCACAGGCAAATCACCCCCTCAATGTATATTACACAGAGAAATCTCAACCGCACTGTGTATTACAAAGGTAAATCACTCCTCACTGTATATTACACAGGTAAATCACCCCCTCACTTTAAATTACACAGGTAAATCACCCCTCACTGTATATTACACAGGTAAATCCCCCCTCACTGTTTATTACACAGGTAAAACACTCCTCACTGAATATTACACAGGTAAATCACTCCTCACTGTATATTACACAGGTAAATAACCCCGCACTGTATATTACACAGATAAATCAACACTACACTGTATATTACACAGGTAAATCACTCCTCACTGTATATTACACAGGTAAATCAAACCCTCACTGTATATTACACAGATAAATCACTCACTCACTGTATATTACACACGTAAATCCCACTTCACTGTATATTACACAGGTAAATCCCCCCTCACTGTATATTACACAGGTAAATCCCCCCTCACTGTATATTACAGCGGTAAATCACACCTCACTGTACATTACACAGGTAAATCACACCCTCACTTTATATTACACAGGAAAATCAGCCCCCCCACCCCCACTGTATCTTACAGAGGAAAATCCCCCCTCACTGTTTATTACACAGGAAAATCACTCCTCACTGTATATTACACAGGTAAAATCCCCCCTCTCTGTATATTACACAGGTAAATCACACCCTCACTGTATATTACAAAGGTAAATCCGCCCCTCACTTTATATTACACAGGTAAATCACTCACTCACTGTATATTACACAAGTAAATCCCCCTTCAGTCTATATTATACAGATAAATCACCCCTCACTGTATAGTACACAGATAAGTCCCCCCTCACTGTATACTACACAGGTAAATCACACCCAAACTGTATATTATACAGGTAAATCACCCCCTCACTGTATATTACACAGGTAAATCACCCCCGCACTGTATATTACACAGATAAACCATCACTACACTGTATATTACACAGGTAAATCACTCCTTACTGTATATTACACAGGTAAATCCCACCTTACTGTATATTTCACAGTTAAATCACCCCCTCACTGTATATTACACAGAGAAATCACAACCTTACTCTATATTACACAGGTAAATCACTCCTCACTGTATATTACACAGGTAAATCACACCTCACTGTACATTACACAGGTAAATCACACCCTCACTTTATATTACACAGGAAAATCAGCCCCCCCACCCCCACTGTATCTTACAGAGGAAAATCCCCCCTCACTGTTTATTACACAGGAAAATCACCCCTCACTGTATATTACACAGGTAAAATCCCCCCTCTCTGTATATTACACAGGTAAATCACACCCTCACTGTATATTACAAAGGTAAATCCGCCCCTCACTTTATATTACACAGGTAAATCACTCACTCACTGTATATTACACAAGTAAATCCCCCTTCAGTCTATATTATACAGGTAAATCACCCCTCACTGTATATTACACAGTTAAGTCTCCCCTCACTGTATACTACACAGGTAAATCACACCCAAACTGTATATTATACAGGTAAATCACCCACTCACTGTATATTACACAGATAAAACATCCCCTCACTGTAAATTACACAGGTAAAATCCTACACCCCTCACTGTATATTACACAGGTAAATACCCACTCACTGTATCTTGCACAGGTAAATCCCCCCTCACTGTATATTACACAGGTAAATCACCCCCTCACTGTATATTACACAGGTAAATCACCCCCTTACTCTATATTACACAGGTAAATCCCACCTCACTGTATATTACACAGGTAAATCCCACCTCACTGTATATTACACAGGTAAATCACCCCTCACTGTATCTTACACAGTTAAATCCCCCTCACTGTTTATAACACAGGAAAATCCCCCCTCACTATATATTAAACAGGTAAAATCCCCCCTCACTGTATATTACACAGGTAAATCCCCCCTTACTGTATATTACACAGGTAAATCACCCCCTCCCTGTATATTACACAGAGAAATCACACCCTCACTGTATATTACACAGGTAAATCACTCCTCACTGTATATTACACAGGTAAATCACCCCTCGCGGTATATTACACAGATAAATCAACCCCTCACTGTATATTACACTTGTATGTCACTCCCTCACTGTATATTACACTGGTAAATCAGCCCCTCACTTTATATAACACAGATAAATCACCCCCTCACTGTATATTACACAGGTAAATCACCTCCTCACTCTAAATTACACAGGTAAATCACCCCTCACTGTATATTACACAGGTAAATCCCCCCTCACTGTATATTACACAGGTAAATCACCACCTCACTGTAAATTACACAGGTAAATCACCCCTCACTGTATATTACACAGGTAAATCACCCCCTCACTTTAAATTACACAGGTAAATCAGCCCTCACTGTATATTACACAGGTAAATCCCCCCTCACTGTTTATTACACAGGTAAAACACTCCTCACTGAATATTACACAGGTAAATCACTCCTCACTGTATATTACACAGGTAAATCACCCCCGCACTGTATATTACACAGATAAATCAACACTACACTGTATATTACACAGGTAAATCACTCCTCACTGTATATTACACAGGTAAATCAAACCCTCACTGTATATTACACAGATAAATCACTCACTTACTGTATATTACACACGTAAATCCCACTTCACTGTATATTACACAGGTAAATCCCCCCTCACTGTATATTACACAGGTAAATCCCCCCTCACTGTATATTACACAGGTAAATCACGCCTCACTGTATATTACACAGGTAAATCACACCTTCACTTTATATTACACAGGAAAATCATCCCCCCCACTGTATCTTACAGAGGAAAATCCCCCCTCACTGTTTATTACACAGGAAAATCACCCCTCACTGTATATTACACAGGTAAAATCCCCCCTCTCTGTATATTACACAGGTAAATCACACCCTCACTGTATATTACACAGATAAATCCGCCCCTCACTTTATATTACACAGGTAAATCACTCACTCACTGTATATTACACAGAGAAATCTCAACCGCACTGTGTATTACAAAGGTAAATCACTCCTCACTGTATATTACACAGGTAAATCACCCCCTCACTTTAAATTACACAGGTAAATCACCCCTCACTGTATATTACACAGAGAAATCTCAACCGCACTGTGTATTACAAAGGTAAATCACTCCTCACTGTATATTACACAGGTAAATCACCCCCTCACTTTAAATTACACAGGTAAATCACCCCTCACTGTATATTACACAGGTAAGTCTCCCCTCACTGTATATTACACAAGTGAATCACACCCAAACTGTATATTATACAGGTAAATCACACACTCACTGTATATTACACAGGTAAATCCTACACCCATCACTGTATATTACACAGGTAAATACCCACTCACTGTATCTTCCACAGGTAAATCCCCCCTCACTGTATATTACACAGGTAAATCACACCCTCACTTTATATTACACAGGTAAATCACTCGCACACTATATATTACACAAGTAAATCCCCCTTCAGTCTATATTATACAGGTAAATCACCCCTCACTGTATATTACACAGGTAAGTCCCCCCTCACTGTACACTACACAGGTAAATCACACCCAAACTGTATATTATACAGGTAAAGCTGCCCCTCACTGTATATTACACAGGTAAATCACTCCTTACTGTATATTACACAGGTAAATCCCCCCTTACTGTATATTCCACAGGCAAATCACCCCCTCAATGTATATTACACAGAGAAATCTCAACCGCACTGTGTATTACAAAGGTAAATCACTCCTCACTGTATATTACACAGGTAAATCACCCCCTCACTTTAAATTACACAGGTAAATCACCCCTCACTGTATATTACACAGGTAATCCCCCCTCACTGTTTATTACACAGGTAAAACACTCCTCACTGAATATTACACAGGTAAATCACTCCTCACTGTATATTACACAGGTAAATAACCCCCGCACTGTATATTACACAGATAAATCAACACTACACTGTATATTACACAGGTAAATCACTCCTCACTGTATATTACACAGGTAAATCAAACCCTCACTGTATATTACACAGATAAATCACTCACTCACTGTATATTACACACGTAAATCCCACTTCACTGTATATTACACAGGTAAATCCCCCCTCACTGTATATTACACAGGTAAATCCCCCCTCACTGTATATTACACCGGTAAATCACACCTCACTGTACATTACACAGGTAAATCACACCCTCACTTTATATTACACAGGAAAATCAGCCCCCCCCACCCCCACTGTATCTTACAGAGGAAAATCCCCCCTCACTGTTTATTACACAGGAAAATCACTCCTCACTGTATATTACACAGGTAAAATCCCCCCTCTCTGTATATTACACAGGTAAATCACACCCTCACTGTATATTACAAAGGTAAATCCGCCCCTCACTTTATATTACACAGGTAAATCACTCACTCACTGTATATTACACAAGTAAATCCCCCTTCAGTCTATATTATACAGGTAAATCACCCCTCACTGTATATTACACAGTTAAGTCTCCCCTCACTGTATACTACACAGGTAAATCACACCCAAACTGTATATTATACAGGTAAATCACCCACTCACTGTATATTACACAGATAAAACATCCCCTCACTGTAAATTACACAGGTAAATCCTACACCCCTCACTGTATATTACACAGGTAAATACCCACTCACTGTATCTTGCACAGGTAAATCCCCCCTCACTGTATATTACACAGGTAAATCACCCCCTCACTGTATATTACACAGGTAAATCACCCCCTTACTCTATATTACACAGGTAAATCCCACCTCACTGTATATTACACAGGTAAATCCCACCTCACTGTATATTACACAGGTAAATCACCCCTCACTGTATCTTACACAGTTAAATCCCCCTCACTGTTTATAACACAGGAAAATCCCCCCTCACTATATATTAAACAGGTAAAATCCCCCCTCACTGTATATTACACAGGTAAATCCCCCCTTACTGTATATTACACAGGTAAATCACCCCCTCCCTGTATATTACACAGAGAAATCACACCCTCACTGTATATTACACAGGTAAATCACTCCTCACTGTATATTACACAGGTAAATCACCCCTCGCGGTATATTACACAGATAAATCAACCCCTCACTGTATATTACACTTGTATGTCACTCCCTCACTGTATATTACACTGGTAAATCAGCCCCTCACTTTATATAACACAGATAAATCACCCCCTCACTGTATATTACACAGGTAAATCACCTCCTCACTCTAAATTACACAGGTAAATCACCCCTCACTGTATATTACACAGGTAAATCCCCCCTCACTGTATATTACACAGGTAAATCACCACCTCACTGTAAATTACACAGGTAAATCACCCCTCACTGTATATTACACAGGTAAATCACCCCCTCACTTTAAATTACACAGGTAAATCAGCCCTCACTGTATATTACACAGGTAAATCCCCCCTCACTGTTTATTACACAGGTAAAAACACTCCTCACTGAATATTACACAGGTAAATCACTCCTCACTGTATATTACACAGGTAAATCACCCCCGCACTGTATATTACACAGATAAATCAACACTACACTGTATATTACACAGGTAAATCACTCCTCACTGTATATTACACAGGTAAATCAAACCCTCACTGTATATTACACAGATAAATCACTCACTTACTGTATATTACACACGTAAATCCCACTTCACTGTATATTACACAGGTAAATCCCCCCTCACTGTATATTACACAGGTAAATCCCCCCTCACTGTATATTACACAGGTAAATCACGCCTCACTGTATATTACACAGGTAAATCACACCTTCACTTTATATTACACAGGAAAATCATCCCCCCCACTGTATCTTACAGAGGAAAATCCCCCCTCACTGTTTATTACACAGGAAAATCACCCCTCACTGTATATTACACAGGTAAAATCCCCCCTCTCTGTATATTACACAGGTAAATCACACCCTCACTGTATATTACACAGATAAATCCGCCCCTCACTTTATATTACACAGGTAAATCACTCACTCACTGTATATTACACAGAGAAATCTCAACCGCACTGTGTATTACAAAGGTAAATCACTCCTCACTGTATATTACACAGGTAAATCACCCCCTCACTTTAAATTACACAGGTAAATCACCCCTCACTGTATATTACACAGAGAAATCTCAACCGCACTGTGTATTACAAAGGTAAATCACTCCTCACTGTATATTACACAGGTAAATCACCCCCTCACTTTAAATTACACAGGTAAATCACCCCTCACTGTATATTACACAGGTAAGTCTCCCCTCACTGTATATTACACAAGTGAATCACACCCAAACTGTATATTATACAGGTAAATCACACACTCACTGTATATTACACAGGTAAATCCTACACCCATCACTGTATATTACACAGGTAATACCCACTCACTGTATCTTCCACAGGTAAATCCCCCCTCACTGTATATTACACAGGTAAATCACACCCTCACTTTATATTACACAGGTAAATCACTCGCACACTATATATTACACAAGTAAATCCCCCTTCAGTCTATATTATACAGGTAAATCACCCCTCACTGTATATTACACAGGTAAGTCCCCCCTCACTGTACACTACACAGGTAAATCACACCCAAACTGTATATTATACAGGTAAAGCTGCCCCTCACTGTATATTACACAGGTAAATCACTCCTTACTGTATATTACACAGGTAAATCCCCCCTTACTGTATATTCCACAGGCAAATCACCCCCTCAATGTATATTACACAGAGAAATCTCAACCGCACTGTGTATTACAAAGGTAAATCACTCCTCACTGTATATTACACAGGTAAATCACCCCCTCACTTTAAATTACACAGGTAAATCACCCCTCACTGTATATTACACAGGTAAATCCCCCCTCACTGTTTATTACACAGGTAAAACACTCCTCACTGAATATTACACAGGTAAATCACTCCTCACTGTATATTACACAGGTAAATAACCCCCGCACTGTATATTACACAGATAAATCAACACTACACTGTATATTACACAGGTAAATCACTCCTCACTGTATATTACACAGGTAAATCAAACCCTCACTGTATATTACACAGATAAATCACTCACTCACTGTATATTACACACGTAAATCCCACTTCACTGTATATTACACAGGTAAATCCCCCCTCACTGTATATTACACAGGTAAATCCCCCCTCACTGTATATTACACCGGTAAATCACACCTCACTGTACATTACACAGGTAAATCACACCCTCACTTTATATTACACAGGAAAATCAGCCCCCCCACCCCCACTGTATCTTACAGAGGAAAATCCCCCCTCACTGTTTATTACACAGGAAAATCACTCCTCACTGTATATTACACAGGTAAAATCCCCCCTCTCTGTATATTACACAGGTAAATCACACCCTCACTGTATATTACAAAGGTAAATCCGCCCCTCACTTTATATTACACAGGTAAATCACTCACTCACTGTATATTACACAAGTAAATCCCCCTTCAGTCTATATTATACAGGTAAATCACCCCTCACTGTATATTACACAGTTAAGTCTCCCCTCACTGTATACTACACAGGTAAATCACACCCAAACTGTATATTATACAGGTAAATCACCCACTCACTGTATATTACACAGATAAAACATCCCCTCACTGTAAATTACACAGGTAAATCCTACACCCCTCACTGTATATTACACAGGTAAATACCCACTCACTGTATCTTGCACAGGTAAATCCCCCCTCACTGTATATTACACAGGTAAATCACCCCCTCACTGTATATTACACAGGTAAATCACCCCCTTACTCTATATTACACAGGTAAATCCCACCTCACTGTATATTACACAGGTAAATCCCACCTCACTGTATATTACACAGGTAAATCACCCCTCACTGTATCTTACACAGTTAAATCCCCCTCACTGTTTATAACACAGGAAAATCCCCCCTCACTATATATTAAACAGGTAAAATCCCCCCTCACTGTATATTACACAGGTAAATCCCCCCTTACTGTATATTACACAGGTAAATCACCCCCTCCCTGTATATTACACAGAGAAATCACACCCTCACTGTATATTACACAGGTGAATCACTCCTCACTGTATATTACACAGGTAAATCACCCCTCGCGGTATATTACACAGATAAATCAACCCCTCACTGTATATTACACTTGTATGTCACTCCCTCACTGTATATTACACTGGTAAATCAGCCCCTCACTTTATATAACACAGATAAATCACCCCCTCACTGTATATTACACAGGTAAATCACCCCCTCACTGTATATTACACAGGTAAAACACTCCGCACTGTATATTACACAGGTAAATCACTCCCCACTGCATATTACACAGGTAAATCACCCCCGCACTGTATATTACACAGATAAATCAACACTACACTGTATATTACACAGGTAAATCACTCCTCGCTGTATATTACACAGGTAACTCACTCACTCACTTTATATTACACAGGTAAATCCCACTTCACTGTATATTACACAGGTAAATCCCCCCTCACTGTATATTACACTGGTAAATCATCCCCTCACTGTATCTTACAGAGGAAAATCCCTCTTCACTGTTTATTGCAAAGGAAAATCCCCCCTCACTCTATATTACACAGGTAAAATCCCCCCTCTCTGTTTATTACACAGGTAAATCACACCCTCACTGTATATTACACAGGTAAATCATCACTCACTGTATATTACACAAGTAAATCCCCCTTCGGTCTATATTATACAGGTAAATCACCCCTCACTGTATATTACACAGGTAAGTCCCCCCTCACTGTATACTACACAGGTAAATCACACCCAAACTGTATATTATACAGGTAAATCACCCCTCACTGTATATTACACAGTTAAGTCTCCCCTCACTGTATACTACACAGGTAAATCACACCCAAACTGTATATTATACAGGTAAATCACCCATTCACTGTATATTACACAGATAAAACATCCCCTCACTGTAAATTACACAGGTAAATCCTACACCCCTCACTGTATATTACACAGGTAAATACCCACTCACTGTATCTTGCACAGGTAAATCCCCCCTCACTGTATATTACACAGGTAAATCACCCCCTCACTGTATATTACACAGGTAAATCACCCCCTTACTCTATATTACACAGGTAAATCCCACCTCACTGTATATTACACAGGTAAATCCCACCTCACTGTATATTACACAGGTAAATCACCCCTCACTGTATCTTACACAGTTAAATCCCCCTCACTGTTTATAACACAGGAAAATCCCCCCTCACTATATATTAAACAGGTAAAATCCCCCCTCACTGTATATTACACAGGTAAATCCACCCTTACTGTATATTACACAGGTAAATCACCCCGTCCCTGTATATTACACAGAGAAATCACACCCTCACTGTATATTACACAGGTAAATCACTCCTCACTGTATATTACACAGGTAAATCACCCCTCGCGGTATATTACACAGATAAATCAACCCCTCACTGTATATTACACTTGTATGTCACTCCCTCACTGTATATTACACTGGTAAATCAGCCCCTCACTTTATATAACACAGATAAATCACCCCCTCACTGTATATTACACAGGTAAATCACCCCCTCACTGTATATTACACAGGTAAAACACTCCGCACTGTATATTACACAGGTAAATCACTCCCCACTGCATATTACACAGGTAAATCACCCCCGCACTGTATATTACACAGATAAATCAACACTACACTGTATATTACACAGGTAAATCACTCCTCACTGTATATTACACAGGTAAATCCCCCCGCACTGTATATTACACAGGTAAAAGCCCCCTCACTGTTTATTACACAGGTAAATCACCCCGTCACTGTATATTACACAGGTAAATCCCCCCTCACTATTTATCACACATGTAAAACACTTCTTTCTGTATATTACACAGGTAAATCACCCCTCACTGTATATTACACAGGTAAATCCCCCCTCACTGTATAGTACACAGGGAACTACCCCCTCACCGTTTATTACACAGGTAAAACACCCTTCACTGTATATTACACAGGTAAATCCGCCCTCACTGTTTATTACACAGGTAAATCACCCCCTCACTGTATATTACACAGGTGAAACACTCCTCACTGTATATTACACAGGTAAATCACCCCTCACTGTATATTACACAGGTAAATCCCCCCTCACTGTATATTACACAGGTAAATCCCCCTTCACTGTTTATTACACAGGTAAATCCCTCCTCACTGTTTATTACACAGGTAAAACACCCCTCACTGTATATTACACTGGTAAATCATCCCTCACTGTATATTACACAGGTAAATCACCCCTGCACCGTATATTACACAGATAAATCACCACTACACTGTATATTACACAGGTAAATCACTACTTACTGTATATTACACAGGTAAATCCCCCCCTTACTGTATATTACACAGGTAAATCACTCCTCACTGTATATTACACAGGTAAAAGCCCCCTCACTGTTTATTACACAGGTAAATCACCCCGTCACTGTATATTACACAGGGAAATCCCCCCTCACTGTTTATTACACAGGTAAAACACTCCTCACTGAATATTACACAGGTAAATCACTCCTCACTGTATATTACACAGGTAAATCACCCCCGCACTGTATATTACACAGATAAATCAACACTACACTGTATATTACACAGGTAAATCACTCCTCACTGTATATTACACAGGTAAATCAAACCTTCACTGTATATTACATAGATAAATCACTCACTCACTATATATTACACACGTAAATCCCACTTCACTATATATTACACAGGTAAATCCCCCCCTCACTGTATATTACACAGGTAAATCCCCCCTCACTGTATATTACACCGGTAAATCACACCTCACTGTACATTACACAGGTAAATCACACCCTCACTTTATATTACACAGGAAAATCAGCCCCCCCCACCCCCACTGTATCTTACAGAGGAAAATCCCCCCTCACTGTTTATTACACAGGAAAATCACTCCTCACTGTATATTACACAGGTAAAATCCCCCCTCTCTGTATATTACACAGGTAAATCACACCCTCACTGTATATTACAAAGGTAAATCCCTCCTCACTGTTTATTACACAGGTAAAACACCCCTCACTGTATATTACACTGGTAAATCATCCCTCACTGTATATTACACAGGTAAATCACCCCTGCACCGTATATTACACAGATAAATCACCACTACACTGTATATTACACAGGTAAATCACTACTTACTGTATATTACACAGGTGAAACACTCCTCACTGTATATTACACAGGTAAATCACCCCTCACTGTATATTACACAGGTAAATCCCCCCTCACTGTATATTACACAGGTAAATCCCCCTTCACTGTTTATTACACAGGTAAATCCCTCCTCACTGTTTATTACACAGGTAAAACACCCCTCACTGTATATTACACTGGTAAATCATCCCTCACTGTATATTACACAGGTAAATCACCCCTGCACCGTATATTACACAGATAAATCACCACTACACTGTATATTACACAGGTAAATCACTACTTACTGTATATTACACAGGTAAATCCCCCCCTTACTGTATATTACACAGGTAAATCACTCCTCACTGTATATTACACAGGTAAAAGCCCCCTCACTGTTTATTACACAGGTAAATCACCCCGTCACTGTATATTACACAGGGAAATCCCCCTCACTGTTTATTACACAGGTAAAACACTCCTCACTGAATATTACACAGGTAAATCACTCCTCACTGTATATTACACAGGTAAATCACCCCCGCACTGTATATTACACAGATAAATCAACACTACACTGTATATTACACAGGTAAATCACTCCTCACTGTATATTACACAGGTAAATCAAACCTTCACTGTATATTACATAGATAAATCACTCACTCACTATATATTACACACGTAAATCCCACTTCACTATATATTACACAGGTAAATCCCCCCTCACTGTATATTACACAGGTAAATCCCCCCTCACTGTATATTACACCGGTAAATCACACCTCACTGTACATTACACAGGTAAATCACACCCTCACTTTATATTACACAGGAAAATCAGCCCCCCCCACCCCCACTGTATCTTACAGAGGAAAATCCCCCTCACTGTTTATTACACAGGAAAATCACTCCTCACTGTATATTACACAGGTAAAATCCCCCCTCTCTGTATATTACACAGGTAAATCACACCCTCACTGTATATTACAAAGGTAAATCCGCCCCTCACTTTATATTACACAGGTAAATCACTCACTCACTGTATATTACACAAGTAAATCCCCCTTCAGTCTATATTATACAGGTAAATCACCCCTCACTGTATATTACACAGTTAAGTCTCCCCTCACTGTATACTACACAGGTAAATCACACCCAAACTGTATATTATACAGGTAAATCACCCACTCACTGTATATTACACAGATAAAACATCCCCTCACTGTAAACTACACATGTAAATCCTACACCCCTCTCTGTATATTACACAGGTAAATACCCACTCACTGTATCTTGCACAGGTAAATCCCCCCTCACTGTATATTACACAGGTAAATCACCCCCTCACTGTATATTACACAGGTAAATCACCCCCTTACTCTATATTACACAGGTAAATCCCACCTCACTGTATATTACACAGGTAAATCCCACCTCACTGTATATTACACAGGTAAATCACCCCTCACTGTATCTTACACAGTTAAATCCCCCTCACTGTTTATAACACAGGAAAATCCCCCCTCACTATATATTAAACAGGTAAAATCCCCCCTCACTGTATATTACACAGGTAAATCCCCCCTTACTGTATATTACACAGGTAAATCACCCCCTCCCTGTATATTACACAGAGAAATCACACCCTCACTGTATATTACACAGGTAAATCACCCCTCGCGGTATATTACACAGTTAAATCAACCCCTCACTGTATATTACACTTGTATGTCACTCCCTCACTGTATATTACACTGGTAAATCAGCCCCTCACTTTATATAACACAGATAAATCACCCCCTCACTGTATATTACACAGGTAAATCACCCCCTCACTGTATATTACACAGGTAAAACACTCCGCACTGTATATTACACAGGTAAATCACTCCCCACTGCATATTACACAGGTAAATCACCCCCGCACTGTATATTACACAGATAAATCAACACTACACTGTATATTACGCAGGTAAATCACTCCTCACTGTATATTACACAGGTAAATCCCCCCCGCACTGTATTACACAGGTAAAAGCCCCCTCACTGTTTATTACACAGGTAAATCACCCCGTCACTGTATATTACACAGGTAAATCCCCCTCACTATTTATCACACATGTAAAACACTTCTTTCTGTATATTACACAGGTAAATCACCCCTCACTGTATATTACACAGGTAAATCCCCCCTCACTGTATAGTACACAGGGAACTACCCCCTCACCGTTTATTACACAGGTAAAACACCCTTCACTGTATATTACACAGGTAAATCCGCCCTCACTGTTTATTACACAGGTAAATCACCCCCTCACTGTATATTACACAGGTGAAACACTCCTCACTGTATATTACACAGGTAAATCACCCCTCACTGTATATTACACAGGTAAATCCCCCCTCACTGTATATTACACAGGTAAATCCCCCTTCACTGTTTATTACACAGGTAAATCCCTCCTCACTGTTTATTACACAGGTAAAACACCCCTCACTGTATATTACACTGGTAAATCATCCCTCACTGTATATTACACAGGTAAATCATCACTCACTGTATATTACACAAGTAAATCCCCCTTCGGTCTATATTATACAGGTAACTCACCCCTCACTGTATATTACACAGGTAAGTCACCCCTCACTGTATACTACACAGGTAAATCACCCAAACTGTATATTATACAGGTAAATCACTCACTCACTGTATATTACACAGATAAATCAACCCCTCTTTGTATATTACACAGGTAAATACTACACCCCCTCACTGTATATTACACAGGTAAATACCCCCTCACTGTATCTTACACAGGTAAATCCCCCCTCACTGTTTTTACACAATTAAATCAACCACTCATTGTATATTACACAGGTAAATCACCCCATTACTATATATCACATAGGTAAATCACCCCCCCCCCTCTCCCACTATATATTACACAGATAAATCACCCTATCACTGTATATTACACAGGTAAATCACCCCCGTCGCTGTATATTACTCAGGTAAATCACTCCTCATTGTATATTACACAGGTAAATCCTCCCTCACTGTTTATTACACAGGTAAATCACTCCTCACTGTATATTACACAGGTAAATCCCCCCTCACTGTATATTACACAGGTAAATCATCCCTCACTGTTTATTACACAGGTAAATCCCCCCTCACTCTTTATTACACAGGTAAAACACTCCTCACTGTATATTACACAGGTAAATCATCCCTCACTGTATATTACACAGGTAAATCACCCCCGCACCGTATATTACACAGATAAATCACCAATACACTGTATATTACACAGGAAAATCACTACTTACTGTATATTACACAGGTAAATCCCCCCCTTACTGTATATTACACAGGTAAATCACTCCTCACTGTATATTACACAGGTAAAAGCCCCCTCACTGTTTATTACACAGGTAAATCACCCCGTCACTGTATATTACACAGGGAAATCCCCCCTCACTGTTTATTACACAGGTAAAACACTCCTCACTGAATATTACACAGGTAAATCACTCCTCACTGTATATTACACAGGTAAATCACCCCCGCACTGTATATTACACAGATAAATCAACACTACACTGTATATTACACAGGTAAATCACTCCTCACTGTATATTACACAGGTAAATCAAACCTTCACTGTATATTACACAGATAAATCACTCACTCACTATATATTACACACGTAAATCCCACTTCACTGTATATTACACAGGTAAATCCCCCCTCACTGTATATTACACAGGTAAATCCCCCCTCACTGTATATTACACCGGTAAATCACGCCTCACTGTATATTACACAGGTAAATCAAACCCTCACTTTATATTACACAGGAAAATCAGCCCCCCACCCCCACTGTATCTTACAGAGGAAAATCCCCCCTCACTGTTTATTACACAGGAAAATCACTCATCACTGTATATTACACAGGTAAAATCCCCCCTCTCTGTATATTACACAGGTAAATCACACCCTCACTGTATATTACAAAGGCAAATCCGCCCCTCACTTTATATTACACAGGTAAATCACTCACTCACTGTATATTACACAAGTAAATCCCTCTTCAGTCTATATTATACAGGTAAATCACCCCTCACTGTATATTACACAGGTAAGTCTCCCCTCACTGTATACTACACAGGTAAATCACACCCAAACTGTATATTATACAGGTAAATCACCCACTCACTGTATATTACACAGATAAAACATCCCCTCACTGTAAATTACACAGGTAAATACCCACTCACTGTATCTTGCACAGGTAAATCCCCCCTCACTGTATATTACACAGGTAAATCACCCCCTCACTGTATATTACACAGGTAAATCACCCCCTTACTCTATATTACACAGGTAAATCCCACCTCACTGTATATTACACAGGTAAATCCCACCTCACTGTATATTACACAGGTAAATCACCCCTCACTGTATCTTACACATTTAAATCCCCCTCACTGTTTATAACACAGGAAAATCCCCCCTCACTATATATTAAACAGGTAAAATCCCCCCTCACTGTATATTACACAGGTAAATCCCCCCATACTGTATATTACACAGGTAAATCACCCCCTCCCTGTATATTACACAGAGAAATCACACCCTCACTGTATATTACACAGGTAAATCACTCCTCACTGTATATTACACAGGTAAATCACCCCTCGCGGTATATTACACAGATAAATCAACCCCTCACTGTATATTACACTTGTATGTCACTCCCTCACTGTATATTACACTGGTAAATCAGCCCCTCACTTTATATAACACAGATAAATCACCCCCTCACTGTATATTACACAGGTAAATCACCCCCTCACTGTATATTACACAGGTAAAACACTCCGCACTGTATATTACACAGGTAAATCACTCCCCACTGCATATTACACAGGTAAATCACCCCCGCACTGTATATTACACAGATAAATCAACACTACACTGTATATTACACAGGTAAATCACTCCTCGCTGTATATTACACAGGTAACTCACTCACTCACTTTATATTACACAGGTAAATCCCCCCTCACTGTATATTACACTGGTAAATCATCCCCTCACTGTATCTTACAGAGGAAAATCACTCTTCACTGTTTATTGCAAAGGAAAATCCCCCCTCACTCTATATTACACAGGTAAAATCCCCCCTCTCTGTTTATTACACAGGTAAATCACACCCTCACTGTATATTACACAGGTAAATCATCACTCACTGTATATTACACAAGTAAATCCCCCTTCGGTCTATATTATACAGGTAACCCACCCCTCACTGTATATTACACAGGTAAGTCACCCCTCACTGTATACTACACAGGTAAATCACCCAAACTGTATATTATACAGGTAAATCACTCACTCACTGTATATTACACAGATAAATCAACCCCTCTTTGTATATTACACAGGTAAATACTACACCCCCTCACTGTATATTACACAGGTAAATACCCCCTCACTGTATCTTACACAGGTAAATCCCCCCTCACTGTTTTTACACAATTAAATCAACCCCTCATTGTATATTACACAGGTAAATCACCCCATTACTATATATCACATAGGTAAATCACCCCCCCCCCCTCTCCCACTATATATTACACAGATAAATCACCCTATCACTGTATATTACACAGGTAAATCACCCCCGTCGCTGTATATTACTCAGGTAAATCACTCCTCATTGTATATTACACAGGTAAATCCTCCCTCACTGTTTATTACACAGGTAAATCACTCCTCACTGTATATTACACAGGTAAATCCCCCCTCACTGTATATTACACAGGTAAATCATCCCTCACTGTTTATTACACAGGTAAATCCCCCCTCACTCTTTATTACACAGGTAAAACACTCCTCACTGTATATTACACAGGTAAATCATCCCTCACTGTATATTACACAAATAAATCACCCCCGCACCGTATATTACACAGATAAATCACCAATACACTGTATATTACACAGGTAAATCACTACTTACTGTATATTACACAGGTAAATCCCCCCCTTACTGTATATTACACAGGTAAATCACTCCTCACTGTATATTACACAGGTAAAAGCCCCCTCACTGTTTATTACACAGGTAAATCACCCCGTCACTGTATATTACACAGGGAAATCCCCCCTCACTGTTTATTACACAGGTAAAACACTCCTCACTGAATATTACACAGGTAAATCACTCCTCACTGTATATTACACAGGTAAATCACCCCCGCACTGTATATTACACAGATAAATCAACACTACACTGTATATTACACAGGTAAATCACTCCTCACTGTATATTACACAGGTAAATCAAACCTTCACTGTATATTACACAGATAAATCACTCACTCACTATATATTACACACGTAAATCCCACTTCACTGTATATTACACAGGTAAATCCCCCCTCACTGTATATTACACAGGTAAATCCCCCCTCACTGTATATTACACCGGTAAATCACGCCTCACTGTATATTACACAGGTAAATCAAACCCTCACTTTATATTACACAGGAAAATCAGCCCCCCACCCCCACTGTATCTTACAGAGGAAAATCCCCCCTCACTGTTTATTACACAGGAAAATCACTCATCACTGTATATTACACAGGTAAAATCCCCCCTCTCTGTATATTACACAGGTAAATCACACCCTCACTGTATATTACAAAGGTAAATCCGCCCCTCACTTTATATTACACAGGTAAATCACTCACTCACTGTATATTACACAAGTAAATCCCCCTTCAGTCTATATTATACAGGTAAATCACCCCTCACTGTATATTACACAGTTAAGTCTCCCCTCACTGTATACTACACAGGTAAATCACACCCAAACTGTATATTATACAGGTAAATCACCCACTCACTGTATATTACACAGATAAAACATCCCCTCACTGTAAATTACACAGGTAAATCCTACACCCCTCACTGTATATTACACAGGTAAATACCCACTCACTGTATCTTGCACAGGTAAATCCCCCCTCACTGTATATTACACAGGTAAATCACCCCCTCACTGTATATTACACAGGTAAATCACCCCCTTACTCTATATTACACAGGTAAATCCCACCTCACTGTACATTACACAGGTAAATCCCCCCTCACTGTTTTTACACAATTAAATCAACCCCTCATTGTATATTACACAGGTAAATCACCCCATTACTATATATCACATAGGTAAATCACCCCCCCCTCCCACTATATATTACACAGATACATCACCCTATCACTGTATATTACACAGGTAAATCACCCCCGTCGCTGTATATTACTCAGGTAAATCACTCCTCATTGTATATTACACAGGTAAATCCCCCCTCACTGTTTATTACACAGGTAAATCACTCCTCACTGTATATTACACAGGTAAATCCCCCCTCACTGTATATTACACAGGTAAATCATCCCTCACTGTTTATTACACAAGTAAATCACCCCCGCACCGTATATTACACAGATAAATCACCAATACACTGTATATTACACAGGTAAATCACTACTTACTGTATATTACACAGGTAAATCCCCCCCTTACTGTATATTACACAGGTAAATCACTCCTCACTGTATATTACACAGGTAAATCCCCCCTCACTGTATATTACACAGGTAAAAGCCCCCTCACTGTTTATTACACAGGTAAATCACCCCGTCACTGTATATTACACAGGTAAATCACCCCTCACTATTTATCACACATGTAAAACATTTCTTTCTGTATATTACACAGGTAAATCACCCCTCACTGTATATTACACAGGTAAATCCCCCCTCACTGTATATTACACAGGTAAATCCCCCTTCACTGTTTATTACACAGGTAAATCCCTCCTCACTGTTTATTACACAGGTAAAACACCCCTCACTGTATATCACACTGGTAAATCATCCCTCACTGTATATTACACAGGTAAATCACCCCCGCACCGTATATTACACAGATAAATCACCACTACACTGTATATTACACAGGTAAATCACTACTTACTGTATATTACAAAGATAAATCCCCCCCTTACTGTATATTACACAGGTAAATCACTCCTCACTGTATATTACACAGGTAAAAGCCCCCTCACAGTTTATTACACAGGTAAATCACCCCGTCACTGTATATTACACAGGTAAATCCCCCCTCACTGTTTATTACACAGGTAAAACACTCCTCAGTGAATATTACACAGGTAAATCACTCCTCACTGTATATTACACAGGTAAAGCACCCCCGCACTGTATATTACACAGATAAATCAACACTACACTGTATATTACACAGGTAAATCACTCCTCACTGTATATTACACAGGTAAATCAAACCCTCACTGTATATTACACAGATAAATCACTCATTCACTATATATTACACACGTAAATCCCACTTCACTGTATATTACACAGGTAAATCCCCCCTCACTGTATATTACACAGGTAAATCCCCCCTCACTGTATATTACACCGGTAAATCACGCCTCACTGTATATTACACAGGTAAATCACACCCTCACTTTATATTACACAGGAAAATCAGCCCCCGACCCCCACTGTATCTTACAGAGGAAAATCCCCCCTCACTGTTTATTACACAGGAAAATCACTCCTCACTGTATATTACACAGGTAAAATCCCCCCTCTCTGTATATTACACAGGTAAATCACACCCTCACTGTATATTACAAAGGTAAATCCGCCCCTCACTTTATATTACACAGGTAAATCACTCACTCACTGTATATTACACAAGTAAATCCCTCTTCAGTCTATATTATACAGGTAAATCACCCCTCACTGTATATTACACAGGTAAGTCACCCCTCGCTGTATACTACACAGGTAAATCACACCCAAACTGTATATTACACAGGTAAATCCCCCCTCACTGTATATTACACAGGTAAATCCCCCTTCACTGTTTATTACACAGGTAAATCCCTCCTCACTGTTTATTACACAGGTAAAACACCCCTCACTGTATATTACACTGGTAAATCATCCCTCACTGTATATTACACAGGTAAATCACCCCCGCACCGTATATTACACAGATAAATCACCACTACACTGTATATTACACAGGTAAATCACTACTTACTGTATATTACACAGGTAAATCCCCCCCTTACTGTATATTACACAGGTAAATCACTCCTCACTGTATATTACACAGGTAAAAGCCCCCTCACTGTTTATTACACAGGTAAATCACCCCGTCACTGTATATTACACAGGTAAATCCCCCCTCACTATTTATTACACAGGTAAAACACTTCTTACTGTATATTACACAGGTAAATCACCCCTCACTGTATATTACCCATGTAAATCCCCCCTCACTGTATACTACACAGGTAAATCACACCCAAACTGTATATTATACAGGTAAATCGCCCACTCACTGGATATTACACAGACAAATCAAACCCTCTTTGTATATTACACAGGTAAATACTACACCCCCTCACTGTATATTACACAGGTAAATACCCCCTCACTGTATCTTACACAGGTAAATCCCCCCTCAATGTTTTTACACAAGTAAATCAACCCCTCATTGTATATTACACAGATAAATCACCCTATCAGTGTATATTACACAGGTAAATCACCCCCGTCGCTGTATATTACTCAGGTAAATCACTCCTCACTGTATATTACACAGGGAAATACCCCTCACTGTTTATTACACAGGTAAATCACTCCTCACTGTATATTACACAGGTAAATCCCCCCTCACTGTTTATTACACAGGTAAATCACCCCTCACTGTATATTACACAGGTAAATCACCCCTCACTGTTTATTACGCAGGCAAATCCCCCCTCACTCTTTATTACACAGGTAAAACACTCCTCACCGTATATTACACGGGTAAATCATCCCTCACTGTATATTACACAAGTAAATCACCCTCGCACCGTATATTACACAGATAAATCACCACTACACTGTATATTATACAGGTAAATCACTACATACTGTATATTACACAGGTAAATCCCCCCCTTACTGTATATTACCCAGGTAAATCACTCCTCACTGTATATTACACAGGTAAATCCCCCCTCACTGTATATTACACAGGTAAAAGCCCCCTCACTGTTTATTACACAGGTAAATCACCCCGTCACTGTATATTACACAGGTAAATCCCCCCTCACTATTTATCACACAGGTAAAACACTTCTTTCTGTATATTACACAGGTAAATCACCCCTCACTGTATATTACACAGGTAAATCACCCCCGCACCGTATATTACACAGATAAATCACCACTACACTGTATATTACACAGGTAAATCCCCCCCTTACTGTATATTACACAGGTAAATCACTCCTCACTGTATATTACACAGTGTAAAAGCCCCCTCACTGTTTATTACACAGGTAAATCACCCCGTCACTGTATATTACACAGGTAAATCCCCCCTCACTATTTATTACACAGGTAAAACACTTCTTACTGTATATTACACAGGTAAATCACCCCTCACTGTATATTACCCAGGTAAATCCCCCCTCACTGTATACTACACAGGTAAATCACACCCAAACTGTATATTATACAGGTAAATCGCCCACTCACTGTATATTACACAGACAAATCAAACCCACTTTGTATATTACACAGGTAAATACTACACCCCCTCACTGTATATTACACAGGCAAATAGCCCTCACTGTATCTTACACAGGTAAATCCCCCCTCAATGTTTTTACACAAGTAAATCAACCCCTCATTGTATATTACGCAGGTAAATCACCCCATTACTGTATATTACATCGGTATATCACCCCCCCCCACTATATATTACACAGATAAATCACCCTATCACTGTATATTACGCAGGTAAATCACCCCGTCGCTGTATATTACTCAGGTAAATCACTCCTCACTGTATATTACACAGGGAAATACCCCCTCACTGTTTATTACACAGGTAAATCACTCCTCACTGTATATTACAAGGTAAATCCCCCCTCACTGTTTATTACACAGGTAAATCACCCCTCACTGTATATTACACAGGTAAATCACCCCTCACTGTTTATTACGCAGGCAAATCCCCCCTCACTCTTTATTACACAGGTAAAACACTCCTCACCGTATATTACACGGGTAAATCATCCCTCACTGTATATTACACAAGTAAATCACCCCCGCACCGTATATTACACAGATAAATCACCACTACACTGTATATTATACAGGTAAATCACTACTTACTGTATATTACACAGGTAAATCCCCCCCTTACTGTATATTACACAGGTAAATCACTCCTCACTGTATATTACACAGGTAAATCCCCCCTCACTGTATATTACACAGGTAAAAGCCCCCTCACTGTTTATTACACAGGTAAATCACCCCGTCACTGTATATTACACAGGTAAATCCCCCCTCACTATTTATCACACAGGTAAAACACTTCTTACTGTATATTACACAGGTAAATCACCCCTCACTGTATATTACACAGGTAAATCCCCCCTCACTGTATATTACACAGGAAAATACCCCCTCACTGTTTATAACACAGGTAAAACACTCCTCACTGTATATTACACAGGTAAATCACCCATCACAGTATATTACACAGGTAAATGCCCCCTCAATGTATTTTACACAGGTAAATCCCCCCTCACTGTTTATTACACAGGTAAATCACCCCCTCACTGTATATTACACAGGTGAAACACTCCTCGCTGTATATTACACAGGTAAATCACCCCTCACTGTATATTACACAGGTACATCCCCCCTCACTGTATATTACACAAATAAATCTCCCTTCACTGTTTATTACACAGGTAAATCCCCCCTCACTGTTTATTGCACAGGTAAAACACCCCTCACTGTATATTACACTGGTAAATCATCCCTCACTGTATATTACACAGGTAAATCACCCCCGCACCGTATATTACACAGATAAATCACCACTACACTGTATATTACACAGGTAAATCACTACCTACTGTATATTACACAGGTAAATCCCCCCCTTACTGTATATTACACAGGTAAATCACTCCTCACTGTATATTACACAGGTAAAAGCCCCCTCACTGGTTTATTACACAGGTAAATCACCCGGTCACTGTATATTACACAGGTAAATCCCCCCTCACTATTTATTACACAGGTAAAACACTTCTTACTGTATATTACACAGGTAAATCACCCCTCACTGTATATTACCCAGGTAAATCCCCCCTCACTGTATACTACACAGGTAAATCACACCCAAACTGTATATTATACAGGTAAATCGCCCACTCACTGTATATTACACAGACAAATCAAACCCTCTTTGTATATTACACAGGTAAATACTACACCCCCTCACTGTATATTACACAGGCAAATACCCCCTCACTGTATCTTACACAGGTAAATCCCCCCTCACTGTTTTTACACAAGTAAATCAACCCCTCATTGTATATTACACAGGTAAATCACCCCATTACTGTATATTACATCGGTAAATCACCCCCCCCCCACTATATATTACACAGATAAATCACCCTATCAGTGTATATTACACAGGTAAATCACCCCCGTCGCTGTATATTACTCAGGTAAATCACTCCTCACTGTATATTACACAGGGAAATACCCCCTCACTGTTTATTACACAGGTAAATCACTCCTCACTGTATATTACACAGGTAAATCCCCCCTCACTGTTTATTACACAGGTAAATCACCCCTCACTGTATATTACACAGGTAAATCACCCCTCACTGTTTATTACGCAGGCAAATCCCCCCTCACTCTTTATTACACAGGTAAAACACTCCTCACCGTATATTACACGGGTAAATCATCCCTCACTGTATATTACACAAGTAAATCACCCCCGCACCGTATATTACACAGATAAATCACCACTACACTGTATATTATACAGGTAAATCACTACATACTGTATATTACACAGGTAAATCCCCCCCTTACTGTATATTACCCAGGTAAATCACTCCTCACTGTATATTACACAGGTAAATCCCCCCTCACTGTATATTACACAGGTAAAAGCCCCCTCACTGTTTATTACACAGGTAAATCACCCCGTCACTGTATATTACACAGGTAAATCCCCCCTCACTATTTATCACACAGGTAAAACACTTCTTTCTGTATATTACACAGGTAAATCACCCCTCACTGTATATTACACAGGTAAATCACCCCCGCACCGTATATTACACAGATAAATCACCACTACACTGTATATTACACAGGTAAATCATTACTTACTGTATATTACACAGGTAAATCCCCCCCTTACTGTATATTACACAGGTAAATCACTCCTCACTGTATATTACACAGGTAAAAGCCCCCTCACTGTTTATTACACAGGTAAATCACCCCGTCACTGTATATTACACAGGTAAATCCCCCCTCACTATTTATTACACAGGTAAAACACTTCTTACTGTATATTACACAGGTAAATCACCCCTCACTGTATATTACCCAGGTAAATCCCCCCTCACTGTATACTACACAGGTAAATCACACCCAAACTGTATATTATACAGGTAAATCGCCCACTCACTGTATATTACACAGACAAATCAAACCCACTTTGTATATTACACAGGTAAATACTACACCCCCTCACTGTATATTACACAGGCAAATAGCCCTCACTGTATCTTACACAGGTAAATCCCCCCTCAATGTTTTTACACAAGTAAATCAACCCCTCATTGTATATTACGCAGGTAAATCACCCCATTACTGTATATTACATCGGTATATCACCCCCCCCCACTATATATTACACAGATAAATCACCCTATCACTGTATATTACGCAGGTAAATCACCCCCGTCGCTGTATATTACTCAGGTAAATCACTCCTCACTGTATATTACACAGGGAAATACCCCCTCACTGTTTATTACACAGGTAAATCACTCCTCACTGTATATTACACAGGTAAATCCCCCCTCACTGTTTATTACACAGGTAAATCACCCCTCACTGTATATTACACAGGTAAATCACCCCTCACTGTTTATTACGCAGGCAAATCCCCCCTCACTCTTTATTACACAGGTAAAACACTCCTCACCGTATATTACACGGGTAAATCATCCCTCACTGTATATTACACAAGTAATCACCCCCGCACCGTATATTACACAGATAAATCACCACTACACTGTATATTATACAGGTAAATCACTACTTACTGTATATTACACAGGTAAATCCCCCCCTTACTGTATATTACACAGGTAAATCACTCCTCACTGTATATTACACAGGTAAATCCCCCCTCACTGTATATTACACAGGTAAAAGCCCCCTCACTGTTTATTACACAGGTAAATCACCCCGTCACTGTATATTACACAGGTAAATCCCCCCTCACTATTTATCACACAGGTAAAACACTTCTTACTGTATATTACACAGGTAAATCACCCCTCACTGTATATTACACAGGTAAATCCCCCTCACTGTATATTACACAGGAAAATACCCCCTCACTGTTTATAACACAGGTAAACACTCCTCACTGTATATTACACAGGTAAATCACCCATCACAGTATATTACACAGGTAAATGCCCCCTCAATGTATTTTACACAGGTAAATCCCCCCTCACTGTTTATTACACAGGTAAATCACCCCCTCACTGTATATTACACAGGTGAAACACTCCTCGCTGTATATTACACAGGTAAATCACCCCTCACTGTATATTACACAGGTACATCCCCCTCACTGTATATTACACAGATAAATCTCCCTTCACTGTTTATTACACAGGTAAATCCCCCCTCACTGTTTATTGCACAGGTAAAACACCCCTCACTGTATATTACACTGGTAAATCATCCCTCACTGTATATTACACAGGTAAATCACCCCCGCACCGTATATTACACAGATAAATCACCACTACACTGTATATTACACAGGTAAATCACTACCTACTGTATATTACACAGGTAAATCCCCCCCTTACTGTATATTACACAGGTAAATCACTCCTCACTGTATATTACACAGGTAAAAGCCCCCTCACTGTTTATTACACAGGTAAATCACCCGGTCACTGTATATTACACAGGTAAATCCCCCCTCACTATTTATTACACAGGTAAAACACTTCTTACTGTATATTACACAGGTAAATCACCCCTCACTGTATATTACCCAGGTAAATCCCCCCTCACTGTATACTACACAGGTAAATCACACCCAAACTGTATATTATACAGGTAAATCGCCCACTCACTGTATATTACACAGACAAATCAAACCCTCTTTGTATATTACACAGGTAAATACTACACCCCCTCACTGTATATTACACAGGCAAATACCCCCTCACTGTATCTTACACAGGTAAATCCCCCCTCACTGTTTTTACACAAGTAAATCAACCCCTCATTGTATATTACACAGGTAAATCACCCCATTACTGTATATTACATCGGTAAATCACCCCCCCCCACTATATATTACACAGATAAATCACCCTATCACTGTATATTACACAGGTAAATCACCCCCGTCGCTGTATATTACTCAGGTAAATCACTCCTCACTGTATATTACACAGGGAAATACCCCCTCACTGTTTATTACACAGGTAAATCACTCCTCACTGTATATTACACAGGTAAATCCCCCCTCACTGTTTATTACACAGGTAAATCACCCCTCACTGTATATTACACAGGTAAATCACCCCTCACTGTTTATTACGCAGGCAAATCCCTCCTCACTCTTTATTACACAGGTTAAAACACTCCTCACCGTATATTACACGGGTAATCATCCCTCACTGTATATTACACAAGTAAATCACCCCGCACCGTATATTACACAGATAATCACCACTACACTGTATATTGTACAGGTAAATCACTACATACTGTATATTACACAGGTAAATCCCCCCCTTACTGTATATTACCCAGGTAAATCACTCCTCACTGTATATTACACAGGTAAATCCCCCCTCACTGTATATTACACAGGTAAAAGCCCCCTCACTGTTTATTACACAGGTAAATCACCCCGTCACTGTATATTACACAGGTAAATCCCCCCTCACTATTTATCACACAGGTAAAACATTTCTTACTGTATATTACACAGGTAAATCCCCCCTCACTGTATATTACACAGGGAAATACCCCGTCACTGTTTATAACACAGGTAAAACACTCCTCACTGTATATTACACAGGTAAATCACCCATCACAGTATATTACACAGGTAAATCCCCCCTCAATGTATATTACACAGGTAAATCCCCCCTCACTGTTTATTACACAGGTAAATCACCCCCTCACTGTATATTACACTGGTGAAACACTCCTCGCTGTATATTACACAGGTAAATCACCCCTCACTGTATATTACACAGGTTCATCCCCCCTCACTGTATATTACACAGATAAATCCCCCTTCACTGTTTATTACACAGGTAAGTCCCCCCTCACTGTTTATTACACAGGTAAAAACACCCCTCACTGTATATTACACAGGTAAATCATCCCTCACTGTATATTACACAGGTAAATCACCCCTGCACCGTATATTACATAGATAAATCACCACTACACTGTATATTACACAGGTAAATCACTACTTACTGTATATTACACAGATAAATCCCCCCTTATTGTATATTACACAGGTAAATCACTCCTCACTGTATATTACACAGGTAAAAGCCCCCTCACTGTTTATTACACAGGTAAATCACCCCGTCACTGTATATTACACAGGTAAATCCCCCCTCACTATTTATTACACAGGTAAAACACATCTTACTGTATTTTACACAGGTAAATCACCCCTCACTGTATATTACCCAGGTAAATCCCCTCTCACTGTATATTACACAGGTAAATCACTCCCCACTGCATATTACACAGGTAAATCACCCCCGCACTGTATATTACACAGATAAATCAACACTACACTGTATATTACACAGGTAAATCACTCCTCGCTGTATATTACACAGGTAACTCACTCACTCACTTTATATTACACAGGTAAATCCCACTTCACTGTATATTACACAGGTAAATCCCCCCTCACTGTATATTACACTGGTAAATCATCCCCTCACTGTATCTTACAGAGGAAAATCACTCTTCACTGTTTATTGCAAAGGAAAATCCCCCCTCACTCTATATTACACAGGTAAAATCCCTCCTCTCTGTTTATTACACAGGTAAATCACACCCTCACTGTATATTACACAGGTAAATCATCACTCACTGTATATTACACAAGTAAATCCCCCTTCGGTCTATATTATACAGGTAAATCACCCCTCACTGTATATTACACAGGTAAGTCCCCCCTCACTGTATACTACACAGGTAAATCACACCCAAACTGTATATTATACAGGTAAATCACCCACTCACTGTATATTACACAGATAAATCAACCCCTCTTTGTATATTACACAGGTAAATACTACACCCCCTCACTGTATATTACACAGGTAAATAACCCCTCGCTGTATCTTACACAGGTAAATCCCCCCTCACTGTTTTTACACAATTAAATCAACCCCTCATTGTATATTACACAGGTAAATCACCCCATTACTATATATCACATAGGTAAATCACCCCCCCCTCCCACTATATATTACACAGATAAATCACCCTATCACTGTATATTACACAGGTAAATCACCCCCGTCGCTGTATATTACTCAGGTAAATCACTCCTCATTGTATATTACACAGGTAAATCCCCCCTCACTGTTTATTACACAGGTAAATCACTCCTCACTGTATATTACACAGGTAAATCCCCCCCTCACTGTATATTACACAGGTAAATCATCCCTCACTGTTTATTACACAGGTAAATCCCCCCTCACTCTTTATTACACAGGTAAAACACTCCTCACCGTATATTACACGGGTAAATCATCCCTCACTGTATATTACACAAGTAAATCACCCCCGCACCGTATATTACACAGATAAATCACCACTACACTGTATATTATACAGGTAAATCACTACATACTGTATATTACACAGGTAAATCCCCCCCTTACTGTATATTACCCAGGTAAATCACTCCTCACTGTATATTACACAGGTAAATCCCCCCTCACTGTATATTACACAGGTAAAAGCCCCCTCACTGTTTATTACACAGGTAAATCACTCCGTCACTGTATATTACACAGGTAAATCCCCCCTCACTATTTATCACACAGGTAAAACACTTCTTACTGTATATTACACAGGTAAATCCCCCCTCACTGTATATTACACAGGGAAATACCCCCTCACTGTTTATAACACAGGTAAAACACTCCTCACTGTATATTACACAGGTAAATCACCCATCACAGTATATTACACAGGTAAATCCCCCCTCAATGTATATTACACAGGTAAATCCCCCCTCACTGTTTATTACACAGGTAAATCACCCCCTCACTGTATATTACACTGGTGAAACACTCCTCGCTGTATATTACACAGGTAAATCACCCCTCACTGTATATTACACAGGTTCATCCCCCCTCACTGTATATTACACAGATAAATCCCCCTTCACTGTTTATTACACAGGTAAGTCCCCCCTCACTGTTTATTACACAGGTAAAACACCCCTCACTGTATATTACACAGGTAAAACATCCCTCACTGTATATTACACAGGTAAATCACCCCTGCACCGTATATTACATAGATAAATCACCACTACACTGTATATTACACAGGTAAATCACTACTTACTGTATATTACACAGATAAATCCCCCCTTATTGTATATTACACAGGTAAATCACTCCTCACTGTATATTACACAGGTAAAAGCCCCCTCACTGTTTATTACACAGGTAAATCACCCCGTCACTGTATATTACACAGGTAAATCCCCCCTCACTATTTATTACACAGGTAAAACACTTCTTACTGTATTTTACACAGGTAAATCACCCCTCACTGTATATTACCCAGGTAAATCCCCTCTCACTGTATATTACACAGGTAAATCACTCCCCACTGCATATTACACAGGTAAATCACCCCCGCACTGTATATTACACAGATAAATCAACACTACACTGTATATTACACAGGTAAATCACTCCTCGCTGTATATTACACAGGTAACTCACTCACTCACTTTATATTACACAGGTAAATCCCACTTCACTGTATATTACACAGGTAAATCCCCCCTCACTGTATATTACACTGGTAAATCATCCCCTCACTGTATCTTACAGAGGAAAATCACTCTTCACTGTTTATTGCAAAGGAAAATCCCCCCTCACTCTATATTACACAGGTAAAATCCCCCCTCTCTGTTTATTACACAGGTAAATCACACCCTCACTGTATATTACACAGGTAAATCATCACTCACTGTATATTACACAAGTAAATCCCCCTTCGGTCTATATTATACAGGTAAATCACCCCTCACTGTATATTACACAGGTAAGTCCCCCCTCACTGTATACTACACAGGTAAATCACACCCAAACTGTATATTATACAGGTAAATCACCCACTCACTGTATATTACACAGATAAATCAACCCCTCTTTGTATATTACACAGGTAAATACCACACCCCCTCACTGTATATTACACAGGTAAATACCCCCTCGCTGTATCTTACACAGGTAAATCCCCCCTCACTGATTTACACAATTAAATCAACCCCTCATTGTATATTACACAGGTAAATCACCCCATTACTATATATCACATAGGTAAATCACCCCCCCAACTCCCACTATATATTACACAGATAAATCACCCTATCATTGTATATTACACAGGTAAATCCCCCCTCACTGTTTATTACACCGGTAAATCACTCCTCACTGTATATTACACAGGTAAATCCCCCCTCACTCTTTATTACACAGGTAAAACACTCCTCACTGTATATTACACAGGTAAATCATCCCTCACTGTATATTACACAAGTAAATCACCCCCGCACCGTATATTACACAGATAAATCACCACTACACTGTATATTACACAGGTAAATCACTACTTACTGTATATTACACAGGTAAATCCCCCCCTTACTGTATATTACCCAGGTAAATCACTCCTCACTGTATATTACACAGGTAAATCCCCCCTCACTGTATATTACACAGGTAAAAGCCCCCTCACTGTTTATTACACAGGTAAATCACCCCGTCACTGTATATTACACAGGTAAATCCCCCCTCACTATTTATCACACATGTAAAACACTTCTTTCTGTATATTACACAGGTAAATCACCCCTCACTGTATATTACACAGGTAAATCCCCCCTCACTGTATATTACACAGGGAAATACCCCCTCACCGTTTATTACACAGGTAAAACACCCTTCACTGTATATTGCACAGGTAAATCCGCCCTCACTGTTTATTACACAGGTAAATCCCCCCTTTCACTGTATATTACACAGGTGAAACACTCCTCACTGTATATTACACAGGTAAAACACCCCTCACTGTATATTACACTGGTAAATCATCCCTCACTGTATATTACACAGGTAAATCACCCCCGCACCGTATATTACACAGATAAATCACCACTACACTGTATATTACACAGGTAAATCCCCCCCTTACTGTATATTACACAGGTAAATCACTCCTCACTGTATATTACACAGGTAAATCCCCCCTCACTGTATATTACACAGGTAAAAGCCCCCTCACTGTTTATTACACAGGTAAATCACCCCGTCACTGTATATTACACAGGTAAATCCCCCCTCACTATTTATCACACATGTAAAACACTTCTTTCTGTATATTACACAGGTAAATCACCCCTCACTGTATATTACACAGGTAAATCCCCCCTCACTGTATATTACACAGGGAAATACCCCCTCACCGTTTATTACACAGGTAAAACACCCTTCACTGTATATTGCACAGGTAAATCCGCCCTCACTGTTTATTACACAGGTAAATCCCCCCTTTCACTGTATATTACACAGGTGAAACACTCCTCACTGTATATTACACAGGTAAAACACCCCTCACTGTATATTACACTGGTAAATCATCCCTCACTGTATATTACACAGGTAAATCACCCCCGCACCGTATATTACACAGATAAATCACCACTACACTGTATATTACACAGGTAAATCCCCCCCTTACTGTATATTACACAGGTAAATCACTCCTCACTGTATATTACACAGGTAAAAGCCCCCTCACTGTTTATTACACAGGTAAATCACCCCGTCACTGTATATTACACAGGTAAATCCCCCCTCACTATTTATTACACAGGTAAAACACTTCTTACTGTATATTACACAGGTAAATCACCCCTCACTGTATATTACCCATGTAAATCCCCCCTCACTGTATACTACACAGGTAAATCACACCCAAACTGTATATTATACAGGTAAATCGCCCACTCACTGTATATTACACAGACAAATCAAACCCTCTTTGTATATTACACAGGTAAATACTACACCCCCTCACTGTATATTACACAGGTAAATACCCCCTCACTGTATCTTACACAGGTAAATTCCCCCTCAATGTTTTTACACAAGTAAATCAACCCCTCATTGTATATTACACAGGTAAATCACCCCATTACTGTATATTACATCGGTAAATCACCCCCGTCGCTGTATATTACTCAGGTAAATCACTCCTCACTGTATATTACACAGGGAAATACCCCCTCACTGTTTATTACACAGGTAAATCACTCCTCACTGTATATTACACAGGTAAATCCCCCCTCACTGTTTATTACACAGGTAAATCACCCCTCACTGTATATTACACAGGTAAATCACCCCTCACTGTTTATTACGCAGGCAAATCCCCCCTCACTCTTTATTACACAGGTAAAACACTCCTCACCGTATATTACACGGGTAAATCATCCCTCACTGTATATTACACAGGTAAATCACCCCGTCACTGTATATTACACAGGTAAATCCCCCCTCACTATTTATTACACAGGTAAAACACTTCTTACTGTATATTACACAGGTAAATCACCCCTCACTGTATATTACCCAGGTAAATCCCCCCTCACTGTATACTACACAGGTAAATCACACCCAAACTGTATATTATACAGGTAAATCGCCCACTCACTGGATATTACACAGACAAATCAAACCCTCTTTGTATATTACACAGGTAAATACTACACCCCCTCACTGTATATTACACAGGTAAATACCCCCTCACTGTATCTTACACAGGTAAATCCCCCCTCAATGTTTTTACACAAGTAAATCAACCCCTCATTGTATATTACACAGATAAATCACCCTATCAGTGTATATTACACAGGTAAATCACCCCCGTCGCTGTATATTACTCAGGTAAATCACTCCTCACTGTATATTACACAGGGAAATACCCCCTCACTGTTTATTACACAGGTAAATCACTCCTCACTGTATATTACACAGGTAAATCCCCCCTCACTGTTTATTACACAGGTAAATCACCCCTCACTGTATATTACACAGGTAAATCACCCCTCACTGTTTATTACGCAGGCAAATCCCCCCTCACTCTTTATTACACAGGTAAAACACTCCTCACCGTATATTACACGGGTAAATCATCCCTCACTGTATATTACACAAGTAAATCACCCCCGCACCGTATATTACACAGATAAATCACCACTACACTGTATATTATACAGGTAAATCACTACTTACTGTATATTAGACAGGTAAATCCCCCCCTTACTGTATATTACCCAGGTAAATCACTCCTCACTGTATATTACACAGGTAAATCCCCCCTCACTGTATATTACACAGGTAAAAGCCCCCTCACTGTTTATTACACAGGTAAATCACCCCGTCACTGTATATTACACAGGTAAATCCCCCCTCACTATTTATCACACAGGTAAAACACTTCTTACTGTATATTACACAGGTAAATCACACCTCACTGTATATTACACAGGTAAATCCCCCCTCACTGTATATTACACAGGGAAATACCCCCTCACTGTTTATAACACAGGTAAAACACTCCTCATTGTATATTACACAGGTAAATCACCCATCACAGTATATTACACAGGTAAATCCCCCCTCAATGTATATTACACAGGTAAATCCCCCCTCACAGTTTATTACACAGGTAAATCACCCCCTCACTGTATATTACACAGGTGAAACACTCCTCGCTGTATATTACACAGGTAAATCACCCCTCACTGTATATTACACAGGTACATCCCCCCTCACTGTATATTACACAGATAAATCCCCCTTCACTGTTTATTACACAGGTAAATCCCCCCTCACTCTTTATTACACAGGTAAAACACCCCTCACTGTATATTACACTGGTAAATCATCCCTCACTGTATATTACACAGGTAAATCACCCCCGCACCGTATATTACACAGATAAATCACCACTACACTGTATATTACACAGGTAAATCACTACTTACTGTATATTACACAGGTAAATCCCCCCCTTACTGTATATTACACAGGTAAATCACTCCTCACTGTATATTACACAGGTAAAAGCCCCCTCACTGTTTATTACACAGGTAAATCACCCCGTCACTGTATATTACACAGGCAAATCCCCCCTCACTATTTATTACACAGGTAAAACACTTCTTACGGTATATTACACAGGTAAATCACCCCTCACTGTATATTACCCAGGTAAATCCCCCCTCCCTGTATACTACACAGGTAAATCACACCCAAACTGTATATTATACAGGTAAATCGCCCACTCACTGTATATTACACAGACAAATCAAACTCTCTTTGTATATTAGACAGGTAAATACTACACCCCCTCACTGTATATTACACAGGCAAATACCCCCTCACTGTATCTTACACAGGTAAATCCCCCCTCACTGTTTTTACACAAGTAAATCAACCCCTCATTGTATATTACACAGGTAAATCACCCCATTACTGTATATTACATCGGTAAATCACCCCCCCCCCCACTATATATTACACAGATAAATCACCCTATCACTGTATATTACACAGGTAAATCACCCCCGTCGCTGTATATTACTCAGGTAAATCACTCCTCACTGTATATTACACAGGGAAATACCCCCTCACTGTTTATTACACAGGTAAATCACTCCTCACTGTTTATTACACAGGTGAATCACCCCTCACTGTATATTACGCAGGTAAATCACCCCTCACTGTTTATTACGCAGGCAAATCCCCCCTCACTCTTTATTACACAGGTAAAACACTCCTCACCGTATATTACACGGGTAAATCATCCCTCACTGTATATTACACAAGTAAATCACCCCCGCACCGTATATTACACAGATAAATCACCACTACACTGTATATTATACAGGTAAATCACTACTTACTGTATATTACACAGGTAAATCCCCCCCTTACTGTATATTACCCAGGTAAATCACTCCTCACTGTATATTACACAGGTAAATCCCCCCTCACTGTATATTACACAGGTAAAAGCCCCCTCACTGTTTATTACACAGGTAAATCACCCCGTCACTGTATATTACACAGGCAAATCCCCCCTCACTATTTATCACACAGGTAAAACACTTCTTACTGTATATTACACAGGTAAATCACCCCTCACTGTATATTACACAGGTAAATCCCCCCTCACTGTATATTACACAGGGAAATACCCCCTCACTGTTTATAACACAGGTAAAACACTCCTCACTGTATATTACACAGGTAAATCACCCATCACAGTATATTACACAGGTAAATCCCCCCTCAATGTATTTTACACAGGTAAATCCCCCCTCACTGTTTATTACAAAGGTAAATCACCCCCTCACTGTATATTACACAGGTGAAACACTCCTCGCTGTATATTACACAGGTACATCCCCCCTCACTGTATATTACACAGATAAAGCACCCCTCACTGTATATTACACAGGTAAATCATCCCTCACTGTATATTACACAAGTAAATCACCCCTGCACCGTATATTACATAGATAAATCACCACTACACTGTATATTACACAGGTAAATCACTACTTACTGTATATTACACAGATAAATCCCCCCCTTATTGTATATTACACAGGTAAATCACTCCTCACTGTATATTACACAGGTAAAAGCCCCCTCACTGTTTATTACACAGGTAAATCACCCCGTCACTGTATATTACACAGGTAAATCCCCCCTCACTATTTATTACACAGGTAAAACACTTCTTACTGTATTTTACACAGGTAAATCACCCCTCACTGTATATTACCCAGGTAAATCCCCTCTCACTGTATATTACACAGGGAAATACCCCCTCACTGTTTATTACACAGTTAAAACACTCCTCAAAGTATATTACACAGGTAAATCACCCATCACAGTATATTACACAGGTAAATCCCCCCTCAATTTATATTACACAGGTAAATCCCCCCTCACTGTTTATTACACAGGTAAAACACCCTTCACTGTATATTACACAGGTAAATCCCCCCTCACTGTTTATTACACAGGTAAATCACCCCCTCACTGTATATTACATAGGTAAAACACTCCTCGCTGTATATTACACAGGTGAATCATCCCTCACTGTATATTACACAGGTAAATCCCCCCTCACTGTATGTTACACAGGTAAATCCCCCCTCACTGTTTATTACACAGGTAAAACACTCCTCACTGTATATTACACAGGTAAAACTCCCCTCACTGTATATTACACAGGTAAATCCTCCCTCACTGTATATTACACAGGTAAATCCCCCCGCACTATATATTACACAGATAAATCAACACTACACTGTATATTACACAGGTAAATCACTCCTCACTGTATATTACACAGGTAAATCCCCCCTTACTGTATATTACACAGAGAAATCACCCCCTCACTGTATATTACAAACAAAATCACCCCCTCACTGTATATTACACATGTAAATCACCCCCTAACTGTATATTACACAGGTAAATCCCCCCTCACTGTATAATACACAGGTAAATCCCCCCCTCACTGTATATTACACAGGTAAATCCCCCCTCACTATTTATCACACAGGTAAAACACTTCTTACTGTATATTACACAGGTAAATCACCCCTCAGTGTATATTACACAGGTAAATCCCCCCTCACTGTATATTACACAGGGAAATACCCCCTCACTGTTTATAACACAGGTAAAACACTCCTCACTGTATATTACACAGGTAAATCCCCCCTCAATGTATATTACACAGGTAAATCCCCCTCAATGTAGATTACATAGGTAAATCCTCCCTCACTGTTTATTACACAGGTAAAACACCCTTCACTGTATATTACACAGGTAAATCCCCCCTCACTGTTTATTACACAGGTAAATCACCCCCTCACTGTATATTACACAGGTGAAACACTCCTCGCTGTATATTACACAGGTAAATTACCCCTCACTGTATATTACACAGGTACATCCCCCCTCACTGTATATTACACAGGTAAATCCCCCTTCACTGTTTATTACACAGGTAAATCCCCCCTCACTGTTTATTACACAGGTAAAACACCCCTCACTGTATATTACACTGGTAAATCATCCCTCACTGTATATTACACAGGTAAATCACCCCTGCACCGTATATTACATAGATAAATCACCACTACACTGTATATTACACAGGTAAATCACTACTTACTGTATATTACACAGATAAATCCCCCCCTTATTGTATATTACACAGGTAAATCACTCCTCACTGTATATTACACAGGTAAAAGCCCCCTCACTGTTTATTACACAGGTAAATCACCCCGTCACTGTATATTACACAGGTAAATCCCCCCTCACTATTTATTACACAGGTAAAACACTTCCTACTGTATTTTACACAGGTAAATCACCCCTCACTGTATATTACCCAGGTAAATCCCCTCTCACTGTATATTACACAGCGAAATACCCCCTCACTGTTTATTACACAGGTAAAACACTCCTCACTGTATATTACACAGGTAAATCACCCATCACAGTATATTACACAGGTAAATCCCCCCTCAATGTATATTACACAGGTAAATCCCCCCTCACTGTTTATTACACAGGTAAAACACCCTTCACTGTATATTACACAGGTAAATCCCCCCTCACTGTTTATTACACAGGTAAATCACCCCCTCACTGTATATTACACAGGTAAAACACTCCTCGCTGTATATTACACAGGTAAATCAGCCCTCACTGTATATTACACAGGAAAATCCCCCCTCACTCTATGTTACACATGTAAATCCCCCCTCACTGTATGTTACACAGGTAAATCCCCCCTCACTGTTTATTACACAGGTAAAACACTCCTCACTGTATATTACACAGGTAAATCACCCCCTCACTGTATATTACACTGTTAAATTCCCCCTCACTGTTTATTACACAGGTAAAGCACCCCTCACTGTATATTACACAGGTAAATCCTCCCTCACTGTATATTACACAGGTAAATCCCCCCCGCACTATATATTACACAGATAAATCAACACTACACTGTATATTACACAGGTAAATCACTCCTCACTGTATATTACACAGGTAAATCCCCCCCGCACTATATATTACACAGATAAATCAACACTACACTGTATATTACACAGGTAAATCACTCCTCACTGTATATTACACAGGTAAATCCCCCCTTACTGTATATTACACAGAGAAATCACCCCCTCACTGTATATTACACAGAAAAATCACCCCCTCACTGTATATTACACATGTAAATCACCCCCTAACTGTATATTACACAGGTAAATCCCCCCTCACTGTATAATACACAGGTAAATCCCCCCCTCACTGTATATTACACAGGTAAATCACCCCTCACTGTATCTTACACAGGTAAATCACCCCCTCAATGTATATTACACAGGTAAAACACCCCTCACTGTATATTACAGAGTTAAATCACCCCCTGACTCTACATTACACAGGTAAATCCCCCCTCACTCTTTATTACACAGGTAAATCACTCCTCACTGTATATTACACAGGTAAATCACTCCTCACTGTATATTACACAGCTAAATCCCCCCTTACTGTATATTATACAGAGAAATCACCCCTTCACTGTATATTACACAGAGAAATCACCCCCTCACTGTATATTACACATGTAAATCACCCCCTAACTGTATATTACACAGGTAAATCCCCCCTCACTGTATATGACACAGGTAAATCACCCCTCGCTGTATATTACACAGATAAATCACCCCCTCACTGCATATTACACTTGTAAATCACTCCCTCACTGTATATCTCACAGGTAAAATACCCCTCACTGTATATTACAGAGTTAAATCACCCCCTCACTCTACATTACACAGGTAAATCCCCCCTCACTCTTGATTACACAGGTAAATCACTCCTCACTGTATATTACACAGGTAAATCACTGTCTCACTGTATGTTACACAGGTAAATCACCCCCTCACTCTCTATTACAGAGGTAAATCCCACCCCCCCGACTGTATATTACACAGGTAAATCATTCCTCACTGTATGTTACACAGGTACATGCCCTCTCACTATATATTACACAGTTAACTCCCCCCACACTTTGTATTGCACTGATATATCCCTCCACTTTACACTACACGAGTACAGTTGCCACAGTGTTTTGGACAGCCTTAACATTGTATACCACCTTCAGAATCAGTCCCAATTCATAGAAAAATAAATCCTTTCATCATCCAGTATCAGCATCTGTAGTGCAGTTGAATATGGGAGTGCATAAGCAAAAGCAAGTTAATTAATTTGTAAGTACTCGTTGGATAAGGATGACATCCTCTTGGTCTTCATTTGTGCAGAGTATGTTTTAAAATGTGACTTTAACATTCTCACAAGAGGTTTCTGCCAATGTTTTGGTTGCTCCATTGGCAGGAGTAGCACCCTCTGCTGGTGATGCACATTTCTGCAAACCTCACTTATTAATTTGCCGAGCTGTGAACTGAATATATCTCCTTGTCTAAAAATAAAAGTCACACAAGAGGCATCAGATCCATTTTTTGAGATTGGCTGCTTCTGCTGCAAAGCGGTGGGTCAGTTCACTGCGCCCTTACTGCGGGTTAAGGAAGACAAAAGCGGTAGTTACTATGTGCACAGGAAGATCCCACACTCAGGAATCAGACTGAAATCTGTTCTTTCCTTCTGGTGCTTTGAGGGAGGAATGTTGGCTGGGGAATCGGGAGGACCCCCTTTTCTAGTGATAGAATTTACCCTCCGGTCAGCTGGTTACCCTGAGATATTTGTCTGAGGTCACCTCCTTGAACCGCTTCAGGTTCAGTAGAATTCAGTCACTTTCCGGGTCCCTTCAGGTTAAAGGTCAACCGCATTGGTGATGCCCTGGAGCCATGTATAGGCCGGACCAGGTAAGGGCAGCAGGTTTAGAAAGTTTCATTAGGTTAAGGGCACTATATAAATGTAATTTGTTGCTGTTGTTGTTGCTATCTTCCCCAAAGGGCATTCGCGAAGCAGCATTTCACTGTATTGCCAGATTTGCATTACATTAAATTTAAATTCTTAAACTGCCCACAGTGGGGCCTGAACTGACTTTTTCCGGCAATATTATCTTTCGATTAATGGTGCAATTTCAGAACCACTGCATGTCCACATCTCTGATCGATCATTATTATAGAAACATACAACAGTATGGTACACAAGGCCATAGAACTGCATAGTACACAAGGCCATAGAAAAATATAGTACACAAGGCCATAGAACAGTACAGTAAACAAGGCCATAGAACAGTATAGTACACAAGGCCATAGAAGAGTATAGTACACAAGGCCATAGAACAGTATGGTACACAAGGCCATAGAACAGTATAGTACACAAGGCCATAGAACAGTATGGTTCACAAGGCCATAGAACAGTATAGTACACAAGGCCATAGAAGAGTATAGTACACAAGGCCATAGAAGAGTATAGTACACAAGGCCATAGAACAGTATGGTACACAAGGCCATAGAACAGTATAGTACACAAGGCCATAGAACAGTATGGTACACAAGGCCATAGAACAGTATAGTACAAAAGGCCATAGAACAGTATGGTACACAAGGCCATAGAACAGTATAGTACACAAGGCCATAGAAGAGTACAGTACACAAGGCCATAGAACAGTATGGTAAACAAGGCCATAGAACAGTATAGTACACAAGGCCATAGAAGAGTATAGTACACAAGGCCATAGAACAGAATGGTACACAAGGCCATAGAACAGTATAGTACAAAAGGCCATAGAACAGTATGGTACACAAGGCCATAGAACAGTATAGTACACAAGGCCATAGAACAGTATAGTACACAAGACCATAGAACAGTAAAGTACACAAGGCAAAAGAAGAGTATTGTACACAAGGCCATAGAACAGTATGGTACACAAGGCCATAGAACAGTATAGTACACAAGGCGATAGAACAGTATAGTACACAAGGCGATAGAACAGTATAGTACACAAGGACATAGAACAGTATGGTACACAAGGCCATGGAACAGTATGGTACACAAGGCCATAGAACAGTATAGTACACAAAGCCATAGAACAGTATGGTACACAAGGCCATAGAACAGTATAGTACAAAAGGCCATAGAACAGTATAGTACACAAGGCCATAGAACAGTATGGTACACAAGGCCATAGAACAGTATAGTACACAAGGCCATAGAACAGTATAGTACACAAGGCCATAGAACAGTATAGTACACAAGGGCATAGAACAGTATAGTACACAAGGCCATAGAACAGTATAGTACACGAGGCCATAGAACAGTATAGTACACAAGGCCATAGAACAGAATAGTACACAAGGCCATAGAACAGTATAGTACACAAGACCATAGAACAGTATGGTACACAAGGCCATAGAACAGTATAGTACGCAAGGCCATAGAACAGTATGGTACACAAGGCCATAGAACAGTATAGAACACAAGGCCATAGAACAGTACACTACACAAGGGCATAGAACAGTATTAAACACAAGGCCATGGAACAGTATAGTACACAAGGCCATAGAACAGTATAGTACACAAGGCCATAGAACAGTGTGGTACATAAGGCCACACAACAGTATAGTACACAAGGCCATAGAACAGTAAAGTACACAAGGACATAGAACAATATGATACACAAGGGCATAGAACAGTATTAAGCACAACGCTGTAGAACAATATGATACACAAGAGCATAGAACAGTAGTAAACACAAGGCCATAGAACAGTATGGTACACAAGGCCATAGAACAGTATAGTACACAAGGCCATAGAACAGTATGGTACACAAGGCCCTAGAGCAGTATAGTACACAAAGCCATGGAACAGTATAGTACACAAGGCCATAGAAGAGTATAGTACACAAGGCCCTAGAACAGTATGGTACACAAGGCCCTAGAACAGTATGGTAAACAAGGCCATGGAACAATATAGTACACAAAGCCATGGAACAGTATAGTACACAAGGCCATAGAACAGTATAGTACACAAAGCCATGGAACAGTATAGTACACAAGGCCATAGAACAGTATAGTACACAAGGCCATAGAACAGTACAGTACACAAGGGCATAGAACAGTATAGTACACAAGGCCATGGAACAGTATAGTACACAAGGCCATAGAACAGTATAGTACACAAGGCCATAGAACAGTATAGTACACAAGGGCATAGAACAGTATAGTACACAAGGCCATGGAACAGTAGAGTACACAAGGCCATAGAACAGCATGGTACACAAGGCCATAGAACAATATGATACACAAGGCCATAGAATAGTATAGTACACAAGGACATAGAACAATATGATACACAAGGCCATAGAATAGTATAGTACACAAGGACATAGAACAATATGATACACAAGGGCATAGAACAGTAGTAAACACAAGGCCAAAGAACAGTATGGTACACAAGGCCATAGAACAGTGTGGTACATAAGGCCATAGAACAGTATAGTACACAAGGCCATAGAACAGTAAAGTACACAAGGCCATAGAACAGTACAGTACACAAGGCCATAGAACAGTATAGTATACAAGGCCATGGAACAGTATAGTACAAAAGGCCATAGAACAGTACAGTACAAAAGGCCATAGAACAGTACAGTACACAAGGCCATAGAACAGTATAGTACACAAGGCCATGGAACAGTATAGTACACAAGGCCATAGAACAGTACAGTACACAAGGCCATAGAACAGTATAGTACACAAGGCCAATGAACAGTATAGTACACAAGGACATAGAACAGTAAAGTACACAAGGAAATAGAACAATATGATACACAAGGGCATAGAACAGTATAGTACACAAGGCCATGGAACAGTACAGTACACAAGGGCATAGAACAGTATTAAACACAAGGCCATAGAACAGTATAGTTCACAAGGCCATAGAACAGTATAGTACACAAGGCCATAGAACAGTATTAAACACAAGGCCATAGAACAGTATTAAACACAAGGGCATAGAACAGTATAGTACACAAGGCCATGGAACAGTAGAGTACACAAGGCCATAGAACAGTATGGTACACAAGGCCATAGAACAATATGATACACAAGGCCATAGAATAGTATAGTACACAAGGACATAGAACAATATGATACACAAGGCCATAGAATAGTATAGTACACAAGGACATAGAACAATATGATACACAAGGGCATAGAACAGTAGTAAACACAAGGCCAAAGAACAGTATGGTACACAAGGCCATAGAACAGTGTGGTACATAAGGCCATAGAACAGTATAGTACACAAGGCCATAGAACAGTAAAGTACACAAGGCCATAGAACAGTACAGTACACAAGGCCATAGAACAGTATAGTATACAAGGCCATGGAACAGTATAGTACAAAAGGCCATAGAACAGTACAGTACAAAAGGCCATAGAACAGTACAGTACACAAGGCCATAGAACAGTATAGTACACAAGGCCATGGAACAGTATAGTACACAAGTCCATAGAACAGTACAGTACACAAGGCCATAGAACAGTATAGTACACAAGGCCAATGAACAGTATAGTACACAAGGACATAGAACAGAAAAGTACACAAGGAAATAGAACAATATGATACACAAGGGCATAGAACAGTATAGTACACAAGGCCATGGAACAGTACAGTACACAAGGGCATAGAACAGTATTAAACACAAGGCCATAGAACAGTATAGTTCACAAGGCCATAGAACAGTATAGTACACAAGGCCATAGAACAGTATTAAACACAAGGCCATAGAACAGTATAGTACACAAGGCCATAGAACAGTATTAAAAACAAGGCCATAGAATAGTATAGTACACAAGGCCATAGAACAGTACTAAACACAAGGCCATAGAACAGTATAGTACACAAGGCCATAGAACAGTATAGTACACAAGGCCATAGAACAGTATTAAACACAAGGCCATAGAACAGTATAGTACACAAGGCCATAGAACAGTATAGTACACAAGGACATAGAACAGTACAGTACACAAGGGCATAGAACAGTATTAAACACAAGGCCATAGAATAGTATAGTACACAAGGACATAGAGCAATATGATACACAAGGGCATAGAACAGTAGTAAACACAAGGCCATAGAACAGTGTGGTACATAAGGCCATAGAACAGTATAGTACACAAGGCCATAGAACAGTAAAGTACACAAGGCCATAGAACAGTATAGTACACAAGGCCATAGAACAGTAAAGTACACAAGGCCATAGAACAGTATAGTACACAAGGACATAGAACAGTATAGTACACAAGGCCATAGAACAGTATAGTACACAAGGACATAGAAAAGTATAGTACACAAGGCCATAGAACAGTATAGTACACAAGGCCATAGAACAGTATAGTACACAAGGACATAGAAAAGTATAGTACACAAGGCCATGGAACAGTATAGTACACAAGGCCATAGAACAGTATGGTACACAAGGCCATAGAACAGTATAGTACACAAGGGCATAGAACAGTATAGAACACAAGGCCATAGAACAGTATAGTACACAAGGCCATAGAACAGTATGGCACACAAGGCCATAGAACAGTATAGTACACAAGGCCATAGAACAGTATAGAACACAAGGCCATAGAACAGTATAGTACACAAGGCCATAGAACAGTATAGTACACAAGGCCATAGAACAGTACAGTACACAAGGGCATAGAACAGTATTAAACACAAGGCCATAGAACAGTATAGTACACAAGGCCATGGAACAGTATGGTACGCAAGGCCATAGAACAGTATTAAACACAAGGCCATAGAACAGTATTAAACACAAGGCCATGGAACAGTATAGTACACAAGGGCATAGAACAGTATAGTACACAAGGCCATGGAACAGTAGAGTACACAAGGCCATAGAACAGTATGGTACACAAGGCCATAGAACAATATGATACACAAGGCCATAGAATAGTATAGTACACAAGGACATAGAACAATATGATACACAAGGCCATAGAATAGTATAGTACACAAGGACATAGAACAATATGATACACAAGGGCATAGAACAGTAGTAAACACAAGGCCAAAGAACAGTATGGTACACAAGGCCATAGAACAGTGTGGTACATAAGGCCATAGAACAGTATAGTACACAAGGCCATAGAACAGTAAAGTACACAAGGCCATAGAACAGTACAGTACACCAGACCATAGAACAGTATAGTATACAAGGACATGGAACAGTATAGTACAAAAGGCCATAGAACAGTACAGTACAAAAGGCCATAGAACAGTACAGTACACAAGGCCATAGAACAGTATAGTACACAAGGCCATGGAACAGTATAGTACACAAGGCCATAGAACAGTACAGTACACAAGGCCATAGAACAGTATAGTACACAAGGCCAATGAACAGTATAGTACACAAGGACATAGAACAGTAAAGTACACAAGGAAATAGAACAATATGATACACAAGGGCATAGAACAGTATAGTACACAAGGCCATGGAACAGTACAGTACACAAGGGCATAGAACAGTATTAAACACAAGGCCATAGAACAGTATAGTTCACAAGGCCATAGAACAGTATAGTACACAAGGCCATAGAACAATATTAAACACAAGGCCATAGAACAGTATAGTACACAAGGCCATAGAACAGTATTAAAAACAAGGCCATAGAATAGTATAGTACACAAGGCCATAGAACAGTACTAAACACAAGGCCATAGAACAGTATAGTACACAAGGCCATAGAACAGTATAGTACACAAGGCCATAGAACAGTATTAAACACAAGGCCATAGAACAGTATAGTACACAAGGCCATAGAACAGTATAGTACACAAGGACATAGAACAGTACAGTACACAAGGGCATAGAACAGTATTAAACACAAGGCCATAGAATAGTATAGTACACAAGGACATAGAGCAATATGATACACAAGGGCATAGAACAGTAGTAAACACAAGGCCATAGAACAGTGTGGTACATAAGGCCATAGAACAGTATAGTAAACAAGGCCATAGAACAGTAAAGTACACAAGGCCATAGAACAGTATAGTACACAAGGCCATAGAACAGTAAAGTACACAAGGCCATAGAACAGTATAGTACACAAGGACATAGAACAGTATAGTACACAAGGCCATAGAACAGTATAGTACACAAGGACATAGAAAAGTATAGTACACAAGGCCATAGAACAGTATAGTACACAAGGACATAGAAAAGTATAGTACACAAGGACATGGAACAGTATAGTACACAAGGCCATAGAACAGTATGGTACACAAGGCCATAGAACAGTATAGTACACAAGGGCATAGAACAGTATAGAACACAAGGCCATAGAACAGTATAGTACACAAGGCCATAGAACAGTATGGCACACAAGGCCATAGAACAGTATAGTACACAAGGCCATAGAACAGTATAGAACACAAGGCCATAGAACAGTATAGTACACAAGGCCATAGAACAGTATAGTACACAAGGCCATAGAACAGTACAGTACACAAGGGCATAGAACAGTATTAAACACAAGGCCATAGAACAGTATAGTACACAAGGCCATGGAACAGTATGGTACGCAAGGCCATAGAACAGTATTAAACACAAGGCCATAGAACAGTATTAAACACAAGGCCATGGAACAGTATAGTACACAAGGCCAAAGAACAGTATAGTACACAAGGCCATAGAACAGTATAGTACACAAGGCCAAAAAACAGTATGGTACACAAGGCCATAGTACAGTATAGTAAACAAGGCCATAGAACAGTATAGTACACAAGGCCATAGAACAGTATAGTGCACAAGGCCATGGAACAGTACAGTACACAAGGCCATAGAACAGTATGGTACACAAGGCCATAGAACAGTATGGTACACAAGGCCATAGAACAGTATAGTACACATGGCCATGGAACAGTATAGAACACAAGCGAATAGAACAGTATAGTACACAAGGCCATAGAAAAGTAAAGTACACAAGGCCATAGAACAGTATGGAACAAAAGGCCATAGAACAGTACAGTACACAAGGGCATAGAACAGTATTAAACACAAGGCCATGGAATAGTATAGTACACAAGGCCATAGAACAGTATGGTACACAAGGCCATAGAACAGTATAGTACACAAGGACATAGAACAATATGATACACAAGGGCATAGAACAGTATAGTACACAAGGCCATAGAACAGTAAAGTACACAAGGACATAGAACAATATGATAGACAAGGGCATAGCACAGTATAGTACACAAGGCCATAGAACAGTAAAGTACACAAGGACATAGAACAATATGATACACAAGGGCATAGAACAGTATTAAGCACAACACTGTAGAACAATATGATACACAAGAGCATAGAACAGTAGTAAACACAAGGCCATAGAACAGTATGGTACACAAGGCCATAGAACAGTATAGTACACAAGGCCATAGAACAGTATGGTACACAAGGCCCTAGAGCAGTATAGTACACAAAGCCATGGAACAGTATAGTACACAAGGCCATAGAACAGTATAGTATACAAGGCCATGGAACAGTATAGTACAAAAGGCCATAGAACAGTACAGTACAAAAGGCCATAGAACAGTACAGTACACAAGGCCATAGAACAGTATAGTACACAAGGCCATGGAACAGTATAGTACACAAGGCCATAGAACAGTACAGTACACAAGGCCATAGAACAGTATAGTACACAAGGCCAATGAACAGTATAGTACACAAGGACATAGAACAGTAAAGTACACAAGGAAATAGAACAATATGATACACAAGGGCATAGAACAGTATAGTACACAAGGCCATGGAACAGTACAGTACACAAGGGCATAGAACAGTATTAAACACAAGGCCATAGAACAGTATAGTTCACAAGGCCATAGAACAGTATAGTACACAAGGCCATAGAACAGTATTAAACACAAGGCCATAGAACAGTATAGTACACAAGGCCATAGAACAGTATTAAAAACAAGGCCATAGAATAGTATAGTACACAAGGCCATAGAACAGTACTAAACACAAGGCCATAGAACAGTATAGTACACAAGGCCATAGAACAGTATAGTACACAAGGCCATAGAACAGTATTAAACACAAGGCCATAGAACAGTATAGTACACAAGGCCATAGAACAGTATAGTACACAAGGACATAGAACAGTACAGTACACAAGGGCATAGAACAGTATTAAACACAAGGCCATAGAATAGTATAGTACACAAGGACATAGAGCAATATGATACACAAGGGCATAGAACAGTAGTAAACACAAGGCCATAGAACAGTGTGGTACATAAGGCCATAGAACAGTATAGTACACAAGGCCATAGAACAGTAAAGTACACAAGGCCATAGAACAGTATAGTACACAAGGCCATAGAACAGTAAAGTACACAAGGCCATAGAACAGTATAGTACACAAGGACATAGAACAGTATAGTACACAAGGCCATAGAACAGTATAGTACACAAGGACATAGAAAAGTATAGTACACAAGGCCATAGAACAGTATAGTACACAAGGCCATAGAACAGTATAGTACACAAGGACATAGAAAAGTATAGTACACAAGGCCATGGAACAGTATAGTACACAAGGCCATAGAACAGTATGGTACACAAGGCCATAGAACAGTATAGTACACAAGGGCATAGAACAGTATAGAACACAAGGCCATAGAACAGTATAGTACACAAGGCCATAGAACAGTATGGCACACAAGGCCATAGAACAGTATAGTACACAAGGCCATAGAACAGTATAGAACACAAGGCCATAGAACAGTATAGTACACAAGGCCATAGAACAGTATAGTACACAAGGCCATAGAACAGTACAGTACACAAGGGCATAGAACAGTATTAAACACAAGGCCATAGAACAGTATAGTACACAAGGCCATGGAACAGTATGGTACGCAAGGCCATAGAACAGTATTAAACACAAGGCCATAGAACAGTATTAAACACAAGGCCATGGAACAGTATAGTACACAAGGCCAAAGAACAGTATAGTACACAAGGCCATAGAACAGTATAGTACACAAGGCCATAGAACAGTACAGTACACAAGGGCATAGAACAGTATAGTACACAAGGCCATGGAACAGTATAGTACACAAGGCCATAGAACAGTATAGTACACAAGGCCATAGAACAGTATAGTACACAAGGGCATAGAACAGTATAGTACACAAGGCCATGGAACAGTAGAGTACACAAGGCCATAGAACAGTATGGTACACAAGGCCATAGAACAATATGATACACAAGGCCATAGAATAGTATAGTACACAAGGACATAGAACAATATGATACACAAGGCCATAGAATAGTATAGTACACAAGGACATAGAACAATATGATACACAAGGGCATAGAACAGTAGTAAACACAAGGACAAAGAACAGTATGGTACACAAGGCCATAGAACAGTGTGGTACATAAGGCCATAGAACAGTATAGTACACAAGGCCATAGAACAGTAAAGTACACAAGGCCATAGAACAGTACAGTACACCAGGCCATAGAACAGTATAGTATACAAGGACATGGAACAGTATAGTACAAAAGGCCATAGAACAGTACAGTACAAAAGGCCATAGAACAGTACAGTACACAAGGCCATAGAACAGTATAGTACACAAGGCCATGGAACAGTATAGTACACAAGGCCATAGAACAGTACAGTACACAAGGCCATAGAACAGTATAGTACACAAGGCCAATGAACAGTATAGTACACAAGGACATAGAACAGTAAAGTACACAAGGAAATAGAACAATATGATACACAAGGGCATAGAACAGTATTAAACACAAGGCCATGGAACAGTACAGTACACAAGGGCATAGAACAGTATTAAACACAAGGCCATAGAACAGTATAGTTCACAAGGCCATAGAACAGTATAGTACACAAGGCCATAGAACAATATTAAACACAAGGCCATAGAACAGTATAGTACACAAGGCCATAGAACAGTATTAAAAACAAGGCCATAGAATAGTATAGTACACAAGGCCATAGAACAGTACTAAACACAAGGCCATAGAACAGTATAGTACACAAGGCCATAGAACAGTATAGTACACAAGGCCATAGAACAGTATTAAACACAAGGCCATAGAACAGTATAGTACACAAGGCCATAGAACAGTATAGTACACAAGGACATAGAACAGTACAGTACACAAGGGCATAGAACAGTATTAAACACAAGGCCATAGAATAGTATAGTACACAAGGACATAGAGCAATATGATACACAAGGGCATAGAACAGTAGTAAACACAAGGCCATAGAACAGTGTGGTACATAAGGCCATAGAACAGTATAGTAAACAAGGCCATAGAACAGCAAAGTACACAAGGCCATAGAACAGTATAGTACACAAGGCCATAGAACAGTAAAGTACACAAGGCCATAGAACAGTATAGTACACAAGGACATAGAACAGTATAGTACACAAGGCCATAGAACAGTATAGTACACAAGGACATAGAAAAGTATAGTACACAAGGCCATAGAACAGTATAGTACACAAGGACATAGAAAAGTATAGTACACAAGGACATGGAACAGTATAGTACACAAGGCCATAGAACAGTATGGTACACAAGGCCATAGAACAGTATAGTACACAAGGGCATAGAACAGTATAGAACACAAGGCCATAGAACAGTATAGTACACAAGGCCATAGAACAGTATGGCACACAAGGCCATAGAACAGTATAGTACACAAGGCCATAGAACAGTATAGAACACAAGGCCATAGAACAGTATAGTACACAAGGCCATAGAACAGTATAGTACACAAGTCCATAGAACAGTACAGTACACAAGGGCATAGAACAGTATTAAACACAAGGCCATAGAACAGTATAGTACACAAGGCCATGGAACAGTATGGTACGCAAGGCCATAGAACAGTATTAAACACAAGGCCATAGAACAGTATTAAACACAAGGCCATGGAACAGTATAGTACACAAGGCCAAAGAGCAGTATAGTACACAAGGCCATAGAACAGTATAGTACACAAGGCCAAAAAACAGTATGGTACACAAGGCCATAGTACAGTATAGTAAACAAGGCCATAGAACAGTATAGTACACAAGGCCATAGAACAGTATAGTGCACAAGGCCATGGAACAGTACAGTACACAAGGCCATAGAACAGTATGGTACACAAGGCCATAGAACAGTATGGTACACAAGGCCATAGAACAGTATAGTACACATGGCCATGGAACAGTATAGAACACAAGCGAATAGAACAGTATAGTACACAAGGCCATAGAACAGTAAAGAACACAAGGCCATAGAACAGTATGGAACAAAAGGCCATAGAACAGTACAGTACACAAGGGCATAGAACAGTATTAAACACAAGGCCATGGAATAGTATAGTACACAAGGCCATAGAACAGTATGGTACACAAGGGCATAGAACAGTATAGTACACAAGGACATAGAACAATATGATACACAAGGGCATAGAACAGTATAGTACACAAGGCCATAGAACAGTAAAGTACACAAGGACATAGAACAATATGATAGACAAGGGCATAGCACAGTATAGTACACAAGGCCATAGAACAGTAAAGTACACAAGGACATAGAACAATATGATACACAAGGGCATAGAACAGTATTAAGCACAACACTGTAGAACAATATGATACACAAGAGCATAGAACAGTAGTAAACACAAGGCCATAGAACAGTATGGTACACAAGGCCATAGAACAGTATAGTACACAAGGCCATAGAACAGTATGGTACACAAGGCCCTAGAGCAGTATAGTACACAAAGCCATGGAACAGTATAGTACACAAGGCCATAGAACAGTATAGTATACAAGGCCATGGAACAGTATAGTACAAAAGGCCATAGAACAGTACAGTACAAAAGGCCATAGAACAGTACAGTACACAAGGCCATAGAACAGTATAGTACACAAGGCCATGGAACAGTATAGTACACAAGGCCATAGAACAGTACAGTACACAAGGCCATAGAACAGTATAGTACACAAGGCCAATGAACAGTATAGTACACAAGGACATAGAACAGTAAAGTACACAAGGAAATAGAACAATATGATACACAAGGGCATAGAACAGTATAGTACACAAGGCCATGGAACAGTACAGTACACAAGGGCATAGAACAGTATTAAACACAAGGCCATAGAACAGTATAGTTCACAAGGCCATAGAACAGTATAGTACACAAGGCCATAGAACAGTATTAAACACAAGGCCATAGAACAGTATAGTACACAAGGCCATAGAACAGTATTAAAAACAAGGCCATAGAATAGTATAGTACACAAGGCCATAGAACAGTACTAAACACAAGGCCATAGAACAGTATAGTACACAAGGCCATAGAGCAATATGATACACAAGGGCATAGAACAGTAGTAAACACAAGGCCATAGAACAGTGTGGTACATAAGGCCATAGAACAGTATAGTACACAAGGCCATAGAACAGTAAAGTACACAAGGCCATAGAACAGTATAGTACACAAGGCCATAGAACAGTAAAGTACACAAGGCCATAGAACAGTATAGTACACAAGGACATAGAACAGTATAGTACACAAGGCCATAGAACAGTATAGTACACAAGGACATAGAAAAGTATAGTACACAAGGCCATAGAACAGTATAGTACACAAGGCCATAGAACAGTATAGTACACAAGGACATAGAAAAGTATAGTACACAAGGCCATGGAACAGTATAGTACACAAGGCCATAGAACAGTATGGTACACAAGGCCATAGAACAGTATAGTACACAAGGGCATAGAACAGTATAGAACACAAGGCCATAGAACAGTATAGTACACAAGGCCATAGAACAGTATGGCACACAAGGCCATAGAACAGTATAGTACACAAGGCCATAGAACAGTATAGAACACAAGGCCATAGAACAGTATAGTACACAAGGCCATAGAACAGTATAGTACACAAGGCCATAGAACAGTACAGTACACAAGGGCATAGAACAGTATTAAACACAAGGCCATAGAACAGTATAGTACACAAGGCCATGGAACAGTATGGTACGCAAGGCCATAGAACAGTATTAAACACAAGGCCATAGAACAGTATTAAACACAAGGCCATGGAACAGTATAGTACACAAGGCCAAAGAACAGTATAGTACACAAGGCCATAGAACAGTATAGTACACAAGGCCATAGAACAGTACAGTACACAAGGGCATAGAACAGTATAGTACGCAAGGCCATGGAACAGTATAGTACACAAGGCCATAGAACAGTATAGTACACAAGGCCATAGAACAGTATAGTACACAAGGGCATAGAACAGTATAGTACACAAGGCCATGGAACAGTAGAGTACACAAGGCCATAGAACAGTATGGTACACAAGGCCATAGAACAATATGATACACAAGGCCATAGAATAGTATAGTACACAAGGACATAGAACAATATGATACACAAGGCCATAGAATAGTATAGTACACAAGGACATAGAACAATATGATACACAAGGGCATAGAACAGTAGTAAACACAAGGCCAAAGAACAGTATGGTACACAAGGCCATAGAACAGTGTTGTACATAAGGCCATAGAACAGTATAGTACACAAGGCCATAGAACAGTAAAGTACACAAGGCCATAGAACAGTACAGTACACCAGGCCATAGAACAGTATAGTATACAAGGACATGGAACAGTATAGTACAAAAGGCCATAGAACAGTACAGTACAAAAGGCCATAGAACAGTACAGTACACAAGGCCATAGAACAGTATAGTACACAAGGCCATGGAACAGTATAGTACACAAGGCCATAGAACAGTACAGTACACAAGGCCATAGAACAGTATAGTACACAAGGCCAATGAACAGTATAGTACACAAGGACATAGAACAGTAAAGTACACAAGGAAATAGAACAATATGATACACAAGGGCATAGAACAGTATTAAACACAAGGCCATGGAACAGTACAGTACACAAGGGCATAGAACAGTATTAAACACAAGGCCATAGAACAGTATAGTTCACAAGGCCATAGAACAGTATAGTACACAAGGCCATAGAACAATATTAAACACAAGGCCATAGAACAGTATAGTACACAAGGCCATAGAACAGTATTAAAAACAAGGCCATAGAATAGTATAGTACACAAGGCCATAGAACAGTACTAAACACAAGTCCATAGAACAGTATAGTACACAAGGCCATAGAACAGTATAGTACACAAGGCCATAGAACAGTATTAAACACAAGGCCATAGAACAGTATAGTACACAAGGCCATAGAACAGTATAGTACACAAGGACATAGAACAGTACAGTACACAAGGGCATAGAACAGTATTAAACACAAGGCCATAGAATAGTATAGTACACAAGGACATAGAGCAATATGATACACAAGGGCATAGAACAGTAGTAAACACAAGGCCAAAGAACAGTGTGGTACATAAGGCCATAGAACAGTATAGTAAACAAGGCCATAGAACAGCAAAGTACACAAGGCCATAGAACAGTATAGTACACAAGGCCATAGAACAGTAAAGTACACAAGGCCATAGAACAGTATAGTACACAAGGACATAGAACAGTATAGTACACAAGGCCATAGAACAGTATAGTACACAAGGACATAGAAAAGTATAGTACACAAGGCCATAGAACAGTATAGTACACAAGGACATAGAAAAGTATAGTACACAAGGACATGGAACAGTATAGTACACAAGGCCATAGAACAGTATGGTACACAAGGCCATAGAACAGTATAGTACACAAGGGCATAGAACAGTATAGAACACAAGGCCATAGAACAGTATAGTACACAAGGCCATAGAACAGTATGGCACACAAGGCCATAGAACAGTATAGTACACAAGGCCATAGAACAGTATAGAACACAAGGCCATAGAACAGTATAGTACACAAGGCCATAGAACAGTATAGTACACAAGTCCATAGAACAGTACAGTACACAAGGGCATAGAACAGTATTAAACACAAGGCCATAGAACAGTATAGTACACAAGGCCATGGAACAGTATGGTACGCAAGGCCATAGAACAGTATTAAACACAAGGCCATAGAACAGTATTAAACACAAGGCCATGGAACAGTATAGTACACAAGGCCAAAGAGCAGTATAGTACACAAGGCCATAGAACAGTATAGTACACAAGGCCAAAAAACAGTATGGTACACAAGGCCATAGTACAGTATAGTAAACAAGGCCATAGAACAGTATAGTACACAAGGCCATAGAACAGTATAGTGCACAAGGCCATGGAACAGTACAGTACACAAGGCCATAGAACAGTATGGTACACAAGGCCATAGAACAGTATGGTACACAAGGCCATAGAACAGTATAGTACACATGCCCATGGAATAGTATAGAACACAAGCGAATAGAACAGTATAGTACACAAGGCCATAGAACAGTAAAGAACACAAGGCCATAGAACAGTATGGAACAAAAGGCCATAGAACAGTACAGTACACAAGGGCATAGAACAGTATTAAACACAAGGCCATGGAATAGTATAGTACACAAGGCCATAGAACAGTATGGTACACAAGGGCATAGAACAGTATAGTACACAAGGCCATAGAACAGTAAAGTACACAAGGACATAGAACAATATGATAGACAAGGGCATAGCACAGTATAGTACACAAGGCCATAGAACAGTAAAGTACACAAGGACATAGAACAATATGATACACAAGGGCATAGAACAGTATTAAGCACAACGCTGTAGAACAATATGTTACACAAGAGCATAGAACAGTAGTAAACACAAGGCCATAGAACAGTATGGTACACAAGGCCATAGAACAGTATAGTACACAAGGCCATAGAACAGATTGGTACACAAGGCCCTAGAGCAGTATAGTACACAAAGCCATGGAACAGTATAGTACACAAGGCCATAGAAGAGTATAGTACACAAGGCCCTAGAACAGTATGGTACACAAGGCCCTAGAACAGTATGGTAAACAAGGCCATGGAACAATATAGTACACAAAGCCATGGAACAGTATAGTACACAAGGCCATAGAACAGTATAGTACACAAAGCCATGGAACAGTATAGTACACAAGGCCATAGAACAGTATAGTACACAAGGCCATAGAACAGTACAGTACACAAGGGCATAGAACAGTATAGTACACAAGGCCATGGAACAGTATAGTACACAAGGCCATAGAACAGTATAGTACACAAGGCCATAGAACAGTATAGTACACAAGGGCATAGAACAGTATAGTACACAAGTCCATAGAACAGTACAGTACACAAGGGCATAGAACAGTATTAAACACAAGGCCATAGAACAGTATAGTACACAAGGCCATGGAACAGTATGGTACGCAAGGCCATAGAACAGTATTAAACACAAGGCCATAGAACAGTATTAAACACAAGGCCATGGAACAGTATAGTACACAAGGCCAAAGAACAGTATAGTACACAAGGCCATAGAACAGTATAGTACACAAGGCCAAAAAACAGTATGGTACACAAGGCCATAGTACAGTATAGTAAACAAGGCCATAGAACAGTATAGTACACAAGGCCATAGAACAGTATAGTGCACAAGGCCATGGAACAGTACAGTACACAAGGCCATAGAACAGTATGGTACACAAGGCCATAGAACAGTATGGTACACAAGGCCATAGAACAGTATAGTACACATGGCCATGGAACAGTATAGAACACAAGCGAATAGAACAGTATAGTACACAAGGCCATAGAACAGTAAAGAACACAAGGCCATAGAACAGTATGGAACAAAAGGCCATAGAACAGTACAGTACACAAGGGCATAGAACAGTATTAAACACAAGGCCATGGAATAGTATAGTACACAAGGCCATAGAACAGTATGGTACACAAGGGCATAGAACAGTATAGTACACAAGGCCATAGAACAGTAAAGTACACAAGGACATAGAACAATATGATAGACAAGGGCATAGCACAGTATAGTACACAAGGCCATAGAACAGTAAAGTACACAAGGACATAGAACAATATGATACACAAGGGCATAGAACAGTATTAAGCACAACGCTGTAGAACAATATGATACACAAGAGCATAGAACAGTAGTAAACACAAGGCCATAGAACAGTATGGTACACAAGGCCATAGAACAGTATAGTACACAAGGCCATAGAACAGATTGGTACACAAGGCCCTAGAGCAGTATAGTACACAAAGCCATGGAACAGTATAGTACACAAGGCCATAGAAGAGTATAGTACACAAGGCCCTAGAACAGTATGGTACACAAGGCCCTAGAACAGTATGGTAAACAAGGCCATGGAACAATATAGTACACAAAGCCATGGAACAGTATAGTACACAAGGCCATAGAACAGTATAGTACACAAAGCCATGGAACAGTATAGTACACAAGGCCATAGAACAGTATAGTACACAAGGCCATAGAACAGTACAGTACACAAGGGCATAGAACAGTATAGTACACAAGGCCATGGAACAGTATAGTACACAAGGCCATAGAACAGTATAGTACACAAGGCCATAGAACAGTATAGTACACAAGGGCATAGAACAGTATAGTACACAAGGCCATGGAACAGTAGAGTACACAAGGCCATAGAACAGTATGGTACACAAGGCCATAGAACAATATGATACACAAGGCCATAGAATAGTATAGTACACAAGGACATAGAACAATATGATACACAAGGCCATAGAATAGTATAGTACACAAGGACATAGAACAATATGATACACAAGGGCATAGAACAGTAGTAAACACAAGGCCAAAGAACAGTATGGTACACAAGGCCATAGAACAGTGTGGTACATAAGGCCATAGAACAGTATAGTACACAAGGCCATAGAACAGTAAAGTACACAAGGCCATAGAACAGTACAGTACACCAGGCCATAGAACAGTACAGTACACCAGGCCATAGAACAGTATAGTATACAAGGCCATGGAACAGTATAGTACAAAAGGCCATAGAACAGTACAGTACAAAAGGCCATAGAACAGTACAGTACACAAGGCCATAGAACAGTATAGTACACAAGGCCATGGAACAGTATAGTACACAAGGCCATAGAACAGTACAGTACACAAGGCCATAGAACAGTATAGTACACAAGGCCAATGAACAGTATAGTACACAAGGACATAGAACAGTAAAGTACACAAGGAAATAGAACAATATGATACACAAGGGCATAGAACAGTATAGTACACAAGGCCATGGAACAGTACAGTACACAAGGGCATAGAACAGTATTAAACACAAGGCCATAGAACAGTATAGTTCACAAGGCCATAGAACAGTATAGTACACAAGGCCATAGAACAGTATGGTACACAAGGCCATAGAACAATATGATACACAAGGCCATAGAATAGTATAGTACACAAGGACATAGAACAATATGATACACAAGGCCATAGAATAGTATAGTACACAAGGACATAGAACAATATGATACACAAGGGCATAGAACAGTAGTAAACACAAGGCCAAAGAACAGTATGGTACACAAGGCCATAGAACAGTGTGGTACATAAGGCCATAGAACAGTATAGTACACAAGGCCATAGAACAGTAAAGTACACAAGGCCATAGAACAGTACAGTACACAAGGCCATAGAACAGTATAGTATACAAGGCCATGGAACAGTATAGTACAAAAGGCCATAGAACAGTACAGTACAAAAGGCCATAGAACAGTACAGTACACAAGGCCATAGAACAGTATAGTACACAAGGCCATGGAACAGTATAGTACACAAGGCCATAGAACAGTACAGTACACAAGGCCATAGAACAGTATAGTACACAAGGCCAATGAACAGTATAGTACACAAGGACATAGAACAGTAAAGTACACAAGGAAATAGAACAATATGATACACAAGGGCATAGAACAGTATAGTTCACAAGGCCATAGAACAGTATAGTACACAAGGCCATAGAACAGTATTAAACACAAGGCCATAGAACAGTATAGTACACAAGGCCATAGAACAGTATTAAAAACAAGGCCATAGAATAGTATAGTACACAAGGCCATAGAACAGTACTAAACACAAGGCCATAGAACAGTATAGTACACAAGGCCATAGAACAGTATAGTACACAAGGCCATAGAACAGTATTAAACACAAGGCCATAGAACAGTATAGTACACAAGGCCATAGAACAGTATAGTACACAAGGACATAGAACAGTACAGTACACAAGGGCATAGAACAGTATTAAACACAAGGCCATAGAATAGTATAGTACACAAGGACATAGAGCAATATGATACACAAGGGCATAGAACAGTAGTAAACACAAGGCCATAGAACAGTGTGGTACATAAGGCCATAGAACAGTATAGTACACAAGGCCATAGAACAGTAAAGTACACAAGGCCATAGAACAGTATAGTACACAAGGCCATAGAACAGTAAAGTACACAAGGCCATAGAACAGTATAGTACACAAGGACATAGAACAGTATAGTACACAAGGCCATAGAACAGTATAGTACACAAGGACATAGAAAAGTATAGTACACAAGGCCATAGAACAGTATAGTACACAAGGCCATAGAACAATATAGTACACAAGGACATAGAAAAGTATAGTACACAAGGCCATGGAACAGTATAGTACACAAGGCCATAGAACAGTATGGTACACAAGGCCATAGAACAGTATAGTACACAAGGGCATAGAACAGTATAGAACACAAGGCCATAGAACAGTATAGTACACAAGGCCATAGAACAGTATGGCACACAAGGCCATAGAACAGTATAGTACACAAGGCCATAGAACAGTATAGAACACAAGGCCATAGAACAGTATAGTACACAAGGCCATAGAACAGTATAGTACACAAGGCCATAGAACAGTACAGTACACAAGGGCATAGAACAGTATTAAACACAAGGCCATAGAACAGTATAGTACACAAGGCCATGGAACAGTATGGTACGCAAGGCCATAGAACAGTATTAAACACAAGGCCATAGTACAGTATTAAACACAAGGCCATGGAACAGTATAGTACACAAGGCCAAAGAACAGTATAGTACACAAGGCCATAGAACAGTATAGTACACAAGGCCATAGAACAGTACAGTACACAAGGGCATAGAACAGTATAGTACACAAGGCCATGGAACAGTATAGTACACAAGGCCATAGAACAGTATAGTACACAAGGCCATAGAACAGTATAGTACACAAGGGCATAGAACAGTATAGTACACAAGGCCATGGAACAGTAGAGTACACAAGGCCATAGAACAGTATGGTACACAAGGCCATAGAACAATATGATACACAAGGCCATAGAATAGTATAGTACACAAGGACATAGAACAATATGATACACAAGGCCATAGAATAGTATAGTACACAAGGACATAGAACAATATGATACACAAGGGCATAGAACAGTAGTAAACACAAGGCCAAAGAACAGTATGGTACACAAGGCCATAGAACAGTGTGGTACATAAGGCCATAGAACAGTATAGTACACAAGGCCATAGAACAGTAAAGTACACAAGGCCATAGAACAGTACAGTACACCAGGCCATAGAACAGTATAGTATACAAGGACATGGAACAGTATAGTACAAAAGGCCATAGAACAGTACAGTACAAAAGGCCATAGAACAGTACAGTACACAAGGCCATAGAACAGTATAGTACACAAGGCCATGGAACAGTATAGTACACAAGGCCAAAGAACAGTACAGTACACAAGGCCATAGAACAGTATAGTACACAAGGCCAATGAACAGTATAGTACACAAGGACATAGAACAGTAAAGTACACAAGGAAATAGAACAATATGATACACAAGGGCATAGAACAGTATAGTACACAAGGCCATGGAACAGTACAGTACACAAGGGCATAGAACAGTATTAAACACAAGGCCATAGAACAGTATAGTACACAAGGCCATAGAACAGTATAGTACACAAGGCCATAGAACAGTATTAAACACAAGGCCATAGAACAGTATAGTACACAAGGCCATAGAACAGTATTAAACACAAGGCCATAGAACAGTATAGTACACAAGGCCATAGAACAGTATAGTACACAAGGCCATAGAACAGTATAGTACACAAGGCCATAGAACAGTATAGTACACAAGGCCATAGAACAGTATTAAACACAAGGCCATAGAACAGTATAGTACACAAGGCCATAGAACAGTATAGTACACAAGGCCATAGAACAGTAAGTACACAAGGGCCATAGAACAGTATTAAACACAAGGCCATAGAACAGTATAGTACACAAGGACATAGAACAGTATGTACACAAGGGCATAGAACAGTAGTAACACAAGGCCATAGAACAGTATAGTACACAAGGCCATAGAACAGTATAGTACACAAGGCCATAGAACAGTAAAGTACACAAGGCCATAGAACAGTATAGTACACAAGGCCATAGAACAGTATAGTACACAAGGCCATAGAACAGTATAGTACACAAGGCCATAGAACAGTATAGTACACAAGGCCATAGAACAGTATAGTACACAAGGCCATAGAACAGTATAGTACACAAGGACATAGAACAGTATAGTACACAAGGCCATAGAACAGTATAGTACACAAGGCCATAGAACAGTATAGTACACAAGGCCATAGAACAGTATAGTACACAAGGCCATAGAACAGTATAGTACACAAGGCCATAGAACAGTATAGTACACAAGGCCATAGAACAGTATAGTACACAAGGCCATAGAACAGTATAGTACACAAGGCCATAGAACAGTATAGTACACAAGGCCATAGAACAGTATAGTACACAAGGCCATAGAACAGTATAGTACACAAGGCCATAGAACAGTATAGTACACAAGGCCATAGAACAGTATAGTACACAAGGCCATAGAACAGTATAGTACACAAGGCCATAGAACAGTATAGTACACAAGGCCATAGAACAGTATAGTACACAAGGCCATAGAACAGTATAGTACACAAGGCCATGGAACAGTATGGTACGCAAGGCCATAGAACAGTATAGTACACAAGGCCATAGAACAGTATTAAACACAAGGCCATAGAACAGTATAGTACACAAGGCCAAGAACAGTATAGTACACAAGGCCATAGAACAGTATAGTACACAAGGCCATAGAACAGTATAGTACACAAGGCCATAGAACAGTATAGTACACAAGGCCATAGAACAGTATAGTACACAAGGCCATAGAACAGTATAGTACACAAGGCCATAGAACAGTATAGTACACAAGGCCATAGAACAGTATAGTACACAAGGCCATAGAACAGTATGTACACAAGGCCATAGAACAGTATAGGTACACAAGGCCATAGAACAGTATAGTACACAAGGCCATAGAACAGTATAGTACACAAGGCCATAGAACAGTATAGTACACAAGGCCATAGAACAGTAAGTACACAAGGCCATAGAACAGTATAGTACACAAGGCCATAGAACAGTATAGTACACAAGGCCATAGAACAGTATAGTACACAAGGCCATGGAACAGTATAGTACACAAGGCCATAGAACAGTATAGTACACAAGGCCATAGAACAGTATAGTACACAAGGCCATAGAACAGTATAGTACACAAGGGCCATAGAACAGTATAGTACACAAGGCCATAGAACAGTATAGTACACAAGGCCATAGAACAGTATGTACACAAGGCCATAGAACAGTATAGTACACAAGGCCATAGAACAGTATAGTACACAAGGCCATAGAACAGTATTAAACACAAGGCCATAGAACAGTATAGTACACAAGGCCATAGAACAGTATAGTACACAAGGCCATAGAACAGTATAGTACACAAGGCCATAGAACAGTATAGTACACAAGGCCATAGAACAGTATGGTACACAAGGCCATAGAACAGTATAGTACACAAGGCCATAGAACAGTATAGTACACAAGGCCATAGAACAGTATAGTACACAAGGCCATAGAACAGTATAGTACACAAGGCCATAGAACAGTATAGTACACAAGGCCATAGAACAGTATAGTACACAAGGCCATAGAACAGTATAGTACACAAGGCCATAGAACAGTATAGTACACAAGGCCATAGAACAGTATAGTACACAAGGCCATAGAACAGTATAGTACACAAGGCCATAGAACAGTATAGTACACAAGGCCATAGAACAGTATAGTACACAAGGCCATAGAACAGTATAGTACACAAGGCCATAGAACAGTATAGTACACAAGGCCATAGAACAGTATAGTACACAAGGCCATAGAACAGTATAGTACACAAGGCCATAGAACAGTATAGTACACAAGGCCATAGAACAGTATAGTACACAAGGCCATAGAACAGTATAGTACACAAGGCCATAGAACAGTATGGTACACAAGGCCATAGAACAGTATAGTACACAAGGACATAGAACAATATGATACACAAGGGCATAGAACAGTAGTAAACACAAGGCCATAGAACAGTATAGTACACAAGGCCATAGAACAGTACAGTACACAAGGCCATAGAACAGTAGAGTACACAAGGCCATAGAAGAGTATTAAACACAAGGCCATAGAACAGTATAGTACACAAGGCCATAGAAGAGAATTAAACACAAGGCCATAGAACAGTATAGTACACAAAGCCATAGAACAGTATTAAACACAAGGCCATAGAACAGTATAGTACACAAGGCCATAGAACAGTATTAAACACAAGGCCATAGAACAGTATAGTACACAAGGGCATAGAAGAGTATGGTACACAAGGCCATAGAACAGTATAGTACACAAGGACATAGATCGGTACAGTACACAAGGGCATAGAACAGTAAAGTACACAAGGACATAGAACAATATGATAGACAAGGGCATAGCACAGTATAGTACACAAGGCCATAGAACAGTAAAGTACACAAGGACATAGAACAATATGATACACAAGGGCATAGAATAGTATAGTACACAATGCCATAGAACAGTATGTACACAAGGGCCATAGAACAGTATGTACACAAGGCCATAGAACAGTATAGTACACAAGGCCATAGAACAGTATGGTACACAAGGCCATAGAACAGTATAGTACACAAGACCATAGAACAGTATAGTACACAAGGCCATAGAACAGTATGGTACACAAGGCCATAGAACGGTATAGTACACAAGGCCATAGAACAGTATGGTACACAAGGCCATAGAACAGTATGGTACACAAGGCCATAGAAAAGTATAGTACACAAGGCCATAGAACAGTATAGTATACAAGGCCATATAACAATATGATACACAAGGCCATAGAACAGTATAGTACACAAGGCCATAGAACAGTATAGTACACAAGGCCATAGAACAGAATGCTACACAAGGCCATAGAACAGTGTGGTACACAAGGCCATAGAACAGTATAGTACACAAGGCCATAGAACAGTATGTACACAAGGCCATAGAACAGTATGTACACAAGGCCATAGAACAGTATAGTACACAAGGCCATAGAACAGTATAGTACACAAGGCCATAGAACAGTATGTACACAAGGCCATAGAACAGTATAGTACACAAGGCCATAGAACAGTATGGTACACAAGGCCATAGAACAGTATGTACACAAGGCCATAGAACAGTATAGTACACAAGGCATAGAACAGTATAGTACACAAGGCCATAGAACAGTATAGTACACAAGGCCATAGAACAGTATAGTACACAAGGCCATAGAACAGTATAGTACACAAGGCCATAGAACAGTATAGTACACAAGGCCATAGAACAGTATAGTACACAAGGCCATAGAACAGTATAGTACACAAGGCCATAGAACAGTATAGTACACAAGGCCATAGAACAGTATAGTACACAAGGCCATAGAACAGTATAGTACACAAGGCCATAGAACAGTATGTACACAAGAGCATAGAACAGTAGTAAACACAAGGCCATAGAACAGTATGGTACACAAGGCCATAGAACAGTATAGTACACAAGGCCATAGAACAGTATCGTACACAAGGCCCTAAAACAGTATGGCAAACAAGGCCATGGAACAATGTAGTACACAAAGCAATGGAACAGTATAGTACACAAGGCCATAGAACAGTATAGTACACAAAGCCATGGAACAGTATAGTACACAAGGCCATAGAACAGTATAGTACACAAGACCATGGAACAGTATAGTACACAAGGCCATAGAACAGTACAGTACACAAGGGCACAGAACAGTATAGTACACAAGGCCATGGAACAGTATGGTAAACAAGGCCATAGAACAATATGATACACAAAGCCATAGAATAGTATAGTACACAATGACATAGAACAATATGATACACAAGGGCATAGAACAGTAGTAAACACAAGGCCAAAGAACAGTATGGTACACAAGGCCATAGAACAGTGTGGTACATAAGGCCATCGAACAGTATAGTACACAAGGCCATAGAACAGTAAAGTACACAAGGCCATAGAACAGTACAGTACACAAGGCCATAGAACAGTATAGTACACAAGGCCATGGAACAGTATAGTACACAAGGCAATAGAACAGTACAGTACACAAGGCCACAGAACAGTATAGTACACAAGGCCATAGAACAGTAAAGTACACAAGGCCATAGAACAGTACAGTACACAAGGGCATAGAACAGTATAGTACACAAGGCCATGGAACAGTATAGTACACAGGGCCATAGAACAGTACAGTACACAAGGCCATGGCACAGTATAGTACACAAGGACATGGAACAGTAAAGTACACAAGGACATAGAAGAGTAAAGTACACAAGGAAATAGAACAATATGATACACAAGGGCATAGAACAGTATAGTACACAAGGCCATAGAACAGTATAGTACACAAGGCCATAGAACAGTACAGTACACAAGGCCATAGAACAGTAGAGTACACAAGGCCATAGAAGAGTATTAAACACAAGGCCATAGAACAGTATAGTACACAAGGCCATAGAAGAGAATTAAACACAAGGCCATAGAACAGTATAGTACACAAAGCCATAGAACAGTATTAAACACAAGGCCATAGAACAGTATAGTACACAAGGCCATAGAACAGTATTAAACACAAGGCCATAGAACAGTATAGTACACAAGGGCATAGAAGAGTATGGTACACAAGGCCATAGAACAGTATAGTACACAAGGACATAGAACAGTATGGTAAACAAGGCCATAGAACAATATGAAACACAAGGCCATAGAATAGTATAGTACACAAGGACATAGAACAATATGAGACACAAGGGCATAGAACAGTAGTAAACACAAGGCCAAAGAACAGTATGGTACACATGGCCATAGAACAGTGTGGTACATAAGGCCATACAACAGTATAGTACACAAGGCTATAGAACAGTACAGTACACAACGCCATAGAACAGTATAGTACACAAGGACATAGAACAGTATAGTACACAAGGCCATAGAACAGTATAGTACACAAGGCCATAGAACAGTATAGTACACAAGGCCATAGAACAGTATAGTACACAAGGCCATAGAACAGTATAGTACACAAGGACATAGAAAAGTATAGTACACAAGGCCGTAGAAGAGTATAGTACACAAGGCCATGGAACAGTATATACACAAGGCCATAGAACAGTATAGTACACAAGGCCATAGAACAGTATAGTACACAAGGACATAGAAAAGTATAGTACACAAGGCCATAGAACAGTATAGTACACAAGGCCATAGAACATTATGAAACACAAGGCCATGGAACATTATAGTACACAAGGCCATAGAACAGTATAGTACACAAGGCCATGGAACAGTATAGTACACAAGGCCATTGAACAGTACAGTACACAAGGGCATAGAACAGTACAGTACACAAGGGCATAGAACAGTATTAAACACAAGGCCATAGAACAGTATAGTACACAAGGCCATGGAACAGTATGGTACACAAGGCCATAGAAAGGTATGGTACACAAGGCCATAGAACAGTATAGTACACAAGGCCATAGAACAGTATTAAACACAAGGCAATGGAACATTATAGTACACAAGGCCATAGAACAGTATAGTACACAAGGCCATAGAACAGTATAGTACACAAGGCCATGGAACAGTATAGTACACAAGGCCATTGAACAGTATAGTACACAAGGCCGTAGAACAGTATAGTACACAAGGCCATGGAACAGTATAGTACACAAGGCCATAGAACAGTATAGTACACAAGGCCATAGAACAGTATAGTACACAAGGACATGGAAAAGTATAGTACACAAGGCCATAGAACAGTATAGTACACAAGGCCATAGAACATTATTAAACACAAGGCCATGGAACTTTATAGTACACAAGGCCATAGAACAGTATAGTACACAAGGCCATGGAACAGTATAGTACACAAGGCCATTGAACAGTATAGTACACAAGGCCATAGAACAGTACAGTACACAAGGGCATAGAACAGTATTAAACACAAGGCCATAGAACAGTATAGTACACAAGGCCATGGAACAGTATGGTACACAAGGCCATAGAAAGGTATGGTGCACAAGGCCATAGAACAGTATAGTACACAAGGCCATAGAACAGTATTAAACACAAGGCCATAGAACAGTATTAAACACAAGGCCATGGAACAGTATAGTACACAAGGGCATAGAACAGTATAGTACACAAGGCCATAGAACAGTATAGTACACAAGGCCATAGAACAGTACAGTACACAAGGCCATAGAACAGTACAGTACACAAGGCCAGAGAACAGTATAGTACACAAGGGCATAGAACAGTATAGTACACAAGGCCATGGAACAGTATGGTACACAAGGCCATGGAACAGTATAGTAAACAAGGCCATAGAACAGTATAGTACACAAGGCCATAGAACAGTGTGGTACACAAGGCCATAGAACAGTATTAAACACAAGGCCATAGAACAGTATTAAACACAAGGCCATAAAACAGTATAGTACACAAGGCCATAGAACAGTACAGTACACAAGGCCATGGAACAGTATGGTACACAAGGCCATAGAAAAGTATGGTACACAAGGCCATAGAACAGTATAGTACACAAGGACATAGTACAGTACAGTACACAAAGGCATAGAACAGTATGGTAAACAAGGCCATAAAACAATATGAAACATAAGGCCATAGAATAGTATAGTACACAAGGACATAGAACAATATGAGACACAAGGGCATAGAACAGTAGTAAACACAAGGCCAAAGAACAGTATGGTACACATGGCCATAGAACAGTGTGGTACATAAGGCCATAGAACAGTATAGTACACAAGTCCATAGAACAGTAAAGTACACAAGGCCATAGAACAGTAAAGTACACAAGGCCATAGAACAGTGTGGTACATAAGGCCATACAACAGTATAGTAAACAAGGCTATAGAACAGTACAGTACACAACGCCATAGAACAGTATAGTACACAAGGACATAGAACAGTATAGTACACAAGGCCATAGAAGAGTATAGTACACAAGGCCATAGAACAGTATAGTACACAAGGCCATAGAACAGTATAGTACACAAGGACATACAAAAGTATAGTACACAAGGCCGTAGAACAGTATAGTACACAAGGCCATGGAACAGTATAGTACACAAGGCCATAGAACAGTATAGTACACAAGGCCATAGAACAGTATAGTACACAAGGACATAGAAAAGTATAGTACACAAGGCCATAGAACAGTATAGTACACAAGGCCATAGAACATTATTAAACACAAGGCCATGGAACATTATAGTACACAAGGCCATAGAACAGTATAGTACACAAGGCCATGGAACAGTATAGTACACAAGGCCATTGAACAGTATAGTACACAAGGCCATAGAACAGTACAGTACACAAGGGCATAGAACAGTATTAAACACAAGGCCATAGAACAGTATAGTACACAAGGCCATGGAACAGTATGGTACACAAGGCCATAGAAAGGTATGGTACAAAAGGCCATAGAACAGTATAGTACACAAGGCCATAGAACAGTATTAAACACAAGGCCATAGAACAGTATTAAACACAAGGCCATGGAACAGTATAGTACACAAACCCATAGAACAGAATAGTACACAAGGCCATGGAACAGTATAGTACACAAGGCCATAGAATAGTATAGTACACAAGGCCATAGAACAGTATGGTACACAAGGCCATGGAACAGTATAGTACACAAGGCCATAGAACAGTACAGTACACAAGGGCATAGAACAGTATAGTACACAAGGCCATAGAACAGTATAGTACACAAGGCCATAGAACAGTACAGTACACAAGGCCATAGAACAGTACAGTACACAAGGCCAGAGAACAGTATAGTACACAAGGGCATAGAACAGTATAGTACACAACGCCATGGAACAGTCTGGTACACAAGGCCATGGAACATTATAGTAAACAAGGCCATAGAACAGTATAGTACACAAGGCCATAGAACAGTGTGGTACACAAGGCCATAGAACAGTATTAAACACAAGGCCATAGAACAGTATTAAACACAAGGCCATAGAACAGTATAGTACACAAGGCCATAGAACAGTATAGTACACAAGGACATAGAAAAGTATAGTACACAAGGCCATAGAACAGTATAGTACACAAGGCCATAGAACATTATGAAACACAAGGCCATGGAACATTATAGTACACAAGGCCATAGAACAGTATAGTACACAAGGCCATGGAACAGTATAGTACACAAGGCCATTGAACAGTACAGTACACAAGGCCATAGAACAGTACAGTACACAAGGGCATAGAACAGTATTAAACACAAGGCCATAGAACAGTATAGTACACAAGGCCATAGAACAGTATTAAACACAAGGCAATGGAACATTATAGTACACAAGGCCATAGAACAGTATAGTACACAAGGCCATAGAACAGTATAGTACACAAGGCCATGGAACAGTATAGTACACAAGGCCATTGAACAGTATAGTACACAAGGCCGTAGAACAGTATAGTACACAAGGCCATGGAACAGTATAGTACACTAGGCCATAGAACAGTATAGTACACAAGGCCATAGAACAGTATAGTACACAAGGACATGGAAAAGTATATTACACAAGGCCATAGAACAGTATAGTACACAAGGCCATAGAACATTATTAAACACAAGGCCATGGAACTTTATAGTACACAAGGCCATAGAACAGTATAGTACACAAGGCCATGGAACAGTATAGTACACAAGGCCATTGAACAGTATAGTACACAAGGCCATAGAACAGTACAGTACACAAGGGCATAGAACAGTATTAAACACAAGGCCATAGAACAGTATAGTACACAAGGCCATGGAACAGTATGGTACACAAGGCCATAGAAAGGTATGGTGCACAAGGCCATAGAACAGTATAGTACACAAGGCCATAGAACAGTATTAAACACAAGGCCATAGAACAGTATTAAACACAAGGCCATGGAACAGTATAGTACACAAGGCCATAGAACAGTATAGTACACAAGGCCATGGAACAGTATAGTACACAAGGCCATAGAATAGTATAGTACACAAGGCCAATGAACAGTATGGTACACAAGGCCATAGAACAGTATAGTACACAAGGCCATAGAACAGTACAGTACACAAGGGCATAGAACAGTATAGTACACAAGGCCATAGAACAGTATAGTACACAAGGCCATAGAACAGTACAGTACACAAGGCCATAGAACAGTACAGTACACAAGGCCAGAGAACAGTATAGTACACAAGGGCATAGAACAGTATAGTACACAAGGCCATGGAACAGTATGGTACACAAGGCCATGGAACAGTATAGTAAACAAGGCCATAGAACAGTATAGTACACAAGGCCATAGAACAGTGTGGTACACAAGGCCATAGAACAGTATTAAACACAAGGCCATAGAACAGTATTAAACACAAGGCCATAAAACAGTATAGTACACAAGGCCATAGAACAGTACAGTACACAAGGCCATGGAACAGTATGGTACACAAGGCCATAGAAAAGTATTGTACACAAGGCCATAGAACAGTATAGTACACAAGGACATAGTACAGTACAGTACACAAGGCCATAGAAGAGTACAGTACACAAGGCCATAGAACAGTATGGTAAACAAGGCCATAAAACAATATGAAACATAAGGCCATAGAATAGTATAGTACACAAGGACATAGAACAATATGAGACACAAGGGCATAGAACAGTAGTAAACACAAGGCCAAAGAACAGTATGGTACACATGGCCATAGAACAGTGTGGTACATAAGGCCATAGAACAGTATAGTACACAAGTCCATAGAACAGTAAAGTACACAAGGCCATAGAACAGTAAAGTACACAAGGCCATAGAACAGTGTGGTACATAAGGCCATACAACAGTATAGTAAACAAGGCTATAGAACAGTACAGTACACAACGCCATAGAACAGTATAGTACACAAGGACATAGAACAGTATAGTACACAAGGCCATAGAAGAGTATAGTACACAAGGCCATAGAACAGTATAGTACACAAGGCCATAGAACAGTATAGTACACAAGGACATACAAAAGTATAGTACACAAGGCCGTAGAACAGTATAGTACACAAGGCCATGGAACAGTATAGTACACAAGGCCATAGAACAGTATAGTACACAAGGCCATAGAACAGTATAGTACACAAGGACATAGAAAAGTATAGTACACAAGGCCATAGAACAGTATAGTACACAAGGCCATAGAACATTATTAAACACAAGGCCATGGAACATTATAGTACACAAGGCCATAGAACAGTATAGTACACAAGGCCATGGAACAGTATAGTACACAAGGCCATTGAACAGTATAGTACACAAGGCCATAGAACAGTACAGTACACAAGGGCATAGAACAGTATTAAACACAAGGCCATAGAACAGTATAGTACACAAGGCCATGGAACAGTATGGTACACAAGGCCATAGAAAGGTATGGTACAAAAGGCCATAGAACAGTATAGTACACAAGGCCATAGAACAGTATTAAACACAAGGCCATAGAACAGTATTAAACACAAGGCCATGGAACAGTATAGTACACAAACCCATAGAACAGAATAGTACACAAGGCCATGGAACAGTATAGCACACAAGGCCATAGAATAGTATAGTACACAAGGCCATAGAACAGTATGGTACACAAGGCCATGGAACAGTATAGTACACAAGGCCATAGAACAGTACAGTACACAAGGGCATAGAACAGTATAGTACACAAGGCCATAGAACAGTATAGTACACAAGGCCATAGAACAGTACAGTACACAAGGCCATAGAACAGTACAATACACAAGGCCAGAGAACAGTATAGTACACAAGGGCATAGAACAGTATAGTACACAACGCCATGGAACAGTCTGGTACACAAGGCCATGGAACATTATAGTAAACAAGGCCATAGAACAGTATAGTACACAAGGCCATAGAACAGTGTGGTACACAAGGCCATAGAACAGTATTAAACACAAGGCCATAGAACAGTATTAAACACAAGGCCATAAAACAGTATAGTACACAAGGCCATAGAACAGTACAGTACACAAGGCCATGGAACAGTATGGTACACAAGGCCATAGAAAAGTATGGTACACAAGGCCATAGAACAGTATGGCACCCAAGGCCATAGAACAGTATGGTACACAAGGCCATAGAAAAGTATAGTACACAAGGCCATAGAACAGTATGGTACACAAGGCCATGGAACAGTATAGTACACAAGGCCATAGAACAGTATAGTACACAAGGCCATAGAACAGTATAGTGCACAATGCTATAGAACAGTAGGGTACACAAGGCCATAGAACAGTATGGTACACAAGGGCATAGAACAGTATTAAACACAAGGTCATGGAACCGTATGGTAAACAATGCCATAGAACAGTATAGTACACAAGGCCATAGAACAGTACGGTACACAAGGCCATAAAACTCTATGGTACACAAGGCCATAGAACAATATGATAAATAAGGCCATAGCACAGTATGGTAAACAAGACCATAGACCAGCATGGTGCACAAAGCCATAGAACAGTATGGTAAACAATGCCATGGAACAATATAGTACACAAGGCGATAGAACAGTATGGTACACAAGGCCATAGAACAGTATGGTACACAAGGCAATAGAACAGCATAGTACACAAGGCCATAGAACAGTATAGTACACAAGGCCATCGAACAGTATAGTACACAAGGCCATACAACAGTATAGTACACAAAGCCATAGAATAGTATGGTACACAAGGCCATAGAACAGTATGGTACACAAGACCATAGAACAGTATAGTACACAAGGCCATAGAACAGTATAGTACACAAGGCCATAGAACATTATGGTACACAAGGCCATAGAACAGTATAGTACACAAGGCCATACAACAGTATAGTACACAAGGCCATAGAACAGTATAGTACACAAGGCCATACAACAGTATAGTACACAAGGCCATAGAACATTATAGTACACAAGGCCATAGAACAGTATAGTACACAAGGCCATAGAACAGTATTGTACAGAAGGCCATGGAACAGTTTAGTACACAAGGCCATAGAACAGTACAGTACACAAGGGCATAGAACAGTACAGTACACAAGGGCATAGAACAGTATAGTACACAAGGCCATAGAACAGTATTGTACAGAAGGCCATGGAACAGTATAGTACACAAGGCCATAGAACAGTACAGTACACAAGGGCATAGAACAGTACCGTACACAAGGGCATAGAACAGTATAGTACACAAGGCCATAGAACAGTGTGGTACACAAGGCCATAGAACAGTATAGTACACAAGGGCATAGAACAGTATAGTACACAAGGCTATAGAACAGTATGGTACACAAGGGCATAGAACAGATTAAACTCAAGGTCATGGAACAGTATGGTAAACAAGGCCATAGAACAGTATAGTACACAAGGCCATAGAACTGTATGGTACACAAGGCCATAGAACAGTATAGTACACAAGGCCATTGAACAGTATGGTACACAAGGCCATAGAACAGTCCGGTACAAAAGGCCATAGCACAGTATGGTACACAAGACCATAGACCAGCATGGTATACAAAGCCATAGAACAGTATGGTAAACACGGCCATGGAACAATATAGTACACAAGGCCATAGAACAGTATAGTACACAAGGCCATACAACAGTATGGCACACAAGACCATGGAACAGTGTGGTACACAAGGCCATAGAACAGTATAGTACACAAGGCCATAGAACAGTATGGTACACAAGGCCATAGAAAAGTGTGGTACACAAGGCCATAGAACAGTATAGTACACAAGGCCATAGAACAGTGTGGTACATAAGGCCATAGAACAGTATGGTACCCAAGGGCATAGAACAGTACAGTACACAAGGGCATAGAACAGTATTAAACACAAGGTCATGGAACAGCATGGTAAGCAAGGCCATAGAACAGTATCGTACACAAGGCCATAGAATAGTGTGGTACATAAGGCCACACAACAGTATAGTACACAAGGCCATAGAACAGTAAAGTACACAAGGATATAGAACAATATGATACACAAGGGTATAGAACAGTATAGTACACAAGGCTGTAGAACAATATGATACACAAGAGCATAGAACAGTAGTAAACACAAGGCCATAGAACACTATGGTACACAAGGCCATAGAACAGTATAGTACACAAGGCCATAGAACAGTATGGTACTCAAGGCCCTAGAACAGTATAGTACACAAGGCCATAGAACAGTATGGTAAACAAGGCCATGGAACAATATAGTACACAAAGCCATGGAACAATATAGTACACAAAGCCATAGAACAGTATAGTACACAAAGCCATGGAACAGCATAGTACACAAGGCCATAGAACAGTATAGTACGCAAGGCCATGGAACAGTATAGAACACAAGGCCATAGAACAGTACAGTACACAAGGGCACTGCACAGTATAGTACACAAGGCCATATAACAGTGTGGTACACAAGGCCATAGAACAGTGTGGTACACAAGGCCATAGAACAGTATAGTACACTAGGCCATGGAACAGTATGGTACACAAGACCATAGACCAGCATGGTACACAAAGGCATAGCACAGGATGGTACACAAGGCCATAGAAGAGTATGTTACACAAAGCCATAGTACAGTATAGTACACAAGGCCACAGAACAGTATGGTACACAAGGCCATAGAACAGTATGGTACACAAGACCATAGAACATTATGGTACACAAGGCCATGGAACAGTATAGTATACAAGGCCATAGGACAGTATAGTACACAAGGGCATAGAACAGTATAGTACACAAGGCCATAGAACAATATGGTACACAAGGCCATAAAACATAATGGTACACAAGTCCATAGAACAGTATAGTACACAAGGCCATAGAACAGTATGGTACACAATGCCATAGAACATTATGGTACACAAGGCCATAGAACAGTATAGTACACAAGGCCATAGAACAGTATGGTACACAAGGCCATAGAACAGTATAGTATACAAGGCGAGAGAACAGTATGGTACACAAGGCCATAGAACAGTATAGTACACAAGGCAATAGAACAGAATAGTACACAAGGCCATAGAACAGTATAGTACACAAGGCCATAGAACAGGATAGTACACAAGGCCATAGAACAATATGATACACAAGACCATAGAACAGTATAGTACACAAGGCCATAGAACAGTATGGTACACAAGGCCATAGAACGGTATAGTACACAAGGCCATAGAACAGTATGGTACACAAGGCCATAGAACAGTATGGTTAACAAGGCCATAGATTAGTACAGTACACAAGGCCATAGAACAGTGTGGTACACAAGGCCATACAACAGTATAGTACATAAGGACAAAGAACAGTGTGGTACACAAGGCCATAGAACAGTGTGGTACACAAGGCCATACAACAGTATAGTACACAAGGACATAGAACAGTATAGTTCACAAGGCCATAGAACAGTATGGTACACAAGGCCATAGAACAGTATAGTACACAAGGCGATAGAACAGTATAGTACACAAGGACATAGAACAGTGTGGTACACAAGGCCACACAACAGCGTAGTACAGAAGGCCATAGAACAGTATGGTACACAAGGCCATAGAACAGTATGGCACCCAAGGCCATAGAACAGTATGGTACACAAGGCCATAGAAAAGTATAGTACACAAGGCCATAGAACAGTATGGTACACAAGGCCATGGAACAGTATAGTACACAAGGCCATAGAACAGTATAGTACACAAGGCCATGGAACAGTATAGTACACAAGGCCATAGAATAGTATAGTACACAAGGCCAATGAACAGTATGGTACACAAGGCCATAGAACAGTATAGTACACAAGGCCATAGAACAGTACAGTACACAAGGGCATAGAACAGTATAGTACACAAGGCCATAGAACAGTATAGTACACAAGGCCATAGAACAGTACAGTACACAAGGCCATAGAACAGTACAGTACACAAGGCCAGAGAACAGTATAGTACACAAGGCCATGGAACAGTATGGTACACAAGGCCATGGAACAGTATAGTAAACAAGGCCATAGAACAGTATAGTACACAAGGCCATAGAACAGTGTGGTACACAAGGCCATAGAACAGTATTAAACACAAGGCCATAGAACAGTATTAAACACAAGGCCATAAAACAGTATAGTACACAAGGCCATAGAACAGTACAGTACACAAGGCCATGGAACAGTATGGTACACAAGGCCATAGATAAGTATGGTACACAAGGCCATAGAACAGTATAGTACACAAGGACATAGTACAGTACAGTACACAAGGCCATAGAAGAGTACAGTACACAAGGCCATAGAACAGTATGGTAAACAAGGCCATAAAACAATATGAAACATAAGGCCATAGAATAGTATAGTACACAAGGACATAGAACAATATGAGACACAAGGGCATAGAACAGTAGTAAACACAAGGCCAAAGAACAGTATGGTACACATGGCCATAGAACAGTGTGGTACATAAGGCCATAGAACAGTATAGTACACAAGTCCATAGAACAGTAAAGTACACAAGGCCATAGAACAGTAAAGTACACAAGGCCATAGAACAGTGTGGTACATAAGGCCATACAACAGTATAGTAAACAAGGCTATAGAACAGTACAGTACACAACGCCATAGAACAGTATAGTACACAAGGACATAGAACAGTATAGTACACAAGGCCATAGAAGAGTATAGTACACAAGGCCATAGAACAGTATAGTACACAAGGCCATAGAACAGTATAGTACACAAGGACATACAAAAGTATAGTACACAAGGCCGTAGAACAGTATAGTACACAAGGCCATGGAACAGTATAGTACACAAGGCCATAGAACAGTATAGTACACAAGGCCATAGAACAGTATAGTACACAAGGACATAGAAAAGTATAGTACACAAGGCCATAGAACAGTATAGTACACAAGGCCATAGAACATTATGGTACACAAGGCCATAGAACAGTATAGTACACAAGGCCATACAACAGTATAGTACACAAGGCCATAGAACAGTATAGTACATAAGGCCACACAACAGTATAGTACACAAGGCCATAGAACAGTAAAGTACACAAGGACATAGAACAATATGATACACAAGGGCATAGAACAGTATAGTACACAAGGCTGTAGAACAATATGATACACAAGAGCATAGAACAGTAGTAAACACAAGGCCATAGAACAGTATGGTACACAAGGCCATAGAACAGTATAGTACACAAGGCCATAGAACAGTATGGTACACAAGGCCCTAGAACAGTATGGTAAACAAGGCCATGGAACAATGTAGTACACAAAGCAATGGAACAGTATAGTACACAAGGCCATAGAACAGTATAGTACACAAAGCCATGGAACAGTATAGTACACAAGGCCATAGAACAGTATAGTACACAAGGTCATGGAACAGTATAGTACACAAGGCCATAGAACAGTACAGTACACAAGGGCATAGAACAGTATTAAACACAAGGCCATAGAACAGTATAGTACACAAGGCCATGGAACAGTATGGTACACAAGGCCATAGAAAGGTATGGTACACAAGGCCATAGAACAGTATAGTACACAAGGCCATAGAACAGTATTAAACACAAGGCCATAGAACAGTATTAAACACAAGGCCATGGAACAGTATAGTACACAAGGCCATAGAACAGTATAGTACACAAGGCCATGGAACAGTATAGTACACAAGGCCATAGAATAGTATAGTACACAAGGCCATAGAACAGTATGGTACACAAGGCCATGGAACAGTATAGTACACAAGGCCATAGAACAGTACAGTACACAAGGGCATAGAACAGTATAGTACACAAGGCCATAGAACAGTATAGTACACAAGGCCATAGAACAGTACAGTACACAAGGCCATAGAACAGTACAGTACACAAGGCCAGAGAACAGTATAGTACACAAGGGCATAGAACAGTATAGTACACAAGGCCATAGAACAGTATGGTACACAAGGCCATGAACAGTATAGTACACAAGGCCATAGAACAGTATAGTACACAAGGCCATAGAACAGTATAGTACACAAGGCCATAGAACAGTATATACACAAGGCCATAGAACAGTATAGTACACAAGGCATAGAACAGTATAGTACACAAGGCCATAGAACAGTATAGTACACAAGGCCATAGAACAGTATGGTACACAAGGCCATAGAACAGTATAGTACACAAGGCCATAGAACAGTATAGTACACAAGGCCATAGAACAGTATAGTACACAAGGCCATAGAACAGTATGGTACACAAGGCCATGAACAGTATAGTACACAAGGCCATAGAACAGTATAGTACACAAGGCCATAGAACAGTATAGTACACAAGGCCATAGAACAGTATAGTACACAAGCCATAGAACAGTATAGTACACAAGGCCATAGAACAGTATAGTACACAAGGCCATAGAACAGTATAGTACACAAGGCCATAGAACAGTATAGTACACAAGGCCATAGAACAGTATGTACACAAGGCCATAGAACAGTATAGTACACAAGGCCATAGAACAGTATAGTACACAAGGCCATAGAACAGTATAGTACACAAGGCCATAGAACAGTATAGTACACAAGGCCATAGAACAGTATAGTACACAAGGCCATAGAACAGTATAGTACACAAGGCCATAGAACAGTATAGTACACAAGGCCATAGAACAGTATAGTACACAAGGCCATAGAACAGTATAGTACACAAGGCCATAGAACAGTATAGTACACAAGGCCATAGAACAGTATAGTACACAAGGCCATAGAACAGTATAGTACACAAGGCCATAGAACAGTATAGTACACAAGGCCATAGAACAGTATAGTACACAAGGCCATAGAACAGTATAGTACACAAGGCCATAGAACAGTATAGTACACAAGGCCATAGAACAGTATAGTACACAAGGCCATAGAACAGTATAGTACACAAGGCCATAGAACAGTATAGTACACAAGGCCATAGAACAGTATAGTACACAAGGCCATAGAACAGTATAGTACACAAGGCCATAGAACAGTATAGTACACAAGGCCATAGAACAGTATAGTACACAAGGCCATGGAACAGTATAGTACACAAGGCCATTGAACAGTATAGTACACAAGGCCATAGAACAGTAAGTACACAAGGCCATAGAACAGTATAGTACACAAGGCCATAGAACAGTATAGTACACAAGGCCATAGAACAGTATGGTACACAAGGCCATAGAACAGTATGGTACACAAGGCCATAGAACAGTATAGTACACAAGGCCATAGAACAGTATAGTACACAAGGCCATAGAACAGTATAGAACACAAGGCCATAGAACAGTATAGTACACAAGGCCATAGAACAGTATAGTACACAAGGCCATGGAACAGTATAGTACACAAGGCCATAGAACAGTATAGTACACAAGGCCATAGAACAGTATGGTACACAAGGCCATGGAACAGTATAGTACACAAGGCCATAGAACAGTACAGTACACAAGGCCATAGAACAGTATAGTACACAAGGCCATGAACAGTATAGTACACAAGGCCATAGAACAGTACAGTACACAAGGCCATAGAACAGTATAGTACACAAGGCCATAGAACAGTATAGTACACAAGGCCATAGGAACAGTACTGTACACAAGGCCATGGAACAGTATAGTACACAAGGCCATAGAACAGTATAGTACACAAGGCCATAGAACAGTATGGTACACAAGGCCATAGAACAGTATGTAACACAAGGCCATAGAACAGTATTAAACACAAGGCCATAGAACAGTATAGTACACAAGGCCATAGAACAGTATAGTACACAAGGCCATGGAACAGTATAGTACACAAGGCCATAGAAAAGTATAGTACACAAGGCCATAGAACAGTATGTACACAAGGCCATAGAACAGTATAGTACACAAGGCCATAGAACAGTATAGTACACAAGGCCATAGAACAGTACAGTACACAAGGGCACTGCACAGTATAGTACACAAGGCCATATAACAGTGTGGTACACAAGGCCATAGAACAGTGTGGTACACAAGGCCATAGAACAGTATAGTACACTAGGCCATGGAACAGTATGGTACACAAGACCATAGACCAGCATGGTACACAAAGGCATAGCACAGGATGGTACACAAGGCCATAGAAGAGTATGTTACACAAAGCCATAGTACAGTATAGTACACAAGGCCACAGAACAGTATGGTACACAAGGCCATAGAACAGTATGGTACACAAGACCATAGAACATTATGGTACACAAGGCCATGGAACAGTATAGTATACAAGGCCATAGGACAGTATAGTACACAAGGGCATAGAACAGTATAGTACACAAGGCCATAGAACAATATGGTACACAAGGCCATAAAACATAATGGTACACAAGTCCATAGAACAGTATAGTACACAAGGCCATAGAACAGTATGGTACACAATGCCATAGAACATTATGGTACACAAGGCCATAGAACAGTATAGTACACAAGGCCATAGAACAGTATGGTACACAAGGCCATAGAACAGTATAGTATACAAGGCGAGAGAACAGTATGGTACACAAGGCCATAGAACAGTATAGTACACAAGGCAATAGAACAGAATAGTACACAAGGCCATAGAACAGTATAGTACACAAGGCCATAGAACAGGATAGTACACAAGGCCATAGAACAATATGATACACAAGACCATAGAACAGTATAGTACACAAGGCCATAGAACAGTATGGTACACAAGGCCATAGAACGGTATAGTACACAAGGCCATAGAACAGTATGGTACACAAGGCCATAGAACAGTATGGTTAACAAGGCCATAGATTAGTACAGTACACAAGGCCATAGAACAGTGTGGTACACAAGGCCATACAACAGTATAGTACATAAGGACAAAGAACAGTGTGGTACACAAGGCCATAGAACAGTGTGGTACACAAGGCCATAGAACAGTATAGTACACAAGGCCATGGAACAGTATAGTACACAAGGCCATTGAACAGTATAGTACACAAGGCCATAGAACAGTACAGTACACAAGGGCATAGAACAGTATTAAACACAAGGCCATAGAACAGTATAGTACACAAGGCCATGGAACAGTATGGTACACAAGGCCATAGAAAGGTATGGTGCACAAGGCCATAGAACAGTATAGTACACAAGGCCATAGAACAGTATTAAACACAAGGCCATAGAACAGTATTAAACACAAGGCCATGGAACAGTATAGTACACAAGGCCATAGAACAGTATAGTACACAAGGCCATGGAACAGTATAGTACACAAGGCCATAGAATAGTATAGTACACAAGGCCAATGAACAGTATGGTACACAAGGCCATAGAACAGTATAGTACACAAGGCCATAGAACAGTACAGTACACAAGGGCATAGAACAGTATAGTACACAAGGCCATAGAACAGTATAGTACACAAGGCCATAGAACAGTACAGTACACAAGGCCATAGAACAGTACAGTACACAAGGCCAGAGAACAGTACAGTACACAAGGCATAGAACAGTATAGTACACAAGGCCATGGAACAGTATGGTACACAAGGCCATGGAACAGTATAGTAAACAAGGCCATAGAACAGTATAGTACACAAGGCCATAGAACAGTGTGGTACACAAGGCCATAGAACAGTATTAAACACAAGGCCATAGAACAGTATTAAACACAAGGCCATAAAACAGTATAGTACACAAGGCCATAGAACAGTACAGTACACAAGGCCATGGAACAGTATGGTACACAAGGCCATAGAAAAGTATGGTACACAAGGCCATAGAACAGTATAGTACACAAGGACATAGTACAGTACAGTACACAAGGCCATAGAAGAGTACAGTACACAAGGCCATAGAACAGTATGGTAAACAAGGCCATAAAACAATATGAAACATAAGGCCATAGAATAGTATAGTACACAAGGACATAGAACAATATGAGACACAAGGGCATAGAACAGTAGTAAACACAAGGCCAAAGAACAGTATGGTACACATGGCCATAGAACAGTGTGGTACATAAGGCCATAGAACAGTATAGTACACAAGTCCATAGAACAGTAAAGTACACAAGGCCATAGAACAGTAAAGTACACAAGGCCATAGAACAGTGTGGTACATAAGGCCATACAACAGTATAGTAAACAAGGCTATAGAACAGTACAGTACACAACGCCATAGAACAGTATAGTACACAAGGACATAGAACAGTATAGTACACAAGGCCATAGAAGAGTATAGTACACAAGGCCATAGAACAGTATAGTACACAAGGCCATAGAACAGTATAGTACACAAGGACATACAAAAGTATAGTACACAAGGCCGTAGAACAGTATAGTACACAAGGCCATGGAACAGTATAGTACACAAGGCCATAGAACAGTATAGTACACAAGGCCATAGAACAGTATAGTACACAAGGACATAGAAAAGTATAGTACACAAGGCCATAGAACAGTATAGTACACAAGGCCATAGAACATTATTAAACACAAGGCCATGGAACATTATAGTACACAAGGCCATAGAACAGTATAGTACACAAGGCCATGGAACAGTATAGTACACAAGGCCATTGAACAGTATAGTACACAAGGCCATAGAACAGTACAGTACACAAGGGCATAGAACAGTATTAAACACAAGGCCATAGAACAGTATAGTACACAAGGCCATGGAACAGTATGGTACACAAGGCCATAGAAAGGTATGGTACAAAAGGCCATAGAACAGTATAGTACACAAGGCCATAGAACAGTATTAAACACAAGGCCATAGAACAGTATTAAACACAAGGCCATGGAACAGTATAGTACACAAACCCATAGAACAGAATAGTACACAAGGCCATGGAACAGTATAGCACACAAGGCCATAGAATAGTATAGTACACAAGGCCATAGAACAGTATGGTACACAAGGCCATGGAACAGTATAGTACACAAGGCCATAGAACAGTACAGTACACAAGGGCATAGAACAGTATAGTACACAAGGCCATAGAACAGTATAGTACACAAGGCCATAGAACAGTACAGTACACAAGGCCATAGAACAGTACAATACACAAGGCCAGAGAACAGTATAGTACACAAGGGCATAGAACAGTATAGTACACAACGCCATGGAACAGTCTGGTACACAAGGCCATGGAACATTATAGTAAACAAGGCCATAGAACAGTATAGTACACAAGGCCATAGAACAGTGTGGTACACAAGGCCATAGAACAGTATTAAACACAAGGCCATAGAACAGTATTAAACACAAGGCCATAAAACAGTATAGTACACAAGGCCATAGAACAGTACAGTACACAAGGCCATGGAACAGTATGGTACACAAGGCCATAGAAAAGTATGGTACACAAGGCCATAGAACAGTATGGCACCCAAGGCCATAGAACAGTATGGTACACAAGGCCATAGAAAAGTATAGTACACAAGGCCATAGAACAGTATGGTACACAAGGCCATGGAACAGTATAGTACACAAGGCCATAGAACAGTATAGTACACAAGGCCATAGAACAGTATAGTGCACAATGCTATAGAACAGTAGGGTACACAAGGCCATAGAACAGTATGGTACACAAGGGCATAGAACAGTATTAAACACAAGGTCATGGAACCGTATGGTAAACAATGCCATAGAACAGTATAGTACACAAGGCCATAGAACAGTACGGTACACAAGGCCATAAAACTCTATGGTACACAAGGCCATAGAACAATATGATAAATAAGGCCATAGCACAGTATGGTAAACAAGACCATAGACCAGCATGGTGCACAAAGCCATAGAACAGTATGGTAAACAATGCCATGGAACAATATAGTACACAAGGCGATAGAACAGTATGGTACACAAGGCCATAGAACAGTATGGTACACAAGGCAATAGAACAGCATAGTACACAAGGCCATAGAACAGTATAGTACACAAGGCCATCGAACAGTATAGTACACAAGGCCATACAACAGTATAGTACACAAAGCCATAGAATAGTATGGTACACAAGGCCATAGAACAGTATGGTACACAAGACCATAGAACAGTATAGTACACAAGGCCATAGAACAGTATAGTACACAAGGCCATAGAACATTATGGTACACAAGGCCATAGAACAGTATAGTACACAAGGCCATACAACAGTATAGTACACAAGGCCATAGAACAGTATAGTACACAAGGCCATACAACAGTATAGTACACAAGGCCATAGAACATTATAGTACACAAGGCCATAGAACAGTATAGTACACAAGGCCATAGAACAGTATTGTACAGAAGGCCATGGAACAGTTTAGTACACAAGGCCATAGAACAGTACAGTACACAAGGGCATAGAACAGTACAGTACACAAGGGCATAGAACAGTATAGTACACAAGGCCATAGAACAGTATTGTACAGAAGGCCATGGAACAGTATAGTACACAAGGCCATAGAACAGTACAGTACACAAGGGCATAGAACAGTACCGTACACAAGGGCATAGAACAGTATAGTACACAAGGCCATAGAACAGTGTGGTACACAAGGCCATAGAACAGTATAGTACACAAGGGCATAGAACAGTATAGTACACAAGGCTATAGAACAGTATGGTACACAAGGGCATAGAACAGATTAAACTCAAGGTCATGGAACAGTATGGTAAACAAGGCCATAGAACAGTATAGTACACAAGGCCATAGAACTGTATGGTACACAAGGCCATAGAACAGTATAGTACACAAGGCCATTGAACAGTATGGTACACAAGGCCATAGAACAGTCCGGTACAAAAGGCCATAGCACAGTATGGTACACAAGACCATAGACCAGCATGGTATACAAAGCCATAGAACAGTATGGTAAACACGGCCATGGAACAATATAGTACACAAGGCCATAGAACAGTATAGTACACAAGGCCATACAACAGTATGGCACACAAGACCATGGAACAGTGTGGTACACAAGGCCATAGAACAGTATAGTACACAAGGCCATAGAACAGTATGGTACACAAGGCCATAGAAAAGTGTGGTACACAAGGCCATAGAACAGTATAGTACACAAGGCCATAGAACAGTGTGGTACATAAGGCCATAGAACAGTATGGTACCCAAGGGCATAGAACAGTACAGTACACAAGGGCATAGAACAGTATTAAACACAAGGTCATGGAACAGCATGGTAAGCAAGGCCATAGAACAGTATCGTACACAAGGCCATAGAATAGTGTGGTACATAAGGCCACACAACAGTATAGTACACAAGGCCATAGAACAGTAAAGTACACAAGGATATAGAACAATATGATACACAAGGGCATAGAACAGTATAGTACACAAGGCTGTAGAACAATATGATACACAAGAGCATAGAACAGTAGTAAACACAAGGCCATAGAACACTATGGTACACAAGGCCATAGAACAGTATAGTACACAAGGCCATAGAACAGTATGGTACTCAAGGCCCTAGAACAGTATAGTACACAAGGCCATAGAACAGTATGGTAAACAAGGCCATGGAACAATATAGTACACAAAGCCATGGAACAATATAGTACACAAAGCCATAGAACAGTATAGTACACAAAGCCATGGAACAGCATAGTACACAAGGCCATAGAACAGTATAGTACGCAAGGCCATGGAACAGTATAGAACACAAGGCCATAGAACAGTACAGTACACAAGGGCACTGCACAGTATAGTACACAAGGCCATATAACAGTGTGGTACACAAGGCCATAGAACAGTGTGGTACACAAGGCCATAGAACAGTATAGTACACTAGGCCATGGAACAGTATGGTACACAAGACCATAGACCAGCATGGTACACAAAGGCATAGCACAGGATGGTACACAAGGCCATAGAAGAGTATGTTACACAAAGCCATAGTACAGTATAGTACACAAGGCCACAGAACAGTATGGTACACAAGGCCATAGAACAGTATGGTACACAAGACCATAGAACATTATGGTACACAAGGCCATGGAACAGTATAGTATACAAGGCCATAGGACAGTATAGTACACAAGGGCATAGAACAGTATAGTACACAAGGCCATAGAACAATATGGTACACAAGGCCATAAAACATAATGGTACACAAGTCCATAGAACAGTATAGTACACAAGGCCATAGAACAGTATGGTACACAATGCCATAGAACATTATGGTACACAAGGCCATAGAACAGTATAGTACACAAGGCCATAGAACAGTATGGTACACAAGGCCATAGAACAGTATAGTATACAAGGCGAGAGAACAGTATGGTACACAAGGCCATAGAACAGTATAGTACACAAGGCAATAGAACAGAATAGTACACAAGGCCATAGAACAGTATAGTACACAAGGCCATAGAACAGGATAGTACACAAGGCCATAGAACAATATGATACACAAGACCATAGAACAGTATAGTACACAAGGCCATAGAACAGTATGGTACACAAGGCCATAGAACGGTATAGTACACAAGGCCATAGAACAGTATGGTACACAAGGCCATAGAACAGTATGGTTAACAAGGCCATAGATTAGTACAGTACACAAGGCCATAGAACAGTGTGGTACACAAGGCCATACAACAGTATAGTACATAAGGACAAAGAACAGTGTGGTACACAAGGCCATAGAACAGTGTGGTACACAAGGCCATACAACAGTATAGTACACAAGGACATAGAACAGTATAGTTCACAAGGCCATAGAACAGTATGGTACACAAGGCCATAGAACAGTATAGTACACAAGGCGATAGAACAGTATAGTACACAAGGACATAGAACAGTGTGGTACACAAGGCCACACAACAGCGTAGTACAGAAGGCCATAGAACAGTATGGTACACAAGGCCATAGAACAGTATGGCACCCAAGGCCATAGAACAGTATGGTACACAAGGCCATAGAAAAGTATAGTACACAAGGCCATAGAACAGTATGGTACACAAGGCCATGGAACAGTATAGTACACAAGGCCATAGAACAGTATAGTACACAAGGCCATGGAACAGTATAGTACACAAGGCCATAGAATAGTATAGTACACAAGGCCAATGAACAGTATGGTACACAAGGCCATAGAACAGTATAGTACACAAGGCCATAGAACAGTACAGTACACAAGGGCATAGAACAGTATAGTACACAAGGCCATAGAACAGTATAGTACACAAGGCCATAGAACAGTACAGTACACAAGGCCATAGAACAGTACAGTACACAAGGCCAGAGAACAGTATAGTACACAAGGCCATGGAACAGTATGGTACACAAGGCCATGGAACAGTATAGTAAACAAGGCCATAGAACAGTATAGTACACAAGGCCATAGAACAGTGTGGTACACAAGGCCATAGAACAGTATTAAACACAAGGCCATAGAACAGTATTAAACACAAGGCCATAAAACAGTATAGTACACAAGGCCATAGAACAGTACAGTACACAAGGCCATGGAACAGTATGGTACACAAGGCCATAGAAAAGTATGGTACACAAGGCCATAGAACAGTATAGTACACAAGGACATAGTACAGTACAGTACACAAGGCCATAGAAGAGTACAGTACACAAGGCCATAGAACAGTATGGTAAACAAGGCCATAAAACAATATGAAACATAAGGCCATAGAATAGTATAGTACACAAGGACATAGAACAATATGAGACACAAGGGCATAGAACAGTAGTAAACACAAGGCCAAAGAACAGTATGGTACACATGGCCATAGAACAGTGTGGTACATAAGGCCATAGAACAGTATAGTACACAAGTCCATAGAACAGTAAAGTACACAAGGCCATAGAACAGTAAAGTACACAAGGCCATAGAACAGTGTGGTACATAAGGCCATACAACAGTATAGTAAACAAGGCTATAGAACAGTACAGTACACAACGCCATAGAACAGTATAGTACACAAGGACATAGAACAGTATAGTACACAAGGCCATAGAAGAGTATAGTACACAAGGCCATAGAACAGTATAGTACACAAGGCCATAGAACAGTATAGTACACAAGGACATACAAAAGTATAGTACACAAGGCCGTAGAACAGT